>NC_139979.1:32100857-32220857 GCF_963993115.1 Abramis brama | reverse complement strand
TATCCTAAAAAATTATCACAGTTTATGAAAAAATATTAAGCAGCAGAACTGTTTCCAACTTTGATAATGAATCATCATATTAGAATGATTTCTAAAGGATCATGTGACAGACTGGAGTAAAGATCCTGAAAATTCAGCTTTGCATCACAGAAATAAATGATAATTTAAAGTATAATAAATTGAAAACCAATTATTTTAAATTGTAATAATATATCACAATATTACTTTTTTTTCTGTATTTTTTGATCAAATAAATGCAGGCTTGATGAGCAGAAGAAACTTCTTTCAAAAACATTAAAAATAGCAATGTTTCCAAACTTTTGACCTGTACTGTACGGTGTATAAATAATCCATATATTTCAGCATGACAACAATCAGCTGCGTTTTTGAAGAGTGTGCATGTACGTAAAATGAACAAACATCAAATAAAACAAAATGACATGGAACAAAAAGAGAAGTAGTCATTAGGTGCCATGTTCGTTACCGCTGCATCTCGGTGATCTCGTATAGACTCATTAGCAGAAGTTATTACTCCTCCACCTGTGCGTGATGTCATTAACATCAGTCCTGTAATGTTGAACCAATGTGGTTTAAGCGACGGAGGTGCGACCATGTTACTACAGTTTGGGAAACAGTCATGACTAGCTGGTTAATTTCTCCAGTGGTGCATCGTATGGTAGTTAATCAGCGAGTTACATAGTTGTGTGTGAAACACACCCTTAAATCCTTTGGCAACCACCATGCAAACACTTAGCATCATATCACCCTTGCAAGCCGAAATCATTAAAACTAGTGATCTATCTTCCAACTGCCCCACATTCACAGTCAAATAACCTTCAGACATTAAGGGTTTTTTAACTTTCAGCCAAGCTGGATGAACGTCCCTGTTCCCGCATGGACATCAGACTCTAAATCCAGAAGAGTTACAACATATGTGACATACTATAACTCAGAAGAGATGTGCAGTCAGATGTGACTAATAAAATGCATGTAGTCATCATCATAAACGCTGTGTGTGTGGTAAAGTGTTTAATGGATAATGCAAATGGAGAGCATGAACTCTCTGAAAGCATGGTCTATATTTCACACTAATGTGGATTCATGTCATTGTGCCCTCATCACCGCAGACGATCACGGAGATAATAACATCTCTATCTGCCTCTATCCTCTTCGCTCTCTTTCTTTCTCTTACAGTATACTGTGTTTCTGCAAAGGACGAGAGGAAAAACAGAAAAGCAGACATAAATAGACAGAGTAGAAAACATTAAAGGGTTAGTTCACCCAAAAATGAAACATTTACTCACCCTTACGTGTCATTACAAACCTGTAAGACTTTCGTTTATCTTCAGAACAAAAATTAAGATCTTTTTGATGAAATATGAGAGATTTCTGTCCCTCCGTTCACAGCAACCACTTTGACAAAAAGTTCATCAAGAGATTAAAGCACATCAAGCAGGTTCATTTGAGCTTCTGTTTATTTTCACTGATTAATGTTTAGATGTGAATAAAAGACTAAATTCAATCTGTTCATCATCATATACCCTAAAGTGATCGTGTCTCTTCAGAAAATTTGGACTAAACTTTCAGATTTCACCAAAAATATCTTCATTTGTGTTCTGAAGATGAACGAAAGTCTTATGGGTTTGGAACGACATGAGGGAGAGTAAATGATGACAGAATTTTCATTTTGGGTTAACTATCCCAAAATTATAGTTCAGTCAAAATTACATATTCCAAGTCTTCTAAAGTCACATAAAAGCTTTGTGAGAGAAATCAAATTAAATTTAAGTTGCATGCATGTGATCAATACCAAAAAGAGGGATAAACTGTTTTTCTGTATAACTATACAACAACAACACTTATACTAATAATAACCAATCTCTTTTATTATTTACAGTAGTCAACATTTGAAGTGGATCAAAAAAGTGAATCAAAGTTGTCCTAAGGCAAGAACGGGTATTGTCCAAAATTCATGTATAACTTTGATGAAAGGTTTTGATCTCTTTTATTTGCATTTAAATTAAAGCAATTCAATAATATATTAGTATAATATTAATATTACTATTGTACTGTAAAATAAAATTAATAATAATAATAATATTTTTATAATTATAACAATTTAACAAATCAATAAAGACATTTCTGTTATAGTGTATAATATAAAGTAATAATAGTAAAACAATCATTTGACAAATCATAAAACAAAGAATATTTTCCTCAGATTTACTGAATTCCCATGGGTCATCCTTCTCAGGTCGTAAAATATAGAAATCCGCATAAATACGGTATCATCACATCCCTGAAGATGTTATTCTCAAATCTTCCCCTGAAGTTACTGTATGACTTCAGAAAACGTTGATGTTTTTTTTTTTTTTTTTTTTTTTTTTTGAGACATATGATGGCATATATGATCACTATGAACTTGTCATATGGAAAAAGCCGCATAAAAAATCTTCAGAAATTCTCCTTTTGTTTCCCAAAGTTCATGAGAGAGTAAATGTGTGATCATGTACTGTTCCTTTAAGTGAACAGAGTCTTTTGGGGACAGAGCGAGTGGAGAAGGAGATGCCGTATCCTTGGCAACTGGCTGCATCTCATTCGTTAAGTGAAGACAATGAACATTAATAAACCAGCACAAGCACCCATTTCAACTGTCATATACAACATTCACTAACAATAAACTACTGACATACCTTACATTTAAACACAAGAGGACTGTCTTCCTTTCTGAGGAAGGTTTTTTAAGAAGTCGTTGATTAATCGCAGTGCTAACCTAGTAATACAAAGTCACTGTTAAGATGTTAATTAGCACTGTTAAGATGCAAATTGGCGTGAGAGCACAATCCCATAAAAGCACTGATGGGAGTGTCAAGTTCTGCTCGTGATTTACTGACGACGAGCAAATTAACGAACACAGACTCAGCCGGATCATTTCCATAATGACCAACACAATCCACCAAGAGCAGTGTGAATTAGCATCTGGTTTAAAGGGTTAGTTCACCCAAAAATGAAAATTCGGTCATTATTTACTCACCCTCATGTCGTTCCAAACCCGTCAGACCTTTTCGTTCATCTTCAGAACACGAATTAAGATATTTCTGATGAAATACGAGAGCTTTCTGACCCTTCACTGGCAGCAACGTCATTGCAACTTTCAAGGCCCAGAAAGGTAGTAAAGACATCGTTAAAATAGTCCATGTGACTCCAGTGGTTCAACTTTATTGTTATGAAGCGACAAGAAAACGACTTTATTCAACAATTTCTTCTCTTCTGTGTCAGATCTCCTACGCGATTTGCATAGTAACTGTAGTGCAGCACTTGGATGCCGGAATGCCGGCTCACTATTGGCCGACGCTGGTCACGTGAGCACCACAACACATGCGTGTGATGCTGACGTCGGAGACGGCCAATAATGAACTCGGAAGCGCTGTACCGTGTTTGCAACGTGAATAGCGTAGGAGATCTGACACAGAAGAGAAGAAATTGTTGAATAAATTCATTATTTTTGTTTGTTTTTTGCCTCGAATGCGTTTTCTACCTCTGAAAGTGGTGGAAAGTGGACAAACTCAAAGCGTTTTAGACCCCGTTTACACCTGTATTTAGTGTTGTCCACTTGTGATCCAATCGACCAAAACGCATCTAATACCAGGTCTATTAATGGGACCAAATCACCATTCTTAATTTCCTAGCAACGACACCCAATCAAACACCCATATAGACTCACAGAAGCTGCCTTACCGCATTTCGATTTCGGACGCAGTGATTGAATCGTTCATTCAAACCTATTTATTAAAATAATTCATTCAAATTAATTAAACATTTCTAATAGACTGCAGCAATAAACATTTTGTAAGAACCTCCAGTAAATGAAATGTTATTGCTGTTTAGTTGTCTGTTCAGAATTGAGGAGAATCGTGATCTCTAGATATTTGAAACAAAAAAATTGTGATTCTCAATTCATCCAGAATCGTGCAGCTCTACCACCCATGTGACAAACATAAATCCAACAGATTTTATTCTGAACCACAGCCAGACATCTCTCCGTGATTCAACAGGTCTACTTCCTTGAGAATCTACTGTTAGCTTTTTTCTGTGTGTGTGTGTGCTGGAGAGACGGTATTAACATTAGGTGGCAGCATCTGATGCACAGAAGCCAAAGGCACATGTCACTATGCGTATCGGCACATCCGGTCTTCATTGGCATGTGCCAGCGGAGAGTGGCATCATGCATGTGTCACTGACATTATCGCGACACACTGACACTGACTGACACCGAGTCGCGGAGCATGTCGTCGTGTGTTGACGCCTCCAGTAGAGACTGACAGATTAATCGAGCACCTATACTGACGTAACTGACACAAAATCCTAAATAAATAGCCTAATTTTATGACATTTTAAATATCAATTAAACACATTAAGTCAGTAATATTTTTTCAAACTTGTTATTTGTCTGTATTTGATTGGCATGTGCCACTGAATACCAGTTGTAATACCAGTGCTACTCTATGTTGTTTATCTCGCAAAGTCACAAACTGCCCATTCTAGGAAAGACACAAAATAAATCTCTCATGGGTCACTACGAGTAACGCATTAACAGTCGCGTCCGTTGCTGTAAACCTTTATTTTTGCGTGATGCTGCACAGACACACGCCAGTAGGTGTCAGTATAAGTGAGTGTAGCCCGTTGGCCTGTGTCACTAAAACTGACATGTCTCTTTATGTTGTGGCACCTCAACCTGCGGCTGTCTGCCTGAGGATAATGTAGATTATGTAACATATGCACATAGTTAATTTGTATAATTAACTGAATAATTAATCCTGCATGACCGAAACGTTTGTTGAATTTTTAAAATGCACTGAGCACTTTTTTACACTTATATAATTAAAGAAGATTGCTAGTAGCTCGGTATGTAATCCTTTTCAGATACGTAGCCTAACAAATGATTTTTAATAGTTGATTTTTTTTTTTACTTTTTTTGGAAGGACTTGATATATTAAAGCCACAGATGAGAATCTTGCGCTGTCCAGTGTTACACTCACTTATACTGACACCTACTGGCGTGCGTCTGTGCAGCATCACGCAAAAATAAAGGTTTACAGCAACGGACGCGACTGTTAATGCGTTACTCGTAGTGACCCATGAGAGATTTATTTTGTGTCTTTCCTAGAATGGGCAGTTTGTGACTTTGCGAGATAAACAACATAGAGTAGCACTGGTATTACAACTGGTATTCAGTGGCACATGCCAATCAAATACAGACAAATAACAAGTTTGAAAAAATATTACTGACTTTAAAGCTACAGTAGGATTTTCTCCCATCTAGCAGTGAAATTGTTTATGACTACCAACTGAATATTACTTTCTAGCCCCTCCCATTCCGAGGGCGTTTTAACTCCTACGGTGGCCGGCAGTCGCGAGTAATCTCCCCCTCGCATTCGTCACGGTGCCGCTGAGTGTAAAAGCGCGAAAGGCGAAGCTTGAATTTCCAGGTATGTCCCTCTTTGGCACATGTATTTTCAAGATGGAGGTGCAACATGGCTGCCGCCGTTCGAGCGACTCGCTCGTGTGTATTCTGAATGGCAGATTCTACGCTTACGAGAATACTTGATTAGTTGGTGGAAGTAATTACACATTAATGAGCACATATCATTTTGAAAGAACAAAGTGCTTTTTGCTAAGAATCAACTTAAAAAAAATTACACAGTGTAGCTTTAATGCGTTTAATTGATATTTAAAATGTCACAAAATTAGGCTATTTATTTAGGATTTTGTGTCAGTTACGTCAGTATAGGTGCTCGATTAATCTGTCAGTCTCTACTGGAGGCGTTAACACACGACGACATGCTCCACGACTCGGTGTCAGTCAGTGTCAGTGTGTCGCGATAATGTCAGTGACACATGCATGATGCCACTCTCCGCTGGCACATGCCAATGAAGACCGGATGTGCCGATATGCATAGTGACATGTGCCTTTGGCTTCTGTGCGTCAGATGCGGTCACTTAATGTTAATACTGCTACTGGAGAATTGAGGAAACAAGCTTATAAATCATACAGAATGAGTGTTTGTTTTAAAAAAAGTAAAAATGCAGAAAGTTTTTTTGATGGGTAGGTTTCGAGGTAAAATTAGTGTTAGGGGAGAGAATATACAGTTTGTACAGTATAAAAACTATTACATCTATGGAGAGTCCCCACAAAGATAGAGAACCAGATGTGTGCGTGCGTGCGTGTGTGTGTGTGTGTGTGTGTGTGTGTGTGTGTGTGTGTGTGTGTGTGTGTGTGTGTGTGTGTGTGTATATATGAGTAAGCACTGTAAATCCTTTTTTTTTTTAAATCTTTGACAGAAACATGGAGAAAACAACGCATTGACACAGCCGTCAAACACAGTGTCAATCATGGCTGAGAAAGCGCACTCTTGTCTATAGTGTTGTGCTCGAGCACTCCTGCTCGCAGACAGCTGAGAGGCTTGATGCCTGAAACATCTGCTGAAAGAGCACAGCGTTACCACATAATGCAAAAAAAACAATCATCTGCGAGATAACAGACCATCAGCAGGATCTGAGGCCACATTAAACCTTGTGCTCCATCACATTTTGAGCACGGAAAACGCCTTTGCAATTCTCGTGATATGGCGTCACACTCTGCTTGAAAAACAAATTCAACTCATACCAAATAATAATAAAACCACAATGTAAAAATGTTCAATCTACTCCACTTTCCTGCAATGCTGCAGCTTTAAAGTTTGAGTTATTTTCATTTAGGTAAATGGTTGGTCACGCTGTTACTTGCCAATCTTCTATTGGTCACACGTCTTCACATGATACAAATCCACAGGTCAGGATTCATCGGACTGAACTTTAGAGCGCAGCGAAGTGCGACGCTTCTTTGCATGAGCTTGAGTTTAATTTTCTCTTGCATTCATATTTGCTTGAATGGAAGTCAATGGAAAGAAAAGTGTGAGCACATCTTAAAATATATTCACATAGACTGTATTTTTGATTAAATAAATAAGTGATAAGTGACTCATTTTCAAAAACATTAGAAATTGTAATGTTTTAAAACTTTGGACAGATACTGTATTATTTTTCATATTTTTTGACCCCAGTTGTGCTGAGACATGAGCACTACAGATCTGCTGGATTCAGTCATCGACTGACTAAGCTGTGAGGCAGCAAGGCTTTTCCTTGTTTCTTGTTCTCTAAATATGTAAGAACACACATGGGGTAAATTGCAGTTGAAGTCAATAATGATAACATGCTGAGATTGAGAGTCGCTCACTCATTCAGTTTGTCGGTGTGTTTCGTTGAAGCAGTCGAAACTGAACACTGTCAATTCCAATTCAATCAACAGTAGCGCTTCGTCAGGCTTCATTAAATCATCACACACTTAGTGCTGTGCTTACAACACACACCAGATGCTGCCTGTCCTTTGAGGAGAGAGGGATTCGTCACGGAGAGGACAGAGATGGATGAGAGAGAGAGAGAGAGAGAGAGAGAGAGACACTCAAAGGCAGTAAAACTGAGAGGCTGGGAAACACAGAGAACTGTGTACAGTAATATTGTAATTATTATTTTAACAATGTGCAAGCTGACATTATCGAGAATGTTACTCGCTTTAAACAAAAAGCAAACAAAAACACATCTTCCCCCCGTAAGTTTGATCTTGTCATATAGTTAAGCAATGTCACACAAGCTGCTTTTCCCTGAATATCAGCAAGACTGCAATTGTCATATTGATTTTATAATAAACAAAAAGTTAATAACAGCGTATGTCTTTCTCTTGAATCCCACACGGAAGTGACTTAAACTGCAGTTCATCGACTGGCCACTAGAGACAGACTCTAAAAGAGAGTCAATCCCATAAACCCCCATGTTAAAATGCCAAACTTTACAGCAGAAAAAAATGTGTTTACAGCCTGGCACAAAAAGTGGTTTTGGTCTATAATGCTAATTTTGCCCTTCATAACAACTGTGAAGGGGGTGTTTTTTTTATAACTCATCCGTTTAAATTATATTAAGCCTTAAAGTTCTGCATATAATTAATTAATCTGTGAAGTGGAGCAGGACAACGTCCCATCAGTTCTTGTTTCGAACTCTCATCCACAGACGCCTTGTTGGAGGCGTTTTTCCTGCTTGATAAACACAAGCAGCGCCGCCAACGGTTCATGTGCTCGTCATCTTCTAATTACTACCCGAAATCAAAGAAAACAAGCAATGTAGGAGAATAGGAGAATACCTTGTGACAAACACACACATCAACCCAATCACTGTTTATAGTTCATGTAAACACTACGTTCGGATTCATCAATCAGAATTAATTCATTAAGGCTGAAACGAAAGGTGTCCATGTAAACTTAGCTATTGTGAGTTACATTTTAGACACAATATTGTCTGCTTTTGCTTTGTTTTGACAATTAAAAGTTCCACAGCAGAACAAATGTTTTGAACGAATCGGTTTAATGAATGATTTAATAAGTCATTAAGACAGTGACATGCCGCCAACGAGCGGTTTCAGTTTATGCAATTGAAAATGCATTCAAGCCACCTCTGAGCTGCATTACACAGTGTGTGTAAATGCATCTAAATGCCACTTCAGATGCAGATTCTGCAGTGCAGATGCATTTTGGTGACTGATTTAATTTGATTGGTAAAAGCTATCTTATTCTAATTTAATTAATTTAATGTAACAATTTGACAAAATATGATGCATACATCTCTAACAAGGTTAGAAAAAACAAAATGTAAAAATCAGTTTAACTTTAAAGGGACAAATACTCCATTGTAGTGGGAAACTTAATTTCTGTTGCAGCTGTGAACTAACCAACGCACAGAACATGAAGAATATGACAAACTTCAGAAGTCGGCTGTCCATGGCAGTCCTAAACCAGCCAAAGTACCAGAAGAAGATTATTTCCCCCAATAATCGCACAGCCCTAGGCAGACACGCTGAATGTAGTGAGCGGCCTTGATCTCGACTGCATCCAAAACCATTAGAGAGCGATGTGGAATACATGACATGAACAGAAACTCAAGCAAATAGAGATCTTATTCTTCACGAGACTCAACTCACAACTGTAGAGTTACAGTACAAACCAGTAGAAACTTATACTCTTTACATTGCATTAGATATATCTGCATAGCAGTCTAGCAGAACTGCTATTTATACCAAGATGTTACTGCAATATGTTAATAATATGCTAATTAGTTACCAAGATGACATTAAAGGAGCATTTTGCTATTTCACAGAGCATTTGCACATCACTCGTCCAATCAGAATTTAGAGTAGGAAATCTAGTTTGACTGTTTTCTAATTCTAAGTTCTAAAAAAGAAACTAATAAACGGAAATAAAGAACCTTTCATTTCAAACTTATTTAAAAATAGACCAACCCAGACTAAAATATTTTTTTAAATATCTCAAAATGATATTAAGTTGCTTCACGGCAGATTTGGGAAATGAAATGTCCAGTGAGTGGAGCTAAAAGGTTAATGCTCTATTGCGCTTGAAACTAATGTACCACCTACACCAAATCCCAAACATTTAAACATTTAATCCTGAACAAAAAAAGCAACCGATCCATTTGAACTTGCTTCTACAAGTCTTTGAGCTTGTTTATCATGACTCTGCAATGCTGCTGTACCAGATGCGAGCTACATATTTATATCATAAATCATGTGTCGAATTTCCAGCAAAATGACTCCTCTATATTTTATTTTATGTACGGTTAGCATGACATACAATTAAGCATGCAGTGATGTCAACTCGGGTCACAACACCCTCCCCTAAACAGCATCCTCCATCAGGCTGGCATCAGGATAATGATGTCCGTTATGACCTGCCGTTCCTTGTTATGAACTGACAGCACATTTCAGAAACATTCACACAGATGATGACATCCTTCTGAACATAGACAAAGTTAGGAGCAGCTCTAATTAAGAACATATTCACACCGTTTCCATCATTCAGACACCTCATAATTAAAACACACATCATTCCAGCAGACCTTGACTGCAGCTTTTACTTTCATGGGAATGTGTTTTGGTATATCTGTGTGTGTGTGTGTAGGTGGGTGAATATAAAAATGGATCAAACTGTGTGTGTGGCGGTGACAGAGCGGAGTAAACTCTGATATTGCTGTTTTTAAGAGTAAAATTACCTGATGGCCCCTCATCCTCTGGAAGTGGCCGATGGTGTCGCTAATGGTGTAAACCCTCACGTGACCCATATGAAGACGACCCGACGGGTACGGGAACATGGAGAGGACGTAGAACTTCTTCCGGGAGCTCTAAGCAAGAAAAACAGAAGAGTTTTTTTATTTCTAAAATTTCTAAAAAGGTTTTAAAGATTTATGGTGTGTTCACACTTGTAGTTCGGTTCGCTTGGTTCGAACCAAAAAAAAAAAGAAAAAAGTTAGTCCTGTTCAGCTTAGCGTTCACATTGGCATTTTAAACACGAACCTAAAGATGCCGAACCTAAAGGCAGAGGGATATGTGCACAACCTGATTGGTCGGCTTTTATGACGTATATTTTGAGACGTAATTTAGCGAACATCCAAAACAACACTGTGTTCAGGGATAAATGCACCGACATACCAGCTGAGAACTCGTGAAGAGCTTATAAAGTGTGTAAAGGAGTCAAAACAGTGTCAGGAAACCCTCCGTCACACACATCCAGATCTGCTGTGAGGAGACGCGGTTCTGACGCCTGTACTGAACTCTGACGGGCAACATCGAGACTACGATGAGAAAAAACGGGAATGCTTGAGCATTCTGTCCTTTTTAGGGTCACATCTTCCTGTTTTTGGTTGGTTTACATGTGTTTGGTCCGTGTTGTGTTCATATTTCTTTCGAACCGCACCAGAGTTCGTCTGAAAGTGGATCAAGACTCATCTTTTTAGCGTCTCGGTTTCAGGGTTTAGATGGCAGCGTTCACACTTATTCAAATGAACTGCACTAACAGAGCAATCGCACTACAATTCATTTTAACCAAACTAAGCCTGCCAAGTGTGAACAAACCCTTAAAGTTGTAAAGAAATAATTTGTGGTCAATACAAGAAGCAGTTTTGGCATAATATGGATTATCACCAAAAAAAAGCAGGTTTGCACAACATTAGGAAGATCAGAGCATGAACAGCTTCTCGTCCAGGCCCGTGTCAATTCTAGACTGGACTATTGCAATGCTCTTCTGGCTGGGCTTCCAACATGTGCAACCAAACCTCTGCAAATGATCCCGAACGCAAGAGAGCCAAAGAGAGCCTCGGTCACAGCTCTGTTTATCTCTCTGCACTGGCTTCCGGTTATGGCTCGCATCGAGTTCAAGACATTGACGTTTGCCTACAGAGCAGCCACGGGCTCCTCAATCCCTCGCCCTCTCCTACGAGTCTACATCTATGGTCTACATCTATGGTCTACATCTAATGGTCTACATCTAATGGTCTACATCTAATGGTCTACATCTAATGGTCTACATCTAATGGTCTACATCTATGGTCCACATCTATGGTCCACATCTAATGGTCCACATCTATGGTCTACATCTATGGTCTACATCTAATGGTCTACATCTAATGGTCTACATCTATGGTCTACATCTAATGGTCTACATCTAATGGTCTACATCTAATGGTCTACATCTATGGTCCACTTCTAATGGTCTACATCTATGGTCCACATATAATGGTCCACATCTAATGGTCCACATCTAATGGTCCACATCTAATGGTCCACACCTATGGTCTACATCTAATGGTCTACATCTAATGGTCTACATCTAATGGTCTACATCTAATGGTCTACATCTATGGTCCACATCTAATGGTCTACATCTATGGTCCACATATAATGGTCCACATCTAATGGTCCACATCTAATGGTCCACACCTATGGTCTACATCTATGGTCTACATCTATGGTCCACTTCTAATGGTCTACATCTATGGTCCACATCTAATGGTCTACATCTATGGTCCACATATAATGGTCCACATCTAATGGTCCACACCTATGGTCTACATCTATGGTCTACATCTATGGTCTACATCTATGGTCCACTTCTAATGGTCTACATCTATGGTCCACATCTAATGGTCTACATCTAATGGTCTACATCTAATGGTCTACATCTAATGGTCTACATCTATGGTCCACATCTAATGGTCTACATCTATGGTCCACATATAATGGTCCACATCTAATGGTCCACATCTAATGGTCTACATCTATGGTCTACATCTAATGGTCTACATCTAATGGTCTACATCTATGGTCCACATCTAATGGTCTACATCTATGGTCCACATATAATGGTCCACATCTAATGGTCCACATCTAATGGTCCACACCTATGGTCTACATCTAATGGTCTACATCTATGGTCTACATCTAATGGTCTACATCTAATGGTCTACATCTATGGTCCACATCTAATGGTCTACATCTATGGTCCACATATAATGGTCCACATCTAATGGTCCACACCTATGGTCTACATCTATGGTCTACATCTATGGTCTACATCTATGGTCCACTTCTAATGGTCTACATCTATGGTCCACATCTAATGGTCTACATCTAATGGTCTACATCTATGGTCCACATCTAATGGTCCACATCTAATGGTCTACATCTATGGTCTACATCTATGGTCCACATCTAATGGTCTACATCTATGGTCTACATCTAATGGTCTACATCTATGGTCCACATCTAATGGTCTACATCTCCTCCAGAAGCCTGGAAGTGAGCCTCGCCTCATGGTTTACCGCAGAGAGGCACAAAATCACTCTCAAGGATGTGGAATGATCTTCCCAACCACAACCGGACAGCCGAATCCCTCACGGTTTCCCAGAAGCACATGAAAACTCATCTCTTCCGTGAACACATACGTATTACTGGCACTTCTCGTGTTTATTGCCTTCTTAAGATCCTCAACTGAATAAAAGCATCTGCTAAATGAATAAATGTAAATTGAATAATTTTGACTTTGATTTCCTTTAAAAAAACAAAATGCAATGTTCGGGTGAGGCACCTATACTGAAAGTTAACATGACCAATTTTTTGAGAATGCAAATAGAAATGTGTATCTTATAAGTTTATAAATGTACTTACATGAATTATTCAGATAAAACTGTTTTTTAGGTCTGTGTTAGGCAATGGAATAAAATTAGATATAACTTTACACAGAAAAGGTCCAAGTAATTTTTCACACAAAAATCATGTTAACTCAACATATTCCTTACGCCTTGTGGATATACTTTTGAAACAGGATTTTAATGTTTACAAAATGGCCCTATTCACTGTAACAGAGATTTTTGCTTATTTTAGAGAAAAGGAAAAGTCGAAATTCATTTTGTGAAGAGCTTAACTTGTATTGAAAACAGAATATTCCTTTAAGAGCTAATAAACAGATTAAAAATATAATGAAAATGTATGTTCATTCAACAGTTTACTAAATGTTAAAAGCTATACAGATTCTCACTAATCCAAGATTTGTCTGGGAAGGTTCATCTTGGACACCAACAATTGAATAAAAAGCAAAAGGTAAGAACACATCATTCCTGCTTTAATGGGGACCCATTATGTCTTGATTCTTGTTTTTGAGGTCTATTAGAATAGGTTATGATGCTTGCATTTTTCTTGCCACAACTCAACATATGCCACTCCCATGAACACACATCTGAAACTGCTGCAAAGTGGTTGATGCAGATTTATATAATTCAGTACAGTTGTATTGCATAAATATAACGAAAATGTCCCTGACACTTGCATAAGTTGCAATGAGTTTAAAGGTACATCATTTCATTGCATATGGGAGTGCAAATAAGTCCAAACATTTTGGAAAGGTGTGAAAGAAATGATAGAGAAGATCCTTGATGTTAACATTACATTGTCACCTTTACTTTTTCTATTACATTTATTTCCTAAGGAGATCAAGTTAAAAAAGAAAGAGTATATATTTATAAATATAAGCCGTTTTGCTTGAAGAAATTTCAAGCGAATTTCTATTTGCTTGACTTTAAATTGGAAAAGTATTTGTGCACTAAGTATAGGACATTGGCTAAAAGAAATGGTAACAAATATGTTAATGGAAAAGATGACTTATATTTTAAAGGACAAATATACAGATTTTGATGGTGTTTGGGGACCTTTCAGATCGTTCTTAAAATGTGGTGGACTTGGAAAGGTGTTCATAAAAGACTAAGAAAAGAGGAGGTATAGAATATCAATGTAAAATACTGAGAGGCTGTTTTTCCTTTTTTCTTTTCTTTTTTTTTCTTCTTGTTTTCTGTTACATGGAAATGTATATGTTCATGTGTATAGTTAAAATGCAATAATAATAATAATAATTAAATTAAATTAAATTAAAAACATATGCCACTCCCATGCCTAAAATGCATGGTTTACAGTCACTGTTATGCATTATGAAGTCAAAACACTCATCATCCAGCACAGTTTATCACTGGTAGAATGTAAAATATTTCAGTAAAAGCATTTCAGTTTCATGCTCAAACAGCAACATTACAAACTAAAGAAAGATGAACATGGAAAAAAAAGCATAATAGGTCTGGTTTAAAATATTCTGAACAAAGAACAAAATCTAGAACAAAATGTCAAACTAGCATTGGAATACTAGTATGAGCGACCCTTGCAAAAACACTACTATACTGGAATCAGAAAGTCTGTGCACAAAAATGTGAGTCTCTCAGCATGCGACCGCAAATTCAGTTCTCTTTCACATCTTATTGCGCTTGAATGGCCGATACACATGCAATTAATTTAAAATGCCCATGGTGTGCATTGTTCATGTAAACACAGCTGGTTACGTCTCTAGTGAAAGTAAACAGCTGGGTGTAAACCGGATGTGTATTAGTATAATGGATCTGTGCGTTTGGTCTTAAAGTGACAGCAGCCTAATAAACCTGCTGCTCTGTCTCATCAATGTGAATCAAACAAAATTGAAAATAACTGCTCTTTACTGAAAAACTTTTTTTTAACCTTTAATAAGAATAAGAATTTCTCATATCGTGAGAAAAAGAAAAAAAAATCATCAAGGTCATATCGCCTATCCCTAGCAACAATCATACAAATGGTACTTATGGTAGGCCCACGTTCACGTTGCTGCTTGTAATAATATTCAGGCTGGGTCATCCTGGTCAAATACATGCGATCACGCTTAGTAAGGTCGACTGTGTAAACTGACCTCAATTGTACCAAATTTATCAGAGTTTCCACACCGTACACTCACCTGAAGACTGATTCACGAAGGGAAAGCTTCTTGGAGAGATGCGGTGGAGATGCATTCATTCTCTATGAATACATAGATGAATGAATGAGGCATTCACATTACTTGTCTTAACGCAGACTGACCTGCGACATCCGCTAAGGCTCATTCATTCAGTCACGCTCTCCACAGCAGTTTTAATGATTCATGACGGCTTTGAAGAAGCTCGCCGCACTGGGAAAGCATTAATCAGTGCGGGTCAAAAAGGCCTGAATTATTCAGCAGCTGAAAGAGACAAGGACACATTTTGGGAGAGAATACATCTCCACCGCATCTCTCCAAGAAGCTTTTCCCTTCGTGCCCGTGAATCAGTCTTCAGATGAGTGTACGGTGTGGAAACTCTGATAAATTTGGTACATAAACAATTGAGGT
This sequence comes from Abramis brama, assembly GCF_963993115.1. NCBI lineage: Eukaryota > Metazoa > Chordata > Actinopteri > Cypriniformes > Leuciscidae > Abramis > Abramis brama. Next base: position 32,205,210 of record NC_139979.1, on the reverse strand, counting down.
CAGTTTACACAGAGTCGACCCTACTGAAATCTATTCGGGGCACAAGCAAAGCATATTTTTTATTTAAAGCACAATGACTGTGTACGAAACCCTTTGTGTAGTGAGAACATGTGAAAACAAACAGTGTGAGAAAACAATAGAGAGAAACGCTGATGAAAACAAAGCAGATGCTGCACACACGTCTGGGGAATGAAAGCTAAAGGTGTTAAATGGTCTCGGCTCCGGGTCAGACTAATTTTAGAAGCCATGACATGAGCGCCTTCAAACCACTGCCGAAACACCACAGCAGAAAACCCAGACAAAGTTCTTGATATCAATGAAAAGGACATATTCTGTTCTTTTGTTTTAATTTGACTATATATATATATATATTAGGGCTGTCAAAAGATTAATCGCGATTAATCGCATCCAAAATAAAAGTTTGTGTTTAAATAATATATGTGTGTGTACTGTGTATAATTATTTTGTATATATAAATACACACACATGCATGTATATATTTAAGAAATATTTGCATACATATACTGTATATATTTATATATAATTTATATTATATAGAAAATAGAAATATATATTTTTTATATATATAAATAACACATTTTTCTTAAATATATACATGCATGTGTGTGTATTTCTAGATACAAATTTAATTATACACAGTACACTCACATATATTATTTAAACACAAACTTTTATTTTGGATGCAATTAATCGCGATTAATCTTTTGACAGCCCTAATATATATATATATATATATATATATATATATAGTAAAAGAAAACAGTAAACAACACATGCACTTGAGATGCATGTTGGGATTAAGACAAACAAGACGGAAGCCAGACAGACAGACCTTGCAGGACACGTTACAGATGCTTTTTATTTTCTTTAAAACCAAGCACATCTGCGGACTCTGTTGTTTCTCTCCTTGAGTCCTTTAACTCAAAAGTTCAGAGTGTAATTGATGATATTGCTCCTGTGAAAGTCAGGAAGAAGAGTGGCAGACAAAAAGCACCTTGGAGAAACTCAACAGCAGTGCAAAACATGAAAAGACAATGCAGAAAAGCAGAGTGCATGTGGCGGAAGACAAAACTTGTAGTCCATTATAACATCTATAAAGACAGCCTCCATGCTTTCAATGTGGAACTAGGCAAAGCTAGACAGACTTTCTTCTCAAATATAATAAATAGAAACATAAGCAATAGTGGTGGAGGAAAAAAATCGATTCTGTTCAGTATCGCGACATTTTGCGCACTCATGTGAGAGGTCTCCTATTCAGAGAATAATTACGTCCTGTCCTGTAATAAGGTCCTGTGTCCTGAATGTTCAAGGACAACGTTTTTACACTACCCTGAAGTCACATTTTTGCCAATTGCCACCCCTAATAAACAACACACGCACTCTGTTTACTACTGTAGAGAGTCTAACAAACCCCCTAAGCCAGATTCCCAGTGAAATGCTCTCAGAGAAAATCAATAATATCAGAAAGGTGATCAGCATATCCTCATGTGGCGCTGGGGTCAGACAGATTTTGAAGAAATTAGTGGTAAAATTTTGGAAGAAACCATACAGCACCTTAAAACATCAACCTGCGCTCTTGACACACTTCCCACTTCCTTTTTCAAAGGTGTGTTAAACCGTTTAGAAACAGATCTTCTAGAAGTGTTAAACTCCTCACCCTTACCTCACCCAAGTCCCTTAAAACTGCAGTTGTCAAGCCCCTCCTGAAAAAGAGCAATCTGGATAAGACCATATTATGCAACTATAGACCGATCTCAAATCTTCCTTTCATAGGCAAGATCACTGAAAAAGTTGTCTTCAATCAGCTGAACAAATTCTTAAGCTCGAATGGATACTTTGACAATTTTCAATCTGGTTTCCGACCGCACCACAACACAGAGACAGCGCTCGTAAAGATAATAAACGATATTCGCTTAAATACTGATACAGGCAAAACATCAATTCTGGTACTACTCGACCTCAGTGCTGCATTTGACACTGTCGATCATAACATACTTCTTGACATGCGGAGTCCCTCAAGGCAAAATTTTTACACCGCTTTTGTTCAACCTGCATATGCTCCCACTGAGCCAAATAATGAGAAAGAACCAAATCTCTTACCACAGCTATGCAGACGACACACAGATCTACTTAGCCCTATCGCCTAACGACTACAGCCCTATTAACTCCCTGTGCCAATGCACTGATGAAGTCAACAGTTGGATGTGCCAAAACTTTCTTCAGTTAAACAAAGACAAAACTGAAGTCATTGCGTTTGGAAACAAAGATGAAGTTCTCAAGTACTCCTTTTCCACCAAGGCAGTTTGAGTGCTGGTTCAGAGCCAGAGCCTTGTTTCAAATCAGTTCTTTGTCTTTCGACACCCAAAGCACCAGCTCTGAACCAGGAAAGGTGGTTCTTAAGTAGCACCAAAACATTGCTGGTCTAGAAGTAAGAACCGCTTGTGTCAGGGGCGGGGTTACCGTGACCAACAAGATGAACAGAAACTTGTGGCCGTCATTTTTTAAATAGCAGCTAATCAAGCTAATAGCAGCTCGATTGTAATCTCCATCTATGCAAGTTACGGCAAGCTGCACAAACTTGTTGGATTCGCCGTGTTTGGATGCCGATGTAGGTTCGCAAAGCCATGAGCATCAATAGTGACGTAACGACCACCATTGTTGATGGAAGGCTTGTTCGAGATGCATCGGAGAGGTGTGGACCGATCGGAGCTGCGGGAGTGTTTGGAGAGATACGACTCCTTGTGCTTTTCGATCGCTTTCGCAGTGCTTTGATGTCATGCGCTGATCGGTCTGCGAGAAGCCAAACCATCTCGAACAAGCCTGGTGTGTTTGTGTTTGGCGCTGCCACGCTAGCGTTGCTGGGTAACATGAGATGTATACAGTGATGTAACATCTGGCTCTGTGGCGGCTCTCTGGCCTGTGGAAAGGCAAACCGGTTCTTAGAAAGCTTGTCAGTCGAACCAACTCCGAACTGACAATAGCTCTGGCTCTGAACAAGCACCCGGTTCTTGCTGGTGGAAAAGGGGTAAAGATGAACGCATACCTTCACTCTAGGGGTCAAACAACTGAAAATCAAGTCAGGAATCTCAGTGTGATTCTGGAGTCAGAACTTAGTTTCAGTAGTAATAACTAAATCAGCATACTATCATCTGAAAAATATTGCAAGAATTAGATGCTTTGTTTCCAGACAAGACTTAGAGAAACTTGTGCATGCTTTCATCACCAGCAGGGTGGATTATTGTAATGGACTCCTCACTGGCCTTCCCAAAAAGACCATAAGACAGTTGCAGCTCATACAGAACGCAGAGCAGAACCAGAACATATGAACACATCACACCAGTCCTCAGGTCTTTACACTGGCTCCCAGTTACATTTAGGATTGATTTTAAAGTATTATTACTGGTATATAAATCACTCAGTGGCCTAGGACCTCAATATATTGCAGATATGCTCACTAAAACAGATCACTCAGATCATTAGGATCACATCAACTAGAAATACCAAGGGTTCACTCTAAGCATGGCGAGTCTGCTTTTAGCTATTATGCTGGAACCAGCTTCCAGAAGAGATCAGACGTGCTCCTACAGTATCATATTCAAATCCAGACTCAAAACACATCTGTTTATCTGTGCATTTACTGAATGAGCACTGAGCCACTGTGCATCCGACTGATTACACCATTTTATTTCTGCATCCTCATTTTGATTCTAAACTCAAATGGCACTGAAAATTGGATAAGAGACAAACATAAATTACTTAATTGGAGAAATTGAGAGATGAAACCATGCTGATGACCTGGGTCTGTGGAGGAGTAGTGAGTTTGATGTGATTAAATTCGAGGTTCTGAGGGGTGCGGACTGGATCGACTCCATTCCTAGAGCTTCCGAACAAATGGGTTTTTTGGGGTCCGGACTGATGGGGCAGTGAACCCGAGGAGTCATTTTAGGGGAAAATCGGGTCTATTGGAGATGTCAAATAGATTTTTTAGGCGCGTCGAAAGATCACCACAGACATAGTACAATCCTCATGGGATAATCTCACAGTATAACAAGCAGCTGTACAAAATATGATACACCAGTGTTTTGCCAGATGAGAAGTTTATTCTATATATCATCTTTTTACGCTGAATTGCCATAGCGTATGAAATATGCTATATCAGGGGTGCCCAATCCTGCTCCTGCCGATCGACTGTCCTGCACAGTTCATCTCCAACCCTAATCAAACACACCTGAAGCAGCTAATTAAGGTCTTCAGGATCACTTGAAAATTAAAGGCAGGTGTGTTTGATTAGGGTTGGAGATGAACTGTGCAGTCGATCGGCAGGAGCAGGATTGGGCACCCCTGTGCTATATAAATAAACTTGCCTTGCCTTGCCTTGCCTTAATATTGCAAAGCCTGCACAGAAACTACATTTAAAGAGGAAAAACACAAAAAGTTGTGCGCATATACTGATTTTTTTTATTTTGTAATGTGGCAAGTCAAAAATGTCAGGGTGTTACAACAGTCCTGATAATGAAGAAAAAGCATTTATCAAAAGAATTAATATTTTTCACATAGGTTATTATTATTATTATTGGTGGGTGGGTGGATGGATTTAGTTGAAGCTCATAAAATGATTCTGATTCTGATTTAGCCTAGAAATCTAGACGCGCCCTAGCGGCAGCAAATTTTATTTTGCAGCCAGTGTCGTCTAGCAACGACACTGGCTCATTATCATCGTTGGCTTACGAGCTGGAAAAAACAAACTCTAGTCAGGCCAATCACATCACGTATAGAGTCAGCGGGCGGGCTCAACATAATGACGGCAGAGTTGTGACGGTTCCGTGTGAATTCCCTGCTACTTGAAAACAAAGAAGAGCTTCTGCTGCTGCTGGCGAACAGCGGTCTTTCCAATCGGCTTTGGTCACGACTCTAGAGGACTTGGAGTTAAGCTTTTCTTTGAGAAAAGAACAAAGAACGGCACTGAAGTCATTCTTACAAAAGATGTGTTTTGCTGACCGGATACGGCAAAAGTTTAATCTCTCTGACTACGTCACCTTCTTCGTTGCTCTGGTTGGTTGGAGCGCTGTCCTATTGCGTGCAGAGGGAATTTGAAAGACAGCCGTTTATCCCGCCCCTCGGATTGAGCCGTGTCTATGGTGAGTTGCCAGACCCAACATCTTGATGTGGGTCTGGCTTGCCAGGCTAATTCTGATTGATTTGAGTAATTGGTTAAACTTAAATATTTGACATAAAAATCAACATATACATTTAATAAGGTAATTATAAAAATAAAAAGATTCTGACCCTGCTTACAATCAATAACAATAGTCAGCATAGTTATATGTATTGCCATTTCTGATCACATTATTCACAAAATGAGCATTTCATTCCCTCATGAAAGAATCTAAGTACAGTTGTGTTCTTTCGTCTTTTATCTTCAAATACTTTTAGCTTCAAATCAAATTTTCTAATGTTACTAGCACTGAATGGGTTGTAATGTGATTATTCTCTGGGCTGGTTGGTTGGATAAAGTCTGATCCCCGTACATCGAGATTTGAGCTTTCAGTCCAGCATTTTTGCTGTCTTTGAATGATGCCATTAATAAATGCAATCAGCAACTGCAGCTCCACAACACAAAGGGAATAATGGACATGATGGAGAGACGTTGTGCTCGTGATAGCAAAACACATCAACGCCACTGAAAGCACAATGTGTTCGGCTTAAAAGCCACCTGAACGAAAGCAGCTTCTCTGTAAGAGTAATGCTTCAGATGCCAGACTATTTCTCACACACATACTGTACAAAGGGTTTCTGCTGGGAGATGGAAGGGATTCTTTCAATGAAATTCTCAAAGTAGAAACAAGACATAATGTAACTGTACAGGCAACACGGAGAAAATACCCACCTCTCGCCTTTAAAAAGAGAATTATTAATGCGTATCCATTTAAAGACAGTTAACAGTGACAACGTCTCTCAAGAAACACCATAAATGTCTCATGAAAGTGTCCATAGGACTATATGTCACCTACACTGGGAAAAAAGGAGTTTTGCTGCTTCTTCAATTTACTTAATTAAAATGAGCTAAAGCAACACAACTGCTGAACATTTTATTACAATGCAATATCGGAGACTGCAGTTTCAGGACCACATTTCAAGAACCTAGTTTTATTTTTGCCCGTCTGGTCTCTTTGTGTATATGTGTGGAGTGAGACGCTTGAGGCCTGTGCCCTGAGGTTAATGTCCCCACCTGGGATTTATCAGTTGTTTTGTTGGGGTTATTACTGGAATCTCCTTTCAGACCTTTAGAGTCAACTCCTGACCGGATTCTGACCCTCGAGGTGGCGTTTTTGTTAGCATTAGCCTCTCTCAAGCGTGTGGGGATCTGCAGGCTCTTTCTTGCATGGAGTTTGCCGTGGGTCTGGTGAAGGGTTTTCTGTGACCCAGGCCTGGTTATGTCCCCAAAGTTTTGTCCATGTCATTTCACTCTCAAGTGCTCATGCTTTCTCTAGAGGCTCCATTTTCTCTACCCTGTTCAGGCTTTAAAGGAGTAGTTCACTTCAGAATAAACTTTCTTGATAATTTACTCTCCCCTGTGTCATCCAAGATGTTCATGTCTTTCTCTCTTAAGTCGAAAAGAAATGAAGGATTTTGAGGAAAACATTCCAGGATTTTTCTCCATATAGTGACTTCAATGGGGTCCGACGGGTTGAAGGTCCAAATGTGAGTTTCAGTGCAGCTTCAAAGTCTCGACACGATCCCAGCCGAGGAATAAGAGTCTTATCTAGACATCTGAACCACTGGTCATTTTCTAAAAATAATTTACATTTATATACTTTTTAACCAGAAATGCTCGTCTTGCACTAGCTCTGTGATGCGTCACGCATTACGTAATCACGCTGAAAGGTCACGCGTGACATAGGCGGAAGTACCGACCTAGTGTTTACAAAGCCAACGTGCAAAACTAAGTCAAACGCCATTTACAAAAAAATAAAAAATAAATAAAAGGTACAACAACGATGTCGGACGATTTTGAAGTTGGAAGAAAGAATTACCGCCTGACCTTTCCAACGCGATTACGTAATGTGTGAAGTCTTGGATGTGCAAGACGAGCATTTGTGGTTAAAAAGTATATAAATGTTTATTTTGTTATAAAATCTTATTCCTCAGCTGGGATCGTGTCGAGACTTTGAAGCTGCACTGAAACTGACATTTGGACCTTCAACCCGTTGGACCCCATTGAAGTCACTATATGGAGAAAAATCCTGGAATGTTTTCCTCAAAAACCTTCATTTCTTTTCACCTGAAGAATGAAAGACATGAACATCTTGGATGACACAGGGGAGAGTAAATTATCAGGAAATGTTAATTCTGAAGTGATCTACTCCTTTAAAGGTGTAATTGGACCTCAGGGCGTCTCAGTTGTTTGTGTGTTTTGGGGCTCGCCGCCTCTAAGCTCAGGATCTCTCATTGGGTGAGAGATGTCATTTCTTTGGCTTATGAGGTGCGGACGCTTCCTTCACCTCTGGGCACTGCAGCTCACGAGTGTCGCATCTTCCCTCCGCTTTCACTTAGGCTCTATTGGTCCTCTTCGCACACTTTTATTATGTTTTATAACCTGGATTTGGATCCCCTGGTTCCCGGGTTCTTTCCGCATGAAACTGGTCGCTTTTGAAAAAAAAGAGAGTTCTTTCAGCCAGATCTGGCAGCGCTTAGCTTGGCGTGTGTGTGTGTGTGTGTATCGTTCCCATTGCACCATCGCCACGCAGTGTCTCATTCCCCTATTCAGAGAATATGGGTTACAAAGGTACCCCCCGATGTTTTTGTATACGGTCTTCATGTTTCATCAGTCAAAACTATTCTGCTACAGCGATCTCTGGATGCCTTTGATGAGTTTGATCATATAAATGAATTCCTGGAATGTAATAAGGTTGATGACTTTATGAGTCTCAATTGAGGACTTTCTGAGTGCAGGAATGAAACAGACGTGTGTGTAATGCTCACAACACCCTTAAGGCCTATTTTGGTAAAAGTAGGAAAAATAATACTTCTCTATGAGAAATATGAAGTAAACATGTGTGAATCCATGTTTTTCCCCAGTGTAGAGAAGTATACAGTTGTTTTTTTCTCAGTGAATGCATAAGATTTCCAGACAGAAAATGAAGAAATTACCGCAGATAATTTAATTTTTTATAATAAAATTTAGACCTTTCTAATGACTTGCAGGGACATTAAGCTGTATTTTCAAGGTCTCACCCAAAACAGATGGATTTTGTTTGGATTGTGATTAGTGATATCTGGCTACAAAAGCAGAATTGACTTCATGTTAAGCAAGAGGTGTTATGTTCCTGCAGTCTGCCATTTTTGGCAAATAAAGAAAATGTTGGTCTGAAACCATTTCTTGCTGAGGATTGTATTTTATGTGCCCTCTTTTGAACATTAAATGTCCTTTGTCAGTCACATGCCTGTTTAAATGATGAACTGCTCTACTTTTGGTTGTTTTCAGAGATGGTAACAGACGTTTTATTCAATTGTGCTATACAATTGTGTGGCCTGTGCTACAAAACTTTCAACCTCTGTGGCACCAGTACTATCTGCAAAAGTTAACGTACCATTGGTAACCCTCTTAAAATATTTAAGCTAATTTGTTTCGATGTGTGGGTCACACGTTGGCTGCAGCAGAGATGAAACAGGATCCAGTGCAGCAGTCTTTATACAGAAACAAACTCAAATCTTCACACAACACTCAAGAACAAGAACGGAACAAGCAACTTAACACAACAAAGAAACGTGAAACACGTGTACTTACTGAATCAAACCATTTGTAACCTAGGAGACTAACAGGCAGGGCAAGAGTACTGAATCTCCTGATGAAAACACAGGCAAAACAATAGCATTGCTAAAAGCATTGCTTATGCACGATGTAGTCTATAAAAAAACTTGATTTTCTCTTTTTTTATCTTCAAAATTGTGCTTTTTTATGAAACTTCCCCACATTCAAGTGTTGATAAAAAAGAATGCATGAAGCTAGAATAAAAAGGTTTTTTTTTTTTTAAGCAATATATTGCATGTTCAGATATTTATACAACAAAACATTCTGGGTGTCTTATGTCTAAACTTGAAATCAGTGTATTTTATGTAAACACTTAGCAAAAAAAAGTAGTATGTAAAAAAGTATTTACTATAACTATTCCATGTGGGAAATTTACTTAAATTTGAATGCTAAAGAAAAAAGGTCAATAAGTATGTAAATAATTTGACTTTATGACAAGGCTTGAAAAAACTTTTAACTTAAATAATATATTTAAATACGTTTTGTTGTCCTTAAAGATAAAGGTGTATGGAAATTATGTAATTACAAAACTTTTTGAGTCAATAAATTGAAACTCAGTTAACTAAATATTTTGATCCTTGTTCCTCACATAAAGCACATGTGACTTCAGTGGTCATTGTATGGACAAAAACTGCTTTAAGCTTATTCTAAAATTGTGTTAAGAATTTTTTTTCAGTTGTACAGGTTTGGAACTGCATGATAAGATTTAAAAAAAATAATAATTTGACTGCAGTACCTATTTCGACCACTAGTTGTCATTCTTACAGACTGCAGCTTTAATATCTTTCAATATTACAATCATCTACTGCACATCATCTCCAGTTCGCCATGATGGGATGTACCTGGTGTGCCTGATCCCTCTTCCACTGCTCCTGGATCCGGGCGCTCCAGCTCTGCTCCACTCGACGCCGGGTCTCGGCCCTGTAGTCCCGCTCCCACACCCCAGATTCACTGAACAGACCCCGGATCAGCTGGACACGCGGCAGCGGCCTCCACGGGAACACGGTGACCCTCCACACAGACATCAGCGGGACCCTGGGACCTGCAGGAGCGCAGGAGGAGAGTGGTTACGCTGGGAACTCGGACACTAAAGCGTGAGATAACTGTGTGGCCTGATGATTAATGCAAACACATTCACCATCTCGGTCAAGCGGCAACATTCTGATCTGAAAAATGAAGCCTACCCGGAAGTGCGAAAAACTGCAATACATCGAAAATCCGCTAGAGGAAGGTCCCAAAAGGGAGCAAATGTCCATAGACCCCATATTAAAATGTCCGTTTTCACAGCATAAATTCATGTTTTTACAGGTTGGTCCCATGGACTTTTATTATATTTTTCGATAGGTTCCGAGTGCCTGACAACCATGAGGGCTGTGAATTTTTTTCTAACTCGTTAGTTTAGATCGTATTTAGATATAAAATGTATGACAAATAAGGGCGTGGTTAACTTTGATTGACAGCTTGATTGACAGCCGATAATGAGCATAGGCTGCGCCAAGGAGAATGACAACATAAGAAGCGCCATTTTTTAACACAGTTGAAATATAATACTACTGTTTCTGTATCATGAAATGTACTTTTAAGAGTTTTTCAGGTGAGAATGTAGTTGTTTAAAGCTCAAATCTGTGGTTTATTTATAAAGATTTATGAAAATTGTATCCAGTTGTGAGATCCAGCGATGACCGGGCGCTCGGCGCTCATGTACCCCGCCTGGAACAGCCTTTCCTCGGCTAGTCGTTCTGACGTTTGCCGCTGACTCTGGCGTCTCTGTAGTGGTTAAACATGAGATATAATTCGTCTTGTCTATATCTAACGGGCGATTTTTGGTTTCGTGAATCTATAATTTGTTCCCTGGGCAATCGTTTTGGCTGAGGGGAAGTTTCATAACTTTATAAGCTATTTAAGTTTACCGTTGTATGGTTAGACTAGAGCGCTGACTTTGTATGTTTGACTGAATTGTTTGCTTTATTTGTATAGCTTCTTGTAACTTTACCTTTTACTTTTATAATGGCTAATATTGATAAAAGTGAAATTTAACAAAAAGAGACTGGGTTGAGTTTTGTCATTTTAAATTTTAATACAACGAATATGATCTGTAGGCTAATGTTGTTTACTGCAACATCTGTTGTTTAGTACAAACGCACATATTGCCTGGACCATATTAAAATGTTTAATATTTTTATATTATATTTAAAACGAAAAGAGGCAGATTTGTGTTTTATATTTTGTTTTTTTTATAAACGTTATGTGCAGTGAATATAATCAATACGCATTGCCTGAACCACATTTGTGTGGCTATAATGTTTAAGATTTCTTTAAATGAAAACTAAAAGAGTTAGTATGGTGTTTTATAACATATTTCGTTGCCTAAAATATACAGAGATAACCGGAGTAGCAGAGCGAGCTGAGTGACGCGCGCTGCGTCAGAAGGTGGGCGGGGTTAGGATTACCCAAGATTTTCCAAGATGGCGCCGCCCATACCCCCCATAAACGGCTTCAAACCCGTTCTTCAGAAAGTCTATGGGTGACGTCACAGACGCTTTGTCCATATTTTTTACAGTCTATGATCTCGGTATAAAACGTTCCTTCATTTTAACAGATTGTCATGGCGTATTGTGCTCAGATGTCTGTTCTGTTGGAGAAACAAATAGACTGGGAAATGTTGCGGCGTAACTATAGCAACATGCCATACTGTAAGGTGGCAATAAACCTGTCCCCTTGGAAACAAATGTTTTAACACCTACAAAAACTTCTAAACTGGTCACATTAAACATAAAAATAATTCACCAGCGCAATCTACACAAACACAATGCGTGTAGGGAGGCATTATTATGTTTCAGTGCAGAAAGAAGAAAGACTTGCTTTAATTTTAATTTTCTCATGAAAAAGTATTTTCACTATGATTCATTCTAGTGTTTATAATTCATATAAATCTGAGTAAAACTGGCTTCATCATTTCAATTGAATGATAAAGCCTTGATTTTTATATTATGTTTTGGAAAATGTTTTAAACATTATGTTTGTTCATCTTGATTCTCTTTTGGATTTTAATTGATATTATGCATTAAGAAAAGACACCACAGGTGAATAGGATACAATGTTTAACTAATTGAAATCACCGGTTGATTAACAGCACAATCGTAAACAATATGTAAAAAACTGCAGAACAGAAATCTCAACATTGGATTTGGTCAAGTTAAAAATTCTTGTCTTATTTTGTTGACAGATGAGAGTTAATGGTTTTGCAGAGGGGATTTTGGATCACTCCATAAACCCCATAAAATAATAACATGTTTTTATGAACAAAATGCGCACGAATGGTGCATGAACAAACCCATCAGGAAAAACCTTCAGAATATATAGATAAAAATAAATGTGCAAAGTTTGGTGTGTAAGGAGTGAAGATTTCTGACTTAATTTTGAGAAAACAACCTTTAAAGATATGTATTGTAATTGAAATCTACAGATGCAAATAAATAAAGTGCAATAAAGCAAACACTTAAATTAGTTTATTTCCAATAGTCTGAAAGAAGACAAAATATGGAAGCAAAATTAAAAACATGTATATCATGTTATCTGTCAAGTGTCAACCCGTTACCAGTAGCCATTGCTACATTTCAACCACCAAAAATACCACCAAAATTAATAATATTAAATGTGCAGACTGTAAGAATGACAGCTAGTGGTCGAAACAGGTACTGCAGTCCAATTAAAAAATATCAGAGACCGTTGATTCCCCGCCTCCACAGACTCGACGCTCATGCGTGTCGCCAGTTTGAGCACACACAACAGCAACGAGTGCAACTGACAATGAAAGCCGAGGAGACTTACGACTGTAAGTTAAAGCTACACTGTGTAGGATTTTCTCCCATCTAGCAGTGACATTGTTTATGACTACCAACTGAATATTACTTTCTAGCCCCTCCCATTCCGAGGGCGTTTTAACTCCTACGGTGGCCGGCAGTCGCGAGTAATCTTCTCCTCGCATTCGTCATGGTGCCACTGAGTGTAAAAGCGCAAAAGGCGAAGCTTGAATTTCCAGGTATGTCCCTCTTTGGCACATGTATTTTCAAGATGGAGGTGCAACATGGCTGCCGCCGTTCGAGCGACTCGCTCGTATGTATTCTGAATGGCAGATTCTACGCTTACGAGAATACTTGATTAGTTGGTGGAAGTAATTACACATGAATGAGCACATATCATTTTGAAAGAACAAAGTGTTTTTTGCTAAGAATCAACTTAAAAAATTACACAGTGTAGCTTTAATGAGTTAATTTATCAGTGTTTTAATATGCTCTCATTCATCGAAATTTTTAGATGGATATCGAGGCTTTTTAGGTTTTCTCTGACCCAGTTTGTTTGCTGGCTGCAATACCAACTGGTTTCCTGCCAACTGGCATGCCGGGGTGTCGAAGTACTATTGGGTGAACTGGCAGTGGGCGGAGTCACACAGACCAAAACAAAAACAGATATTCCAACACAGACCGCACATTTCAGCGTAAAATAACTGGATGTAGAAGTGTTTTTCAGAGACACGAGTATATGAGCATTTTTCCTAAATATCTGCAAACATATTATGGTATTTTTATGCTTCAGTAGAGTAAAAAAGTTACATACAGCACCTTTAATATGGTGCAAAAAATTCTCCATATAAGCTCAGTTTTTAATTTATAAGCAATAGGCTATCACACGAACTGAAGTGCTGTTTTCCCAAATATCAGCACGTTTGCAAATAAGATTTTGATTTTATACAATTTGATAAACAATAAGTTAATAGGCTATTAGGTGACTTACATTGTAGACACAATATTGTCAATATTGTCTGTTTTTCCTCTATTTTGACAATGAAAATAGGTCCAAACAGTAGAAATCATCACAGTTTCAGTTTAGTTTTCGAACGAATCGTTCTAATGAAAGACTCGACGACTCACTCAGTCACTTCTGCTTTGTCCCTGAATGAATCAGCCATTTTGACCGAATCATTTGACTGTGTGATTCAATCACTAACTCGTTAAATCAATGATTTGCCGCCGCCTACTGGCAGGTTTTAGTATCATTTCATTTTAGCTGAGGGACTGACTGAGCGATAAAAGATTGAATGCTGTTTTTGTTTTCGGTCGTGAATGTAACAATATATCTGTTTAAAAAGATAGAATGCGTCTAAAAAATTAACTATTAGGAGCAAAATATGAGATAACATTGTAAATGTAAATATTAGACTGTTTCTTTTAAACAGCTGGCCTTCGATTCGCAACGGCTGCTTCTGCTATTTACCATCATACTGTTCCCATTAAAAAATATTGAACAATTCCATAAATCAAAAACAAACTTTAAACATTACAACATCCATTAACTAGATTTCTCTTCTCTGATGATGTGTTTACTGGCGCGAGGGCGGGGCAACCTGTCAATCACACGAGATCCACCAATATATCACAGTCAGACTCAGAGGTCACAGTAGGAATGAGGATCGCAACTTCCTCTTCATGCCGACTATAACTGGCCAGTCCCCATGAAACAGCATTTTAACTTTACAGAAGCACCTATTTCATTCAATGACCCAGTTATCAAACAGCTGCGAATCTGTGTGACGCACATAAGGCTCTTGAAATCATGGCGAGATGTTAGAGGACGAGAGTTTCTCTGACAGCCGCCCACAGGCTCTCAACACACACACACACACACACACACACGGCCTCGTGTTTGTGGAAGAGAAGTGAGGGAGATGTTCGCGTTGCTATGGTACCCAGCTTCAAATATGGAAGATTCATCGTGATATTGGACTCCAATGACAACACGATGTTCAGTGAGATGAGATTATGAGTGTTAAAAGAGCCACACCAGCTCAGGTCTAATGCATTTGAACGTGTTATGTAGCCTTACATTATTCTTAGCAAAATTATCAAGTTTTTCAGTGATAATGCCAGAATTTCTAGTAGCACACGAGGAAGACATCACCTGTCAAATGGTTATAACTTAAGGATCACGTTCTACTTACACGACAAGCATCGACAAACAATGGGACCTGTCCCGATATATTGCGATCCTTTCCGCGTGGTCTATATTACAAATCCATTCAAAGCTTCATTCTGGTGACGCATAAACACACGATACACTGACATTTGACAGACTCACACCGCTACACGGGCGCCGCCATGTTGTTCAAATAGAGCAAACTTTATTTAAATCTCTATGCATAAAGCAATGACGCAGAAACACAGTAGAGTTTAGAAGTCATATTAATATATGTAAGCCCGTTTCCGCCATATTTGAGTAAAGTATGATTACGTAAGTCATAATAATAAGGACATTTTGAAAATTATGACTTATTATGTAATTGTATTGACATAATTAGCATACTCGTAGCCTATGCCAAAATAATGAGAAACTTGTTCGTAATGATGAATTATCAGTAATCGTCGCAGTCTGAATGTGCATGCATTGAAGATCATTTATCCTCATGTTGTTCCAAATATGTATTTTTATATCTTTATATTTTGAGAAATGTCTCAGGCTGTGTCCAAAATCACACTGTGGGATTGAATAAGTGCACTCAATAATGTCTGATATGGCACCACTACAAATGGCTGTTCCCTCAAATAGTGCACTAGGCCTATATAAGGGGAGGTTTCAAACACCTCTGTGGTTTTTATCCATACAAAGGAAGTGAATTCTCACCAAACCGGTTCTTCAAAACAGGCCTGTCTATTTTGTGTTACAAAGAAGAAATTGGTGTCATTTTGTGGACACAGTGGTGCGTTTTTGGGGGGTCCGGCAGTGAGTCAAGTGTGCATCATGATCATTTTAAAAACTGTGCCAAGTGACTCGCTACCAGGACACTGACAGTTAACTGGCTATGGTTTATAGCAGGTGTTAACAGTGATTAACAACTTATTAATAGAAATTATAAACCAATAAAGCTCATTCAATTAGAGAATAGCCACCCTCCCTTTCAATCACTGCAACACAAATGACCATTCATATAAATCATAAGACAGATTGTTGACAGTCTATGATCATAAAGAAAAGTTGTGTATTACCAGTTCCTCCATAGTAATGATATTATAATTTTGCTTCATTATAAGCCGCAGTCATCAGGATCTAAGCACCAGTGGTCTGTGTGGAAGATTATCAATTCAACTGAATTGTATCTTATGATGTGGTTTTTATAGCAAAGTCCATCTTGAATTTTTACTGAATGTTAGGGTTTGATCATATGTGCGACTCATTTTCAACATTATGTATTTACATGAATCGCGTGTCATATCAGGATGTCACAAGACAATTTCAAATAAAGCTCAAAACCTTATTTATCTGAAGCATTTATCATAATGCCCTTTTCATTTTATTTCTAAATGTTGCCTTAGGCTATACCCTTCCTTGCACTTTTACACATAGGTGTTTGTTGTACACCACAACAATGTCTTTATAGAAATTTTATAATATACTATCGTGAAAAAATATATATATAAAATGTGTTTGTTCATTTTAATTGGACAGCATTATAGTCAATCGTGTCTTGCAACTTGAAAAATTTGCTTTATTGGGTTCTAAAAAAAAATAGTTATTTTTTACGCATTTCACAGATTTCTGTGTACACATATAAAACTATTCTGTCAGTAAACCACATTTATACAAATGATCTAGATCACTGCTTTTATTTCCATTCAAACGGATGGAAACCGATAGAAAAGGGTTAAGCTTATATTCTTTACCCTGCAACATTATCACAGCCTTCTTCTTTCAGTTGAAATAGCTAATAGCTTAGAATTTGCTGTTAGCCTCCGGAGCATCATACATTCATGAATGACTTATTCTCCATATGTACAAAGTTTGGAGAAGTTTGGACATTTTGCACACAAGTTATAGATATAAAAGTCATAATGGGTCAGACCATTACCATACCATACCATACCACACACACAAAATCCCCTACACTGTTTAAAGTCCGAACTGGAAGTTGCTACCGACTTTTCTCCGCAGTGTTGTGATGTATTTCCAAGTGAAACGGTATATTGAATAGAGGGCGGGGTTTTACTCTAGCGCAGCCCCTCTTCATCCCTCGCTCATATCAGACTGATGGTTGAAGAGGAGTGGTTAAGGATATTCAACCCAAGCCGGCAAACTGACGTCATCAGAGAAGGAATGCCATTCCAGAGCGGAAGCTAATTTTCAGATTTTGATTAGAGATTACCACCACGACAAACAATTTCTGTGTATTAACTTGCACGGATGAATTATTCACCAGAAGACTAATAATGTGCACGGTACTATACGGTTATCCGGACCACACCTGATAGATGACCTACCCCTATAATGGCAGATAAAGTTTTTAAATAATTAAAAGAAAAAATTTGATTTACCATGGCTCAGGCTTAAAGCAAGGATTCAGAAGAAATCTGAACTTTGATTGGCTTTATTAGATAAAACATAAAGTTGCTTATTATAGTGCCACCATGTGGCAGATTTTCAATAAATTCGGTACACATTCATTTTCACAAGGTGTACAAGTATGTCATTTTTTTTACCGTAGCCCGTTAAGATTTGATGTTATTAGCCGCTGAAATTGAATTGGCTGCTGGTGGCATGTTTTTTAAGTATCCTTGTCATATAGACCTTATGCGCTGGAGAAACAAGCGCACAGCCATCTTTATAACTTTGTCTTTAAGCTTCCGTTTTTGCTGTAGTGTATATTTCTATGGCATCGCTGTCAAAGGGTAATTAGCTGGTGAAGTAGATTTATGTCAGTCACGTAAAGTTTGTTTGGTTTTCATTCATGTCATGTGTTCCCTTTGTTCTAGTTTCCCACCACAATCTGCCACCATTCTTCACAGCTGTTCTGTGTTTTAGTTAATCATCACTGTGTATTTAAGTTCCTCCCTTTGTCCTGTTCATTTGTCGGCTGTTGTCTGTGCACTAGCACACTGTTTTGTTTGTTGGCTTGTTATTCTGAGTTCATTATAAATCTTATGTTCTTTTATATTCATCTTTATTCTTCTGTGGATCTAAGTGTTACAGAACAACCAACCAAGATGGATTATGCAGCCAAACTGGCTGTGATTGCCTGTGAGAGCAAAGTTTTTTTTAACCTTCTCCACCAACTTTTTCTGTCTCGCCATCACCTGCCCCTTCGACGACAAGACCCTCTAACTTCCATCACCCCGTGGACCTCCCTGACACCACTGGACTGAGCTGGAGAGAGGCGATCATCCAGTGTCTGGAGAACGTTGCGCCCCGGTCCAGAACACAGCCGGACCCAGAGCCCGAATCACCACCTTCGACCGCGGAGAACTCGTGTGTGCCCCCCGCAGACGGAGAGCTACCCCCCTCCGCGACGAGTCAGCCAGAGCCCAAGGACAAGTGGCCAGGGCGGACCCTCGCCCCGGAAGAGGAGCCCCTAATGTGTCTGACCGCGACATCGGTGGCTGAGGGTATTCTAGTGGAAATAGAGACTGAGGACTGGCTGATTGACTTCAGCACAGAGATATCGTCTCCCACCCTATCCAACCCTAAACAGCACAGAGACCTGCATGGACTCTAGCCACGTTTCCATTACCCTTCAAATTGCGGAAATTGAAATTGCGAATTGAAAATACGCCCAATGGAAACACGTCAATTTCGCAAAAACTCCCATTTATCGCAAAAAAATTTACGCTCGCATGAGGTGGTTTTTCAGGCAATTCGAAAAAGGAATATTTCGCAAAACTGCAATGGAAACAGTTTTTGCGCATTTACAGTCACCTGACTTAGAAGGCGCGGTGCCGTCTGTGATCTGCCGCGAACTGCTCCAATCAAGAAAGGCGCAAACTCAAAAGGGTCTTTTGTCCGGCAGCTCTCCTCTGCTCTGTAGCCTTTTGGGGGGAGTACTCTGGGTTTGGGCCGAACTCCGAGCTCTGAGCCCTCCCCCCGGACAGCACGCCAAATACGCATTAAACTTTACCCCCTCTAATTGTATGTAAATGTGTGTTTGGACAGAATACGTGACAGAGTTCTTTATTAAATTCATAAAAGACAAAAGAATGACAGAAATACTGGATTCTAAACCTCAAAGAAATGCCACAATCAAGACCTCGGAGCAGAAATGAGTGAGAAAAACCCAGAAACACCTCATATGAGCCGCTCATAAGGGTTTTTCCTTGCCATTAATGCTTGGATAACACGCCTATGTTTCCTTCCATTAATAATAATAATGTCTAGTGCGGTACGTGGCTGTGATATAAACCTACCAACGTCCGTTGCCATGATTTTTGGAATGACTTATCGCGAGAGGAAAAAATGACGTTTTAGTCGCATAACATCGGTTAATGGAAACGCCGTCATTTCGCAATAGTTTTTTATCGATATTTAGAAAAAAAACGCAAAAGTTTTGCGCAAATCTGTAATGGAAACACTCCTTCTGTATTAACTTCGACCCTGTCACATATCCATCTGCCTCCGTCACTGCCGTGCTCAGCCAGTCCTCCAGCCCCACCTCTGCTGGAAGTTTGCAGCCCTTCACCATCTCTAGGAATGCCTTGCTGTGACGTCGAGCCGCAGGTCATGCAACCACCATCAGCTCCTGAGCGAGTGGATCTTGTGGCTCCGCCTCCAGCCTCTGATCACCTCACTCTGTCTCGGCCAGTCGACCTGTCGGCTCAGCCTTTGGCTCCACCAGACACCCTGAATGAAACCCACAGGTAATATCTAAAACAAGAGGTTTTATAGCAGTGAATGACATTTCTATCTGTTTCAGAGGGGGATGGCAGATGACTGGATCGCTGGAGAAGACTGAAGACTGAAGATTAGCTGAGCGGATCACACAGGTAAGTGTCTCAGCAATAGGTAATCAGGCAAGTAGTTTGGGTTAGGAACAACGAGACCAGACAAATGATGAACTGACCGGTGAGCTTAAATAGAAAGGTGCTGATGACAGTCAGTAACACAGGAGATGTGAGCATAGGAGCTTCTATCAGCCGCCATGGCCGGGAGACAGGAGACAGGACAACAGGAAGTTCCATCGGCCACTCTGCCCATGGCGAGGAGGCTAGAAACGGTCATCCTGACCACAATGTAGGAGCAGGATGGAAAGGAGGTTTGGCTATCCTTCGTGGCCGAGACAAGGGAACTTGAGGCGGGAACAGCCACCTCAGCTGTGTGGGTATGGATGGAGACAGACACCGGGTTGTGCTCTGGTACGAGAGCGTGCACAGGGTTATCCTCCCGAGAGAGTTCGGTGAATTGAGCAGGCTCTTGACTGGGTTCGGAGAAGTGAGCAGGCTCCTGGCTGTGCTCTGGGGAAATTAGCTGATTCTGGAGCGGACTCTGGACTGAACTCTGGAGAGGACTCTTGACTGAACTCATGAGCGGACTCGTGTATGAACTCATGAGTGGGCTCTTGAGCTGACTCATGAGTTAGAGTAGCCTCGGGAGCGGACTCATGACTCATGGAGTTAAATCTCGGACAGACTCATAGACTGGACTGATTTCTGGAGTGAACTCACAGGAAGGAGCGGGCTTTGGAGCAGACTCATTGACTGGACTTGACTCTGATACAGGCTCAGGGGTTAGAGCGGGCTCTGATACAGGCTCAGGGGTTAGAGCGGGCTCAGATACAGGTTCAGGGGTTAGAGCGGGCTCCAATGCAGGCTCAGGGGTTAGAGCGGGCTCAGATACAGGCTCAGGGGTTAGAGCGGGCTCAGATACAGGCTCAGGGGTTAGAGCGGGCTCCAATGCAGGCTCAGGGGTTAGAGCGGGCTCAGATACAGGCTCAGGGGTTAGAGCGGGCTCAGATACAGGCTCAGGGGTTAGAGCGGGCTCCAATGCAGGCTCAGGGGTTAGAGCGGGCTCAGATACAGGCTCAGGGGTTAGAGCGGGCTCAGATACAGGCTCAGGGGTTAGAGCGGGCTCAGGGGTTAGAGCGGGTTAGAGCGGGCTCAGATACAGGCTCAGGGGTTAGAGCGGGCTCAGATACAGGCTCAGGGGTTAGAGCGGGCTCAGATACAGGCTCAGGGGTTAGAGCGGGCTCCAATGCAGGCTCAGGGGTTAGAGCGGGCTCAGATACAGGCTCAGGGGTTAGAGCAGGCTCAGATACAGGCTCAGGGGTTAGAGCGGGCTCCAATGCAGGCTCAGGGGTTAGAGCGGGCTCAGATACAGGCTCAGGGGTTAGAGCGGGCTCAGATACAGGCTCAGGGGTTAGAGCGGGCTCCAATGCAGGCTCAGGGGTTAGAGCGGGTTAGAGCGGGCTCAGATACAGGCTCAGGGGTTAGAGCGGGCTCAGATACAGGCTCAGGGGTTAGAGTGGGCTCAGATACAGGCTCAGGGGTTAGAGCAGGCTCAGATACAGGCTCAGGGGTTAGAGCGGGCTCCAATGCAGGCTCAGGGGTTAGAGCGGGCTCAGATACAGGCTCAGGGGTTAGAGCGGGCTCAGATACAGGCTCAGGGGTTAGAGCAGGCTCAGGGGTTAGAGCGGGTTAGAGCGGGCTCAGATACAGGCTCAGGGGTTAGAGCGGGCTCCAATGCAGGCTCAGGGGTTAGAGCGGGCTCAGATACAGGCTCAGGGGTTAGAGCGGGCTCAGATACAGGCTCAGGGGTTAGAGCGGGCTCAGATACAGGCTCAGGGGTTAGAGCGGGCTCCAATGCAGACTCAGGGGCTGGACGGGTTCGATACTGAACTAACCCGATTTCTCTCACTGGAATGGACTCAGAGATTTTACTTACTGGAACGGACTCTGGACGAAGGGAACCGATGAGTGGAGTGCTTCCTTGAAACCGCCCTCATGGATATGAGGGGAGGGTCTGCTAATTTAGATATTAGGCCCGCACTGTTGTATACAACCTTCAGTGCCCGGTGAAAGGCTGGGGATGTTGCTTTCCTGGACCGGGGAATGTGAGGATACTCAGGAGTGACGGCCATGACCGCTGAGGGTTCTGGCGTGACGGCAATGATGGTTGGAGAAACTAGTGGTTTTTTTACTAGAACTGACTGTATGGTGGAATCAGGACAGACGGAGACGAGGGAACATGTGATGGTTTCTCTGTAGTTTTAAGATGATAAACACATTTATTAAGAAAATCTGTTGTTCTAATAAATCGGGTACCTTGACTTGAAGCAGTTATATTTGTGTCTGGTGGTATTACAAGTCAAGTTTGAAATACCACCAAATGCAAATATATACAAATGTCTCACAAATTTTATTACAAAATGTCTTATTTTATTAGACATTTTGTAAGAAATTTGTAAGAAATAAATGTTATTACAAATTGTCTTAATTTATAAGACATTTTTAAAGAAAATGTATGACATTTTGTAAGAACATTTGTAAGATATTTTGTAAGAAAATGTATAATAAATGTATATTTATAATGCACTGTTACCGTAGAGTTTCATAGTACATTATCTTGCAGAAACAAACAAACACCCAAACAACAATAATAAAAATGTAGTTATTAAATGTGTTGTTATTTTGTGTGTTTTTGCGGTGTTGTGCTGCCTGTCTTGGCGAGTATATTGACTCAAACACAATCGGTTACTGTATGTCTGCAGTGAACGTAAACAGTTGAAAGAGAATTTAGATGTGTGTCAATATGGTGTGTCAGGTCTTAAAGTGACAGCAGACCTTCTGGCTTATGCTGTTCATGTTAATCAAACATAGCAATGCACTTTACATTATTCAAATACACAAGTAGTCAATATAATTTCAGCATAATTCATGAATGCTTAATAAGGAGTTTATGACAATATAAACACGGACATCAGTTATCATTGTCAGATATTAATTCATCAATTAATTTAGTTGTAAGGTTTATTCTTCTGTAATAAATTAATTTGTACCTAATAAAAAGATAGTTTAAATAATGTTTCATATATTATTATTATTATTAATAGCATTATTATTATTGGGGTCTTCAGTAATTTGTTTTGTAAAGTATTTTTGCATTGCAATATTACTAATATTATCATTTTTACAAATATATTATTACAATTTTTGCTGGCTAAAAAAACATGCAATCATAGTGCACCAATAACCTGCTTGTTTTTGTACACCAGAAAGCAGTTTTATATGTTATTAATGTTCAAAAACACTAAAGCTCCGTTGCCTTTTGAACTGATAATATATTTATTAAAGTGTTAGTTTCAAACATTGAACATAACAGCACAAATAGACAGTTTAAAAATAAACACACACACACACAGTGATTTGGTGGTCAGTTGTCTTTTTTTGACACCAGTTTGTTGCTGTAACCCATTTTGTCAAACGATTCAAGATGGACTGCTGTAAAAAACCCATTATATTTGAAAATATACATTTCAGTTGAATCACCTAATCGTCCACATGAGCCATTGCTGCTTTTATTGCTGCAATTATTGCTGCTTGTGGCTATTTTTTATTTGTGTATTTTTTATTATATTATTGTAACATACTGAATGTTCTTAATCTTAGAAACGGACACTTAAGCATTAAAATGAGTGACACAGTTTTCTGTCACAGCTGCCAGGCATGAAAATTGAGTGTTGGATGTTTTTCCCTGTTACCTTAGCAACCCTTTTATCTCTCAATAGCAGACTGTTTACTGCTGAAGCATTTAGATTTGTGAAATCGGGAGTGAATCACACACAGGCTCCGTTTCACACCAGATGAAACAGAGCATTGACTCCTTTACTGTAAGGTCACAGAAGTTCAGTCATATCTTCACCCCCAACAGCTCTGTGCTCTCGAAAGAATCCAACTGCGGTGAAACTGCACCTGATGATTAGATTTGTTTTGTTTATATTTAAGGTTGACCTATTGTGCCCTTTTACCAAGTCTTGGTTTTGTTTTTGGGCTCTACTAGAACAGGTTTTCATGCTTGAATGTTAAAAAAGCACATTATTTTCCCCATATTCTCCATTGTTGCGGCGCCTCTCTTCTCAGTCTGTCAGTAACGCTCTGTTTAGTTCCTGTCTCTATGAAGCCCCTCCCTCTGAAAAGCACACTGTGCTCTGATTGGTCGGCTGGATCAGTGTGTTGTGATTGGTCAAGCGCTTTGAGCGTGTTTGGGAAATGTCCCGTCCCTTTCCATAACCGCCAGTTTCAACACACTACTAACTAACTCAACCAGGCCCCGTCCCTTTATTCTGCGTATGAATTATGTTAATGAGGAATATTGTGACGTATTCGTTCCCGGAAGAAACTCAAGACTACAATGGAGGCGATTCAGGGGCTGTGTCTGAAATCGCCCCCTTTAACCTCATTCAATATTCCCTACATCACCAATATAGTTCACTTGAAGGAGTGAATGAAAACGAGTGAGTGAATTCGGACACCGAGTGCACCGGAAGCGCTGCTGCTTTTGCTTAGTTTGTGCTATTTAATAATCATTTGAAACTTAGGCAGCTCCAGTACTAATGAAAATATTTATCTTGAACTCTGTTATTGAAACTATGTATAAACCTTAATTAAGGAATGTAAAAATTCAAAAGGAATTTATACCTGTATGATATTACGCTGTTGCCACATTGGACCAGCGGTTTGGAAAATAGATGGATGGATGATTCAGCTGCGAGCGCCATCTTCTGGTCAGACGCGGGAATTCATTTGCCACGCTACTCTCACTGTGCATGATGGGTATTCTCTAGCCGTTGAGCGTACATCGGTTGTACACTCGTTATTGCAGTGCATTATGGGATTGATTCAGTGCACTCGATAAGGTCCACTATGGTTTCGGACACCACTACAAATGGCTGTTCCATCAAATAGTGCCCAATTTAAGGGTATAGGGGACGATTTCCAACACAGCCAGAGAGTTCAGAAGCAGTGCGCACTCATATAGAGGCAAGTTTATTTATATAGCACATTTCATACACAATGGTAATTCAAAGTGCTTTACATAAAAAGGAATTAAAATAATCATAAAATAATCACAACAGATATAAAAAAAGAAAGAAAAGGAAGAAAAATATCATGCATAAGAAATAAAAAATAACAAGCAGAAAATAAGAATGTTTAAAATCATTACTAAATTCGGGGCGTCCCTATCTGAATGGAAAAGAGTCTGAGAGTTTCGGTTTCTGATTTTACATTAGAAGCACACCAGTTTTCCTAGTGTTTTTTCATCCCTAATGGATTGCGTAAACTTGTACACCTACTTTACTCAAGTGTATATGTTTTACACCGTCTATGAGTCCTGGTGTCTCTTCACTCATGTCTGAGTGCGCAGTGTGCCAAAATTAACACTCTCCAATTCTCTCAAACTTTCCCACCAGACATTAAAACCGTTAAGATTAAAAACGAGGAAAATTAAAACAGTTATAAATAGAATTAAAAGAATAAAAAAGATGATGCATGGTCATGGATGAGATAAAGTAGCTACAATCAGTCGGACATACAGCGGCACAGTGCTTATTCAGTAAATGCACAGTTACACAGATGTGGAGCACATCTGGGGCCATATTCACAAAACATCTTAAGGCTCAAAGTAGCTCCTAAGTTGCTGATTTAGGATAAACTCTTTAAAAAAAAATGGCAGTATCAGTCCTAATTTTAGACCGTACCATAGTACCGAGACTGCTCTCATTAGAGTCACAAATGATTTGCTCTTATCATCCGATCGTGGTTGTATCTCTCTATTAGTGTTACTCGATCTTAGTGCTGCATTTGACACCATTGACCACAACATTCTTTTAAATAGACTAGAAAACTATGTTGGCATTAGTGGAATTGCACTAGCATGGTTTAAATCATACTCATCTGACCGTTATCAGTTTGTAGCAGTAAATGAAGAGATGTCTTATCGATCACAAGTTCAGTATGGCGTACCACAAGGCTCAGTACTAGGACCATTGCTGTTCACTCTGTACATGTTACCATTAGGAGATATCATTAGGAAATTAGGAATTAGCTTTCACTGTTATGCCGACGATACTCAGCTTTATATTTCTTCAAAACCTAACGAAACTTACCAATTCACAAAATTAACGGAATGCATAGCTGATATAAAAAATTGGATGACTCGTAATTTCCTACTTCTAAATTCTGAAAAAACAGAGATTCTAATTATTGGACAAAAAACTTCCTCATGTAATAATCTAGAATACTGTCTAACACCTGATGGCTGCTCTGGTAAGTCTTCGTCGTCGGTTAGGAACCTGGGTTTGCTCTTTGATACCAATCTTTGAAAGTCATGTGTCTAGTATCTGTAAAACCGCATTTTTCCATCTTAAAAATATATGTAAATTACGCCATATGCTCTCATTGACAAATGCGGAACAATTAGTTCATGCGTTCATGACCTCAAGGCTAGATTATTGTAATGCTCTACTGGGTGGTTGCCCTGCACGCTTAATAAACAAACTATAGCTGGTCCAAAACGCAGCAGCTCGAGTTCTTACCAGAACCAGAAAGTACGACCATATTAGCCCAGTTCTGTCAACACTGCATTGGCTGCCTGTTAAACATCGCATCAATTTTAAAATATTGCTGATTACTTACAAAGCACTAAATGGTTTAGCTCCGCAGTACTTGAGCAAGCTCTTAACACATTATAGTCCTTCACGTCTATTGCGATCTCAAAATTCCGGCCAGTTGATAATACCTAGAATATCAAAATCGACTGCTGGCGGTAGATCCTTCTCCTATTTAGCACCAAAACTTTGGAACAGTCTCCCTAACATTGTCCGGGAAGCAGACACACTCTGTCAGTTCAAAGCTAGATTAAAGACACATCTCTTTGACCTAGCATACACATAACACATTATAGACTTCTATAATTCAATGTTAGGCTGCATAGATTAGG
Organism: Abramis brama; assembly: GCF_963993115.1. Lineage (NCBI taxonomy): Eukaryota > Metazoa > Chordata > Actinopteri > Cypriniformes > Leuciscidae > Abramis > Abramis brama. The sequence continues at coordinate 32,178,626 of NC_139979.1, read as the reverse complement.
TCAGATGGAACCGGGAACACTTCCCATAAATCCTGATGTACTCGTTACATCATAAGATGAATGGCATCTACGCTAATTTTAGTGTCTTTGTTTATCCCGAGGTTTTCCCGCAGCCTGCCGGATCCAGGCCGTATCCAGATCTGACGAAGGACCTTCGCCTGGACCCGATGTCAACGCAGTGCTGAAGTGCCAACTAGTCTCTCCCTGTGGAGGATCCCTTTACCACTCTACAGATAATCGTCGTCGGGAAAACTCAATTCGCGTACCTACCCCGAATTGATAAAATAAAATAAAATTCTGTATCAAAAATTATAAGGAAACACCAGTACTTTGTTTAGGCTTGGTCTGTAGGGAATTACAAACCTGCGCACATATATTCAAACGCACATAACTATAGAACCAATTCTAAATGCGCATGTGAACGGCATCAGCGTTTCTCACAGGTTCACGTTTAAAGTCTGTGTAGAGAGAATGGTGTCGTCTTAGCGGCCCCTAATTTAATAACAAATGATCGTTAATAAAATAACTTTAATAACCGCTATAAAGCCAAAACAATCTTACCTTAAATTATACGTTTATCTCTGTAAAGCTGCTTTGAAACAATCTACATTGTTAAAAGCGCTATATAAATGAAGATGACTTGACTTGACTCCTACATGTTTGCCTTAAAGGGGTCATATAATGCCATTTTTGTACAAGCTAATATGATTCTTTAGGGTCTAAATTAAAAGTTTGTAATATACTTTAATTAAAAATTCTCATTAGTATTGTAAGAAAACACTCATTTTACCTGGTCAAAAACAGCTCTGTTTTCAGCACGCCGTTTAAGTGCATGTGTCTTTAAATGATTATGAGCTTTGCTCACCCCGCCCCTCTGTTCTGTGTGTACTGCCTACACAGTTTTAATAACACAATAACCATAACGCGTTGTTCATTATAAACGTGGGATTATGAATTATATTGAGAACGTCATACATAGAAAACATGCCGTAATGTACCGTAATGAGTGTAAACAGCCGCATTTGCAAAGATTAATATAAATATTAATATAAAGGTTAATAAAACATTACACTCACTTCTTCTTCTGGAGGTGCAGCAGGAACACGAATAGTTGGTACCGATCCTTTTTTCAGGAGCAGCTTCTTAGCAAAACCAGCTTTATATTGACCTCATTTGTAAAGCAGTCTGGTGTGTGAAATGATTTGCGCAAACATGAAAGCATTGACGTTGATCGTGGGGAATATTCCCTTCGAAAAACAAAACTCAGCCGCTGCTTCTTCAGCGGTTCGGATTTAGGAACATCTAAATGACTGCTGTGTTCGTTATTACACCCAAGAACAGAACACCACAATCGCTTAGACGCCATTCTGCTCATAGACAGTGCTCCAGCGTGTCAACAATGGCCGCGCCGGTCCGCGCGGACTTTGATTGACAGCTCGCTCACGAGCGAGGGAGGGTCTGTGTTGAAACGCTGCTGTCAATCAACAATCGTGGGAGGGGCGTGATTTGAGACACAGGAAAACATATAAAAAGATTTTTTTTTAAAACACTGGATGGATTTTTATCATTTTATGATGGTTGTGTACAGGCACTGCCAACACACATTTCAGTACAATCAACTTGTAAAAGTGCATGTACCATTATATGACCCCTTTAAGAGTATTTCACAAAGCATTTTAGCGCTAAAACCAGCTCCTAAATCTGTGAATAGTGGTAGAAAAGGTGTTGTCAAGTCAAAAACAATCCTAAAATGGTTGTTGCTGGCAATCTGCCTCAGCAATCCGGCCAAAGACACTGAATATACCATTGAGGCAATAGGCGATGCTGGTGATAGGCGATATACCGGTGCTGAGCCTGCTCCCCTTATAAATGCAATTAAAATTTGTAGATTTTAATCTGCAATGACATAACCTAAAAGTTCATTTAGGTACAGGCATTGTGCAGTGAATGATTTAGAATAAAACACTGCAGTTAAGTTGAAAATAATGTCCTATTGTCTGCAATGGGTAAAAGTTGGTCTCAGCAGCATTGTGAATTTTTTTATTCTCCTAAAAGCACTATTACTGCTAATTGGGAGAATTCTTTGTGGTAAGATTATGGGCCCTATCATACACCCGGTGCAGTGTTTTTTGCTAGTTTCAGCCCGACACAGTTATCATTTTCACGTCCTGTGCCACGTTGTTTAAATAGCAAATGCATTTGCGCGTCCATGGGCTGGTCTGAAAACCACTGTAGCTTTTAAAGGGAATAGGAGATGAGACTCTGATTGGTTTATTTCACGTTACGCCCAAAAAACACCCATTACTCATTGAGAGAATAGGGAAACCTTTTTAGACCATGAGCCGCCGACCATTTTCCCCGTCGTTAAACTAGCAAAAGTGGATTCGGACGCACTAAGAGCACTTGCACCGCGCGCTTTAGACCATGAGCTTAGATCATTAAAAAAGGGCCCATAATGTTTTGTGAATACGGCCCCTGGTCTCTTCTGGTTCCAGCTTCAGCATAATAGCTAAAAGTGGAAAAACCCTTGGTATTTCTAACTGATTTGATTCTGAAGATCTGAGTGATCTCATATTGAAGTATCAGCATTAACTCTCTTGTAATTATGGTCATCCCTCTGTACGACTAAATGGACGTTTACCCAGCATCATTTCATCAAAGAAAGAAAGAAAGAAAGAAAGAAAGAAAGAAAGAAACTTATAGAGAAGGAAAACAGTACAAGAACCCTTGAAAGCTAAGAGTATAGATAATTGTTCATTTTGTTAGTGATGTTAGTTAGTCAAGTCAAGTCACCTTTATTTATATAGCACTTTTTACAATACAGAGTGTTTCAAAGCAGCTTTACAGAGATAACAAGAAAATAATGCTACAAAGTTTGTTTCTAGAAGAAAATAGCGTTACAGTCCAGCTTAAGCAAGTTCAGTGATGGTTCATTTTTGTTGTAAAAAATATATTAATTTAGTTCATTAATCTATATATCCAGCTCAGTTCAGTTCTCATATAATGGTGTCAATGCAGGCAGAGCAATAATATTGTTGAATATTAAATGGTAACCATCACTATTACTATTACACAGGGTTAGAAGTAGTCCATACAAATAATAATAATGTAATGAAGTTTGTGTTAGCAAACATCAGTGATTACCGTCATATACTGTATATTATACAATAACTTAATATAGAAGCAACATGCAGAGATTGATGTGATTAGATCCGACCATTCTGCCTCAGTGTTATGAAGATCTCTAGTCAGGTCGTGAACTGGGACCCATTCTTCGTACGTTGCTTAAAACATCCGAGATCAAATTACACATCCAAGATGATATCATCGTGCTAATCATGATCTGGCTAATTAGGTTCTTCGAACACACCTGCCGGATATGATTAGTATAGCTGGATTGAGTTATCTGAGATAATTGCGCGTCCATGCGCTGGTTTAAAAGGGGATATGTATCGATAGTAGAAACATGGCGGTAATGCACCTATTTAAGTTGGTTGCCAGCCGCCGTTAAAAATCAAGAAGAAGAAGAAGAAGAAGAAGAAGAAGAAGAAGAAGAAGAAGAAGAAGAAGAAGAAGAAGAAGAAGAAGAAGAAGAAGAAGAAGAAGAAGATAGTAGAAACATTGATCAGCAACGCTGCTATTGGCTGCTCACCATGGCCAAAGAGCGCGCACAGTTTTTCTCCGCAGCAGAGCAAGAGTTATTGCTTGAAGGTTATGCAGAATATGAAACCTTAATTAAAACGCCAGGGAACACCTCAAAGTGTGCAAAAGCCAGGAGAGAGGGCTGGCAAAAAGTAGCAGACAAATTAAATGCGTACCGGTAAGTGCTCACCATGTTATGGTTCTATCACTTATTACAGTATATATTCTTGTATTTTAATAACTTCATAATTGCTTAATGTCAGAGCCACCTCAGGACCCACTAGAACATGGGAACAAGTAAAAGTGAAGTACAAGAATATTCTTCAAAATGGTAATCTTTTCTACTTCTACTGTTCTTTGTCTCTTTTACAAAAGAAAAACACTGTTAAATGATGTGCTTGTCTGTTTATAACAGCAACCAAGAAAAAGGCTGAGCTGAAAAAAACAGGTGGTGGTCCTGCACCCCCACATTATACCCCAGCAGAAGAGCTGGCCCTGGGGTTAAATGTGAACCGACCCACTGTGGAGGGCATCCCTGGGTTCAGCTCTTCCTCAGACCCACAGCCAGGGACCAGTAGCAGCAACTCCTTCATTACTGGTAAATGAGCTTTAAATTATCTTGCTACACTGTAAAATAATTTTTTGCTGCATTAAGTAGGCCTATATAATCCAAATGGTTGGTATAGTCATTTCAACTGTTAAATATTGAGTAGTGATCAATTGCTTTGACTTGATCACATTTGTTCATATAGTGTAGTTCATTGTAATGCCATTGTGTTTCCTCTTTTGTGCAGTTTTACACAATACACCAACACTTTTACCTGTTCCCAAGAAAGTGGTGGCTGAAATATGTGCAGTAAGTGGACTTTTTCTAACTTTACATCAAAAGGGAAGAAAGTGCAACACTTTGTAATGCCCATTTGTTTCCATTGCACAGGACAGTGAAGAAACACTCTCAGATGACTGTCCTTTGGAGGAAGTACTTGTAAGGGCATAAATAACTTTATTTAATTTATAGTTGTGTACATATTATTTCTGACTGCAATGAGTTGCAGGAAGAAAGGCCTACAGCAGGGGTGCCCAATCCTGCTCCTGCCGATCGACTGTCCTGCACAGTTCATCTCCAACCCTAATCAAACACACCTGAAGCAACCAATTAAGGTCTTCAGGATCACTTGAAAATTAAAGCCAGGTGTGTTTGATTAGGGTTGGAGATCAACTGTGCAGGACAGTTGATCGGCAGGAGTAGGGTTGGGCACCCCTGGCCTACAGAAAGGCCTACTGCACAAAGTGATACAGAGGTGGCTAGTGTAGTAGCCTACTTTTACTTTTTATTTTGTTGCATGAGGCTTGTGTTGACAGTTCTTTTCTTTTTTTTAAATTCTTTTTATCCAAACATGGCACAGGGTGATATCCGTACCCTATACAAACGGAGTCTACTACAGAAAATTGAGTATTTTGACCTGAAAAAACAAAAATTAAGGGGAGAAATAGAACTTGACACTTTAAAGAAGAAAAAACTGGCACTAGAGATTGAGTTGCTTCAAAAGGAACTTCAGAGTAAGTGCTAATACACTATTTCACACAGAGCACTATTGCTGACCTTGCATAACAATATCTCTTATTGCAGGCAAAAGATGACCATCACTGGCTTTTCTTGACAAAGAATAATTGAAATAAAACTCAAGGAACTAAGCATGTTGTCTTGTCTTCTATTCATTTAATGAAGGTTTTTGTTTGTAAAAAAAAAAAAATGGTGTTCCACAATTCTGTCCCGTGCAGCTCTGCCACTAGGTTAGTCCAAGTGCACTGGCTGGAGGTCATCATCAGGCTGCACCCCCACCACAAGGGTCCTCTCCTTTCTGATGGTGGCAATATTGTGGAGTATGGCACATGCAATAATGTCACAGGCCCTGTCAGGTGCAACCCTCAGACCCTTCAGACACTGAAATCTTCCCTTTAGTTGCCCAAAGGTCATTTCAACGCGTGCCCTTGTCCTGGCTAGAGCTGCATTGAAATGGGTTTGTGGTCCGGGGTTTGGGTCAGGGAATGGCGTCATGAAATACTGCCTGCAGGCATAGCCCCTGTCACCAAGCAGGATCCCATCGTAAGCACCTGGAAAAATGCAGTTTTGTTAGGCTCAGAATAAATGTATGTAATACAGTGAGCTTGATATAAAATTTTTACTTGCCACGTTCAAATAATGTGCATAAATGTGACTCTCTGAAAATCCTGGAGTCATGCACAGAACCTGGCCATTTTGCTTCCACATTTGTGATGTAGGACATGGAGTCACACACCATCTAAGATATTTTTAATCCGTCAACTGCATACTTTTGATTACATTACTTTTTGTATTATTTGATATATTGCTAATCTGGAATATTAAGAATTGTAATTTACCTGCACATTTACACTGTGAAATCCCTTTCGGTTCACAAAATCCCCTTCATTGGGGCCTGGTGGGGCCTTGATGGGGATGTGAGTGCAGTCTATGGCACCAATCACGTTAGGGAAGCCTGGGGAACAAATACTGTAAGTCCTACTTTTTGGCTTGATCATGGTTGCATGATCTTCATTAACAATTATAATGTACCTGCAATGGCAAAAAAAATTCTGCTTCACAACCTGTGGTCTTAAGTGGCTTGGAAATACCACAAACCCCCCTAAAAACTGCTTGAGTGCCAGATAAACTTTGCGAATGGCAGCACTTTTCCCCAAGTTTTCGGCATCTCCAATAGTGTAAAGGAAAGTGCCACTCGCAAAGAATCTCAATGCAATACAAACAGTTTGTGCCGTTGTTAAAGCCCGACTCCGACGAGTTGAACATTTAACGTGTGGTTCCAACAAATGAATAATGTATATGACACCCTCAGGCACCTTCAGCAACAGGTTCTTGTCATAAAAACGGACAAGACATGGCTGCGAAAGACTTCCTGTATCACCTCCGCTTATAAAGCCGGGATCTAATCCTGTTAACATGAAATAAGCTGCTCCCGAGCAGGTTTAAGATTGCGCACCTGTTGCTATGACAGCAAGTCCAGGATGAGCGTCAAAGAACCAAACAATCCAAGATCATGCCAAATCCCCAACAATCAAATCCAGCTAACTGAGTTAGCGACGTACGAAGAACGAGCCCCCGATGATTAGATTTGTTTTGTTTATATGTAAGGTTGACCTATTGTGCCCTTTTACCAAGTCTTGGTTTTGTTTTTGGGCTCCACTAGAACAGGTTTTCATGCTTGAATGTTAAAAAAGCATATTATTTTTCACATATTCTCCATTGTTTAATCTCCTCACTTCCCAGTCTGTCAGTAACGCTCTGTTTAGTTCCTGTCTCTATGAAGCCCCTCCTTCTGAAAAGCACACTGTGCTCTGATTGGTCAGCTGGAGAAGTGTGTTGTGATTGGTCGAGTGTGTTTGGGAAATGTCCCGCCCCTTTCCATAACCGCCAGTTTAACACACTACTAACTAACTCAGGGGTGTCCAAACTCAGTCCTGGAGGGCCACTGTCCTGCAGAGTTTAGCTCCAACCCCAATTAAACACACCTGAACCAGATAATCAGACCTTGATTATCTGGTTCAGGTGTTTAATTGGGGTTGGAGCTAAACTCTGCAGGACAGTGGCCCTCCAGGACTGAGTTTGGACACCCCTGAACTAACTCAACCAGGCCCCTCCCCTTTATTCTGCATATTAATTATTTAAATGAGGAATATTGTGATGTATTCGTTCCCGGAAGAAACTCAAGACTATAATGGAGGCGATTCAGGGGCTGTGTCTGAAATCGTACCCTATACCCTCATTCAGTATTCCCTACATCACTCCACCAATATAGTTCACTTGACGGAGTGAATGAAAACGAGTGAGTGAATTCGGACACCGAGTGCACCGGAAGCGCTGCTGCTTTTGCTTAGTTTGTGCTATTTAATAATCATTTGAAACTTAGCAAACTTGCAGCTCCAGTAGTAATAAAAAAATATGAATTCTGTCATTGAGAAACTATGTATAAACCTGAATTAAGGAATGTAACAATTCAAAAGGAATTTATACCTGTATGATATTTCGGACACCACTGCAAATGGCTGTTCCATCAAACAGTGCCTAATTTAAGGGTATAGGTGGCGATTTCCAACACAGCCAGAGAGTTCAAAAGCAGTGCGCACTCATATAGAGGCAAGCTTATTTATATAGCACATTTCATACACAATGGTAATTCAAAGTGCTTTACATAAAAAGGAATTAAAATAATCATAAAATAATCACAACAGATATAAAAAAAAGAAAGAAAAGAAAAGAAATTAAAATATCATGCATTGTCTGAAAGCCTATTCGTTCAGCGCTGAGGTTTCCTAAGTGCGTTTGAACACTCCATCACGTGAACTGCGCCTGGACAGGAAATGCAGCGCACTGCTCAGTTGTTCGTGCTCAGGGAGGATGAGAGAAGACTCAGAGGCCCTTTTCTTTACTTTCGTGTGCGTTTTATGAAAAGCAAGTAAGTTTTTACTACTGTTGCATGTTTGTACTGCGTTGTGATGAATGTTTTGAAATTCATGTATGTTCATGCGAACTAGTTTTATTTGTTGAACTGCGTGACTAATTAGTGTAGTCATGATGCCAGAGCGTGATGTAATATGCGACATGTTTCCTGTGTGCAATAATTAGCCCTCTATATGTCGATTTAGACCTTATTTTTGTGTTAGTTATTTATAGATATGTTTCTGCGTTCGAGTGCAGTGCATTTACTGTTTATTTGGTACTACCTGCATCGAGTGTTATAGTGATAGTGTCATGCTGCATAGCCACTTAAAGGTGCAGCAGTATAGATATTAAAGGGCATATAGTGACATTTTGTTGCACTGTATTAACGTAAATTATTATTTTCTGTACTGTACTGTTGTGAATGATGACAATGAGCATAGTATAGTATTCCTTTATTTGTTTATTAATCAGTTATTCTTACCATTGCATTATTTCTTTTTCTTTCTCCCTGTTTAGACCACATACACTCGAACTTGTATATTGGCATCCTGATCTTGAAAATAAAGCTGATAAAGGATTCTCTGGCCGGAATCTTTCTGTAGTGCTCCCATCCTAAAACGAACCACTAGTCCATACTTTACATTGGTCCTTCGAGCCGGATTAGGGTTTTCCCGACACTATGGAGTCAGCAACTGATGGTCAGCAGCAGGAGTCATCGGACCGACCCAAGAGAGACCCTCGTCCACCTGCACATTTGGCCCAGTACGAAGTCACTTTTCTGCCCTATCAACAGCCTGTGGTCTAAACCTCCTCTACCCCTGTAGGACAACCAGACCAGGCTCAGTCAACCAGAGCTAGGAGTTTGTCAAGTTACCGGTCAGCTGCACATTCACGGCGGTCCTCTCAGTTATCTTACGGGCTCCATCTGTTTCGAAGTACGTCTGATATACAAGAAGCTGCTTTAGAGGAGGAGATCTAAGGATTGGAGCTAGCTGACCTACAACAGGAAATAGAAGAGGAAAGGAAAGCTGACTTAGAAGCTGCAGCATTGGATGCACAAGCCAGAGAAGGACAGCGGCTACAAGAGGAAGCACATCTGGCTAAAGAGAGAATAGCTAGAGAGATGGGAAGACGCAGGCGCTTGAAGAAACTCGAGAAAGAGGTACACATTGCCAGTCTTGTAAAGACCTACCTGACAGGGATGAACAATGATTCCTTGTCTACGTCGTCAGCTCCCGCTACGTTCTCCAAGCTACCTCTGCCATCACAATTGGCTCAACAGCCACCTCTGGTGCCATTGGTCCCCATGCAGCATCCACCTGTGCAACAGCCAAATCCAGCGCCAGTTCAGGTAGCACCTCTCTCCACTGTTCCTACTCAGATATTAGCACCACCTGCTAATCCCGTCACGAGTGCCCAGATCAGTGTTCCTGTCAGCGCAGCACCGATTGCAGTACCAGTCTCTGTACTTCCATCTGTACCTGTCTCATTCGTTCCCGTCCTGTCCACGGTACAGGCAGGTGGAGCGCCACCGATGGCAAGGTCTTCTGTCACAACTAGTCTCCCGTCTCAGTACCTAGGGGCTCCAGCTACCAGTACAAGCTTCACAATGCCACCACGAGCAGTTACAGTGGCACTGCCACCTCCCGCAGTGCAGTATACTCACTGCAGTATACCAGCTGCAACACCAGTTCAGACGGCACCACCCTGGACCTACCCGGGTATGGAGACCCTGATTGCTACATCTTACGGCATTCCCAAACCGACACTTCCCTTCTTCGAGAGCGGCAAAGAAAGTGATTTCGCACTTTTGAAGATGGCGCTCGACAACTTGATGGATAGTCACCCTCATCTCAGCGAGCACTATAAATATCAAGTTCTCCTGAGTCAGCTCAAGCTTCAGAGTGCTCTGCGGCTGGCCCCGTACCGTATACAGCTGCATTGGGAGCTCTGCAAGACAAATATGGCCAGCCAAGACAACTGGTTCAAAGTGAACTAGCGGCAATACTCAACTCCCCAGCCATTAAGTCAGGAGACGCAGAGGCATTCGACTCCTTCGCCCTCTCAGTCCAGTCGCTTGTCGGTATGCTACGCACTTTAGAGGGACCTGTTGGATACGAGCTCAGGTGTGGTTCCCATGTTGACCGTCTCTTAAGCAAAATGTCTCCTTCCCACAGAGATGGATTTGTGGAATATTGTCTCGTTCGCGGCATCCTGCAGCCAGGTTCAGAGCTTACCTACTCCCTGCCCGACCTCGCTGCGTGGCTCCAGATGAAGGCTCAAGCCAAGCGTCTCGCCAGTCGAGCTACTCTTCTCTACAACTCTACAGGGCCTACCCTTCCAAAGAGAGATCAACATAGTTCAAAGCCCAAAGATAAAATAGCGTCAGTCTTCCTCTGCTCTGGTGAGACAGCCAACAAGGAGACCTTTCATTCGAAGTCCCAAGCTTTCAAACTCAGTCCTTATTGTCCGTTCTGCAACAATAAGGAGCACTACCTTAACTCATGCCCCGACTTCAAGAAAATGTCTACTGCTGAGATTAAGAAGTGGATCCAGGAAGGCGACAGATGTTGGAAATGCGGCCGCAGCCACAAAGCTACAGCCTGCATGCTTAAACGCCCATGTAAGATTTGCAAAGAGAAACACCTTACAGTCCTGCATGACGCCATCCAAGAGTCATCCCAGAAAGTGCTGATGGTCACTAATCCGAAGCCCATTGTCTACATTGAGCAGCCCAGGAGCCCTCAGAGGGGTGTTGCTGAAGGTTGTCAAAGTGCTTCTGCATCATGGAGATCGCACTCTTGAGACATTTGCAGTGCTCGATGATGGTTCGGAGAGAACGATTATCCTCCCACAAGCTGTAGAGCAGGGGTGCCCAACCCTGCTCCTGCCGATCGACTGTCCTGCACAGTTCATCTCCAACCCTAATCAAACACACCTGCCTTTAATTTTCAAGTGATCCTGAAGACCTTAATTGGTTGCTTCAGGTGTGTTTGATTAGGGTTGGAGATAAACTCTGCAGGACAGTCGATCGGCAGGAGCAGGGTTGGGCACCCCTGCTGTAGAGCAACTACAACTCTCTCAGCATCCAGAGATGCTTCATCTGAGGACAGTCCAGCAAGAGGTGAAGGAACTGAAAGGTTCCTCAGTTAGCTTTCATGTATCCCCCATCTTCAAGCCAAACAAGAAGTTTTGGATTCAACATGCGTTCACTGCAAGCAGTCTGAGTTTATCTGAACACACATACCCAGTAGCAGCTCTCCAGAAGCGCTATGAGCATCTCAAAGGACTTCCTTTGACGCCTATCCACAGAGCCCAACCTCTGCTCCTCATCGACTCTGATATGCCTCAGCTTCTCACTCCTACACAGCCAGTCAGAGCAGGCCCATCTGGCGGTCCTATAGCCATCTGCACAAGGCTAGGCTGGTCCTTGCAAGGTCCTTCTGACATCATGCTAGTCTCTTCTCACCAGTCTTCCTGTCTGCACATCGCCACCGAGTCTTCATATACTGAACTCCTCAGGAATGTGGAACGTCTTTGGCACATTGACACAGTCCCCTATGTCAATGAGAAGACTGCAACACGTTCCAAGCAAGCCCAGCAGGCGCTCATCCTCTTACAGACAGCCTCCGAACGTGTATCTGTCGATGGTACCCAGCGCTACGCTACTCCACTGTTGCATCGTCAGCCAGTCATCCAACTCTGTGCTCAGCAAGATGCCGTGATGCCTAACCTACGCAGCACTGAGCGCCGGTTGGCCAAGGACACCGTTCGAGCAGCCTCATACTGCAAGGAGATGGATAAACTAGTTCAGTCTGGCTATGTCGCGGAAATCTTTACAGAAGAGGCAGCAAAGTCCACAGAGTCGTGGTATGTACCTCATCATATGGTGCACCACAATGGAAAGGACAGAGTAGTCTTTAACTGTTCCTTCTCCTTTAACGGCCTGTCCCTGAATGACCAACTCCTGCCGGGACCAATGCTCGGTCCGACCATGATTGGAGTCCTGATGCGGTTTCGATGTCATGCTGTGGCCATCAGCGGAGATATTAAGTCGATGTTCCATCAGATCTGCTTGTTGCCCAGTGATAAACCACTCCTACGATTCCTGTGGCGTGACATGCAGAGGACATCTGAACCACGCATATTCCAATGGGAGGTGTTACCATTCGGAACAACGTGCAGCCCCTGTTGTGCAGTCTTTGCCCTGCAGCAGCACGTCAGAGACCACGAACCACCAGACTCTCCTCTCATGCACGTGATCGAGCACTCGTTCTATGTCGACAATTGCCTCCACAGTGTGAGTAAAGCTGAGTATGCCAAGGTTCTAGTCGATGATCTGCGAGCACTTCTGAACAAGGGAGGTTTCAAGATCCGACAATGGGCTAGTAACATGCCTGAAGTTGTAGCACATTTACCTCCTGAAGCGCAGTCGGCTAGCAGTGAGCTATGGCTATCCAAGGCCAGTGACAACCTCCAAGAGCCCACGCTTGGACTCTGCTGGGACTGTTTGAACGACACCCTGAGTTACAAACATCGCCATACTGAATCTTCAGACGCGACTCTTCGTAACGTCTACAGTGTCCTTGCCAAGCTTTACGACCCATTGGGCTACATAGTGCCATTCACAACAAGATGTAAAGTGCTTGTTCAGGACATGTGGAAGGCCAACATTGGCTGGGACGACAAGATCCAACCTGCTGACCTTCTGGAGAAATGGTTGAGTTGGGTGCAGGAAATTCCCACTTTGCAACATCTCAAGCTGCCTCGTCCCTATGCACCAGCCACCGCCGATACTGCCAACGCAACCCGTCACATCCACATTTTCTGTGATGCCTCGGAGCGCGCCTATGGGTCAGTAGCCTACATGCAGACGACAGATGACAGTCAACGAGTTTATGTCTCCTTCGTGTTTGCCAGATCGAGAGTCGCGCCCCGTAAGCAGATGTCTATTCCGCGTCTCGAGCTCAGTGCCGCGCTTACAGGCGCACAGCTGGCTAGAGTGATCGAGACAGAGCTTGCAGTACTACCTGAGCACATCACTCTTTGGTCAGACTCCACAACTGTGCTGCACTGGATCAAATCAGAATCCTGCCGTTACAAAGTGTTCGTGGGAACACGCGTCGCAGAAATCCAGAACCTGACCAACCCTGTTCAATGGCGGTATGTTGATACTCTAAGCAATCCAGCTGATGATATAACCCACGGACTCACTCTGCAAGAGATGGTACAGGATCATCGCTGGAACAAAGGTCCACATTTCCTCCATTTGTCTGAGAGGGAGTGGCCCAACATGCCTTCATCTGAGGTAGAACCAGACACCACAGAGTTAAGGAAGTCTGCCTTCGTGGGAACTGTGTCCAGCATCTTGCCCACACAACTTCCGGACCCCAGTAAGTTCTCCAACTGGAAAGAGCTTCTTAAGAAAACTGCTAGCTCCTTTCACGGGGCCGCTGATGCTAATACTACAGTACACTTTCCCACTGCTGATTTTCTGCAAGCAGAGAAGCTGATGTTACAAAAGGCTCAAGAGGACTGCTTTGCTGAAGAATTAAGAGCTCTCAAAGCTGGACGTACTCTTCCTTCAGACAGTCGTCTCGCATCTCTGTCACCAGAATATGAAGGAGCCACGGAGCTACTCAAAGTCGGTGGCAGGTTAAGGCATGCTGAAGGACTAGACCTGGATACTATCCACCCAGTTATCCTGGACCCAAGCCATCCCGTGACGAAGCTTATCATCAAGGATTTTGATGAGTCACTACTGCACCCTGGGCCAGAAAGAGTTCTTGCCGAGATCAGACGCAGGTTTTGGATCATCCGTGGTAGAGAGGCCATTCGAAAGCATCAGCATTCATGTCTGGAGTGCCGACGATGGAGAGCAAAACCCGACGTACTGAAGATGGCAGATTACCCACCAGCTCGGCTACGCCTCCATAAGCCACCGTTCTATTCAACCGGGGTTGATTGCTTTGGACCTTTCCAGGTGAGGATTGGTCGCCGCACCGAAAAAAGGTGGGGCATTGTCTACAAATGCATGACAACTCGCTCGGTGCATCTGGATCTATTAGAAAGCCTTGATACAGATGCTTTCCTACTGTCACTGAGAAGATTCATCTCTCGACGTGGCAGACCGTTCGAACTCCTTATGGACAATGGTACCAACTTTGTCGGTGGAGAGAGAGAGTTGCGTGAAGCCGTTGCTGCCATGGCACCTCAGTGGAGAGAGCAACTCGCTGAACAGCAGATATCCTTCCGATTCAATCCTCCAAGTGCGCCGCACTTTGGTGGCACATGGGAGAGGGAAGTGAAATCTATCAAGACTGCACTTCACGTTGTCCTTAAAGACCAGACTGTTCCTGAACCTGTCCTGATGACAATCCTAGTGGAGGTCGAGGGCATAATGAATGCGAAACCCTTAGGCTACTTGTCATCAGATGCCTCTGATCCAGACCCGGTCACGCCTAACCTTCTCCTCATGGGCCGTCATGACTCGTCGCTTCCTCAAGCAGTTTACAACCCCAGTGACCTCGGGAGAAGACACTGGAGGCACAGCCAAGCCATCGCCGATCGCTTCTGGTCATCCTTCATCAGTCACTACCTACCAGGGCTACAAGAGCGCAGTAAGTGGAGGAAAGACGGTAAGGCACTCTCCATAGGCGACGTTGTTTTAATTGTGGATCCCCAACTCCCCCGAGCATCATGGCCCGTAGGACGGATTACCCAGACTCATCCAGGAGCAGATGGACACGTACGGACTATCAGTGTTCAAGTGAAGGACCGCACCTACATTCGTCCAGTCACCCGGCTCATCCTGCTCCCAGCTCTGGAGGACAAGGACGAAGAAGAGACCACCAAATAGACTTTCTCCTACTCTTTCAACTGCCATGCGGACAGTTGGGGGCGGCCTTGTCTGAAAGCCTATTCGTTCAGCGCTGAGGTTTCCTAAGTGCGTTTGAACGCTGGACAGGAAATGCAGCGCGCTGCTCAGTTGTTCGTGCTCAGGGAGGATGAGAGAAGACTCAGAGACCCTTTTCTTTACTTTCGTGTGCGTTTTATGAAAAGCAAGTAAGTTTTTACTACTGTTGCATGTTTGTACTGCGTTGTGATGAATGTTTTGAAATTCATGTATGTTCATGCAAACTAGTTTTATTTGTTGAACTGCGTGACTAATTAGTCATGATGCCAGAGCGTGATGTAATATGCGACATGTTTCCTGTGTGCAATAATTAGCCCTCTATATGTTGATTTAGACCTTATTTTTGTGTTAGTTATTTATAGATATGTTTCTGCGTTCGAGTGCAGTGCATTTACTGTTTATTTGGTACTACCTGCATCGAGTGTTATAGTGATAGTGTCATGCTGCATAGCCACTTAAAGGTGCAGCAGTATAGATATTAAAGGGCATATAGTGACATATTTTGTTGCACTGTATTAACGTAAATTATTATTTTCTGTACTGTACTGTTGTGAATGATGACAATGAGCATAGTATAGTATTCCTTTATTTGTTTATTAATCAGTTATTCTTACCATTGCATTATTTCTTTTTCTTTCTCCCTGTTTAGACCACATACACTCGAACTTGTATATTGGCATCCTGATCTTGAAAATAAATCTGATAAAGGATTCTCTGGCCGGAATCTTTCTGTAGTGCTCCCATCCTAAAACGAACCACTAGTCCATACTTTACATGCATAAGAAATAAAAATAACAAGCAGAAAATAAGAATGTTTAAAATCATTACTAAATTCGGGGCGTCCCTATCTGAATGGAAAAGAGTCTGAGAGTTTCGGCTTCTGATTTTACATTAGAAGCACACCAGTTTTCCTAGTTTTCCTAGTGTTTTTTCATCCCTAATGGATTGCGTAAACTTATACACCTACTTTACACAAGTGTATATGTTTTACACCGTCTATGAGTCCTGGTGTCTCTTTTTCTCTCAGTGAGCCAAAATTAACACTCTCCAATTCTCTCAAACTTTCCCACCAGACATTAAAACCGTTAATATTAAAAACGAGGAAAATTAAAACAGTTATAAATAGAATTAAAAGAATAAAAAGATGATGCATGGATGAGATAAAGTAGCTACAATCAGTCGGACATACCGTGTCACAGTGCTTATTCAGTAAATGCACAGTTACACAGATGTTGGAGCACATCTGGGGCCATATTCACAAAACATCTTAAGGCTCAAAGTCACTCCTAAGTTGCTGATTTAAGATAAACTCTTAAGAATTAGGTCAGTGTCAGTCCTAATTTTAGGATTCCTACATGTTTGCCTTGAGAGTATTTCACAAAGCATTTTAGCGCTAAAACCAGCTCCTAAATCTGTGAATAGTGGTAGAAAAGGTGTTGTCAAGTCAAAAACAATCCTAAAATGGTTGTTGCTGGCAATCTGCCTCAGCAATCCGGCCAAAGACACTGAATATACCATTGAGGCAATAGGCGATAGAGCCGGTGCTAAGCCTAAAGAAAGAAAGAAAGAAAGAAAGAAAGAAAACAGTACAAAAACCCTTGAAAGCTAAGAGTATAGATAATTGTTCATTTTGTTAGTGATGTTTGCTAAGTTAGTTTGTATTTCGTTCCTCTTTTGTTCACCCAACAAAATGAAAATGCTGTCATCATTTACTCACCTTCTTGTCTTTCCAAACCCGTAAGACCTTGGTTCATCTTCGAAACACAAATGAAAATATTTTTGATGAAATCTGAGAGATTTCTGTCCCTCCATTGACAGCAACTCAACTACCACTTTAATGCTTCAAAAAGTTCATAAAGAGATCGTAAAACTAATCCATATGAACTGAGTCTGATATGAACTGATATGAACTTATTCCCATGTCACGCAGCACGTTTGAGCTTCAGCAAGAGGTTTGTTCTCGCGTGTCAAGCAGGTTCGGTTTGTGTTCGCTGTTTATATGTGAATAAAAGACTAAATTGAATCTGTTCATCATAAGGCGATCGAGTCTCTTCAGAAAATTTGGACTAAACCATTCAACCACTAAACCAATTCATATGGATTAGTTTTATGATCTCTAATTAATGACAGAATTTGAACTAACCTTTAACGCATTTTTAACGCACAGATTATGCTTTTAATCCTCAAGTACATTAAATATCAAGAACTTTTGTACTTCTACTCTAATAAAATGAGTACTAATAATTTTACTGGAGCAATACTTGATTTGTGTACTTCGTCCAACACGGCATGTTAAACCAGAGTAGAAAGATAAAGCACACTAGGAAAACAAACCTACAGATGAAGAAACTTAAATTCAAAATGCAAAGGAAGGAATATATTCATCTGAGAAGAAGAGCTATGCAAACAAATTAATAATTTACAAATAATGGAGCCGAAATTAGAGTCAAAATTCAGTATTGTGAAAATGCAATTAGATGCTTTTAAAAGAAAACACTTGGGGTTTTTAGGACTGCAGTGCAATTTAGCAAGCAGCATTCTGATAAAAGTAGTAATAATGCAACTACATTTTTAAAATTATTATTTTTTTATATATTTTTTTTAAACTTAAAATATTAAATTATTAACTTATTTACTGCTGCCAGCACACAAGTCACCAGAGTGTTGGTTGCTAGGGCATAGCTTTGAAGTTGCTAAGGTGTTCCGAGTGTTTTTTAGCACATTATTATGCAGCTAGAATGTTGCTGGACGGTTTCTGGGTGTTTTTGACCTTCAATAAAATACACTGGGGTCCCACCAAGTGCGGCATGTTTTTTGAACTTGTACAGGAGTGTAGCACCTTATCTGTCAAATGCAAAAAAGTGTGAGTGGATGCATGCTTGTATAATGTAATTTACACTACAGTCCTCGAAATACTGGTTACAACTAGTGGGGTATCGGCCCAATACTGCGCTCATGTTCTCGTACTGCTCTGCTCAAATGCGCTGATACCAACAACCGATACGATAGGCCAACCATGCAGCGACTGAACAGTGTTTGTGTCCAGACAAAGAAAATAATAAGAGAGAGAGAGAGAGAGAGAGAGAGAGAGAGAGAGAGAGAGAGAGAGAGAGAGAGAGAGAGGCTGTTGAATGCTCTTGATTGCTAATGTTCACTCAGCACACATGCATCATTTAGATTAAAACTAAATAAGTAAAACATGAACTGTTATGTGATTATGTTTATGTATTTATGTATAACAAGTGGTTCCCTACATTATTATAGGACGTTTGCAGGTCAAGAAGTTTCATGAACGCAAACATCCAAAACGCGTGCCCTGAAAGCTGCCTCAGACAGTGCGTGAATTGAATTGAAATCTCTTTCACGTGTTGCGCTTGAACGGACAAATTCACACAAAATTAAGTAAAACGTCCGTCTTGGCGAGTATGCTGGTAAACATATTCGATTATATCTTAATGAACGTAAACAAAGAAAACGCATGTACAGTAGGGCTATGTTGGATCCGCGCATTCGGTCTTAAAGGGACAGCAGCCTAATAAACCTGCCGCTGTGTTTTTATTTCTGTTAATCAAAATACAAAAGACAAAGTAATCACTCACAGCTATTGACTGAATTCTTTTGTAACTTGTTCAGGTTTGCTTAGTTTTCATTCAGTCACATGTGTTTCCTTTGTCTAGTTTCCCGCCACTTATGAGTTGCCATGGTTACTGATATGATTAGTCCTAGTTCAGCTGTGTCTCCTTATTAACCTTGTTTGTACCACTACTTAAAGGGATACTTCACCGATTAGCATTAAGCTTTGCATCAGTAGAAACCTGGTAGTATTTTCGAATGACCGTGCTTCCCCCCCTCATGTTCCCCTGAGACGACAGATTTCTGTATTGTGTGTCTGGAAAAAAACCTCAGATGACGAAAAAATGGTCATTTAATGGCTTTTTTGTCCAGAGGCGAGAGACTCCAGCCAGTAGGAGGAGCTCGTCCCGCATGTCTTCAACCCGCCCATAGGGGGATCTCACGATAAAACGCCGTCTTTTCAGTTTCGAGTCACTAGTAGCCTAGCTGTATCATTTCTCCCGATACTGCCCTCTGTAACCGGTAGGCGTGGCTTGGGAGTGTCCTTGTAGGGCAGCGAAGCAAGTGCATTCTGGGAGTTGTTTTTCATCCACATGAGCCAAAAATACATTTTCTGGCTGTTCTCAGTCTAGAAGGCACCAACTTCTAAAATAATTTCACATTTCTGCTACATAAATGACCCAATTTAAATACACATTCATCTTTCCTTTGGTCCCTCAGTTCATTGTCGGCTGTTGTCTGTGCACTAGCACACTGTTTCGTATGTTGGCTTGTTATTCGAGTTCATAATAAATCTTATGTTCTTTTATAATCATCTTCGTCTTTTGTGGATCTAAGCATTACAATGCAGTATTATTTAACATTTGATTACTTTATTCAAATGATGTACCTAAAAACTATACCGTTAGACCTGTAGACCTGAAAAACTCTAAAAACACTGTTTATTTCATTTGTAGCTTTTTGTTGTTGTTCTATTGTGTTTATTTGTGCTATTTGTAATTTGATTATTTGTTCTTTATTACGGACTGCTTACTTGTCTTTTATAACGTTTTAAATTTACAGTAATTAGGCTAGTCGTTTTTACTGTAGTATCAAAATTGTAATAGAGAATTGTGATATTCCTGCCGGAGCAGCTCTAAATATGAGCTGTGCAATGAAATGATAAATCAAATATGATAGAGCAATAGAATGAACAGCTAAAGTAACAGAAGCGCATACAATACATTTTAACATGCTTAAGCATGAAAATAACTGAAGGAAATATTTACTAAGCAAATTAAGCGAACTTCTATGATTCATATTCTTTTGGTTTTTCTACCCAATATATTAAAAAAATTACAAATGCAGTGCAAATACAGGTATCGATATCGGCAAGTACCAACATTTTAAGTAATGGTATTGGACAAAGTTACAAACTGACAGTGCAGCGGGGATGATGTGTTTTGGTCGACCGAAACCCAGAAATGAGTTGTATTTTAGCATATCCTGAAGTCAGTGGGTTTAAAAAAAAAATTTGTGGTTGTTAAATGCCTGAAATAAGGTCTGTGCTGAACACAAGCTCAAGATATTTTCATTTTCTACTCTACAACATGATATACTTCAGTAATACACTCTTGTAATTTATTAAAAGCTTATACTTGTCTTGAAAAAGGCGGTTGCTGACAAGCGTCTAAATGGGACTACAGACTTTGTCGGATATTAAACATCGTCAGCAGAACAGGTAAACTTGTGTTTATAATAGCGATTGTTTTCAGCCTTCACAATCAAGTTTTTTTTTTTAACAAAATGTTTGAGAATCATAAACTGCAGCGCTCTATCCTGTTTACGCAAATGCTAACTTATGCTGCTAAACTTCTCGAGTTTCCTAGTTGGAAATTGGACATGAACGCCCTCTCAAATCATATTTACTAGTGGGAAACTCAGAGATTATTTTGATTCCCGAGTTGTGTGTGCCATAAACTTTAAACATGGCGGAGGGAAACGATTGATGCTCTGACTGCTATTCTCAATTAGTTTTTCCCACAACAACAGATTCATCATATTGTCTTGTTGTTATAGTAGTGGATATTTACATATATAAATAGCCATTTGAAGCATATTGTGTGTTTTATACATAGCAAAAATAACCAAAATTCCAGAATTGTCAGCAAGATGACAGTCTATAGTGCGATGAATGTTTATGGTTGTCAACTAATTGGACTCTACATCTGATCCAAAATTAAATATCTTCAATACAACCCGAACCTTATCAAAAGACGACAAACTCACATGGAGCTATTTTATGTTTTGACGAATTGGACGAATTATTCTTACTCCCCCCTGATGATTATGTTTAGGGGTGGGCCTTCATGTTTGCTTTTTTCTAAAATAGTACAAATCACACACTGTACAACATACATTTTCTCATGAGATCGAGATGATAATAAATTAGTGATCTGTCACTACAAACACACGGCTAAACAGGACAAATAGAAGAGGAAAGTGAAGGAAATGAGGGAGGAAGATTTCATCTGAGATTTGGGCTTGGTTCTCAGAGCCCGAGGCACCGAGGGAACATCATTCATCAGACTGAGAATCACACAGATGCCCAGGACCCTCGAGGACACAGCAATGAGGAAATAGGATCAGGGAAATGGGCATTTCACATAATTATAACCAGTTCACGACCTGACTAAGAGATCTTCATAACACTGAGGCAGAATGGTCGGATCTAATCACATCTATCTCTGCATGTTGCTTCTATATTAAGTTATTGTATAATATACAGTATATGACGGTAATCACTGATGTTTGCTAACACAAACTTCACTACATTATTATTATTTGTATGGGCTACTTCTAACCCTGTGTAATAGTAATAGTGATGGTTACCATTTAATATTCAACAATCCCACTAAGCAAAATGATGTCCAAAACACGTTTTTTCAACGTCTTTGTCACAAAAGTCGTACGTTGAAAAGACGTCCACTGAGGAGCCAGAATGAAAGTTTTAATGACGTCTTTTTCTGACGTGTTCTGCACGTCGGATATCTAGACGTTCATCGAACCTTTGTACAAGGTTAAAACTAGTTCAGATGTGGCCATTGTGGACATATTTCAACATCATTTATGGTCTCATTCAGACATAATTACTTTGACTATTGCTGTCAGATGATCTTAGTGAGAATTAACAGAGGTTTAGATGTTGATATTTGTTTAATTTGAAGTGTCACCATTGTGGTGATCAGTGTTTGCTTTAGTTGGGCTCTTGGTCCCCTTTCTTTTTACTTTAACTTTTCTTTGGCTGCTGTAACAGTGTGTTTGTGTAACACAATTGTTGTGGCAGAGAAAGCCTAGAAAAAGAATGA
Organism: Abramis brama; assembly: GCF_963993115.1. Classification (NCBI taxonomy): domain Eukaryota; kingdom Metazoa; phylum Chordata; class Actinopteri; order Cypriniformes; family Leuciscidae; genus Abramis; species Abramis brama. Next base: position 32,156,668 of record NC_139979.1, on the reverse strand, counting down.
GGTGTTGTCAGCTCAATGACATAATCATCACAAAATGGGCATCTAATATTGTGTTTAAAGTTTTGTGTTTATATTTGCCGTTCATAACCACCAACCTTGTGGAATTGCATTATTGGTGCCAAAAGCATTAAAATGATCACTTATTTGAAGGTGTATAAAAAGCATGTGCACATGATGTTTTGAGCAAATGTATCATATAGTCACACACAGACATCAAGGTTTTGCACATGATTCACAACAATGGTGACAATTAAAAAAAAAAAAAAAAGCTTCATGCTGCAATGCATGATGGGTAGCTTACATAGTACAAAACTTAATTCCCAAGCTTTTTTGTTTTGATTGTCACCGTTGTTGTGATTCATATCCAAAATCTTGATGTCTGTGTGTGACTACGTGATACACTTGCTCAAAACATCATGTGCACATGCTTTTACACCTTCAAATAAGTGATCATTTTAATGCTTTAGGCACCAATATTGCAGTCCCACAAGGTTGGTGGTTATGAATGCCAAAGCATCTCACAACATTTGATGCTTGTTTTGTGATGATTTCATGATCATCAAAAAGCTGAAAACAGCTTTCTCTGCTGAAAATATGTCCACAATGGCCACATCTGAACTAGTTTTAACCTTGCATGCCTGCATTGACATCATTATATGAGAACTGAACTGAGCTAGATATATAGATTAATGAACTAAATTAATATCTTTTTTAACAACAAAAATGAACCATCACTGAACTTGCTTAAGCTGGACTGTAACGCTATTTTCTTCTAGAAACAAACTTTGTAGCATTATTTTCTTGTTATCTCTGTAAAGCTGCTTTGAAACACTCTGTATCGTAAAAAGTGCTATAATGGTGACTTGACTAGTTTTATATCATTTGAAACTGCTACAGGAGTGGGGAAGATACATGAATATCAGTTTGCATTATTAAATGTAGTGGAGTAAAAAGTACAATATTGTGCTTTGGAATGTAGTGTAAAGTTTCCCAAAATAAAAATACTCTAATAAAGAAAAAATACTTTAAAATCCTTACTGTCCACCACTGTTAACATGCTTGTGGAGTCATTTGGAAGATCTCAGAGGAGTTTCAGAATGTTAAGAACTATTTCTGTTCATTTTGCTCATTGATCTGATTGAGAAGGACCAAAAACGGACAGAACAGAGAGAGTATTCGTAGAATAGAGAGACAGAGAGAGAGAGAGAGAGAGAGAGAGAGAGAGAGAGAGAGAGAGAGAGAGAGAGAGAGAGAGAGAGAGAGAGAGAGAGAGAGAGAGAGAGAGAGAGAGAGAGAGTATCCTGCTGAGCATTACCTCTATAATAGCTGCATCACGCAGCTCTCTGGAATACTTCTCTGGTCATTGTCTTTGCTTAACAATCACAGATTTTAGAAGAAAGCTTATTGCAGTGGAAAAGTCAGCAGTTAAGGTTACATATTATATCTAATCCAAGCCCTAAGATTTTTAAAAGCATCAGCCGCCCAACAGGAGCTTGATGTGTGATCAGTGTTTTTGATGTTTTCCATCTCTGTTCCTGTGGATCATCATGCTGACAGCTCCGTCACTCCCCTGTGTGCATCAGTCTCATCTCTCTGCTCTTTCCCCTTCCTGCTTCTCATTCATTAATATTACTAATTAGCGTCCGCATCATTTGGGATTCTCAAGGGAATTGGTCCTTCGCTGCATATTGCCTGTCTCAACCTCAGAGTCTAGCCATTTTATTCAGTCAACACCATCCATTAAAGGTCAGGAATGTAATTTATTCAGTGTTAAGATCATTTCTCGTAACCCTTATTAAAGGGGTGGTTGATTATGATTTCACTTTTGTAACTTTAGTTAGTGTGTAATGTTGCTGTTTGAGCATAAACATCTGAAAAGTTACAACGCTCAAAGTTCAAAGCAAAGGGAGATATTTGCTTTTAAAGAAATCACTTTTTAAGGACTACAACAAACGGCTGGTAGAGACTACACCACATTCCTCCCGAGTTAGTGACATCACCAACCCTAGAATTTACATAGTTACCCTGGAACACGATTTATAGATTATCAAGACAGAATATGCCAATCAATGACTAGAAGATAACTACACATAAGCTACATAAATTCATCAACTAACCATTCAGAAATGTCTACATGTTGTCACTTCTTCTTGAGTCTCTCCATCTTTGACTCCGGTTTGAACATAAAAGGCTAAAAGTTGTTGAAATTTTCAGTGCATGTCTGTGTGAGTGCAAACTGTTGAAGCTCCGCCCCCTGTGCTGGGAGCAGCAGCTCATTTGCATTTAAAGGAACAGACACAAAACGGTGCGTTTTTGCTCACCCTCATAAAGTGACAATTTTAACATGCTATATAAAAATATCTGTGGGGTATTTTGAGCTGAAACTTCACACACACACTCTGGGGACATCAGAGACTTATTTTACATCTTGTGAAAAGGGCATTATACCACCCCTTCAAGGTAAACATGAAATTCCAGTGCAGCAACAATATACAACTAGAAAAGATGTGGAGCGGGACTTGATTCATCAAATTGACAGATTTGTGGAGGGATTTGTGATGTCAGCAAGAAGAAAAGTTGTTTCTATATAATCAGCACAATAAAACCAAGAATGTTGCTGAAGTAAATTTGACTCTGTGGTGCTTTCAGAACCCTGTAGTTTGATGTTAACTTTTTGTTTAAAAATACAAAATAGTTGTGCACATTCAAAATACTAGAATTGGGCTTAGGTTCAGGAAAAAAAAGAAAAAAAAAAGATTGTGGTTTATGAACATCTTATTATTCACTTTAACACATTCTCAGAAAATGTCTCACTCCTTCATAGGCTGCTAGGTAATCGAGATCTGCCATCCCAGAAAAGTTAGTAAAGATTAGGTAAACATTGTCTTTACTAACTTTTATGGGATGGCAGATCTCAGATTTCATCAAAAATATCTTAATTTGTGTTCTGAAGATGAACGAAAGTCTTACGGGGTTGGAACAACTTGATGGTGAGTGATTACTGACAGAATTTTGGGTGAACTAACGCTTTAATGTGTTGGAGTGACTTTTCTGAAAAGTTCACTTTGGCAAGCTGTTTGGATCTCTGAAAACTAATTCCAAATTAACTTAGTTTTGGCCTGATTTTGTTATAAATATGAATAGGAGGGGGAGAAAATGCATTCACAAAAGTTTTGCCTTCCCCTGAGAAACTTTCCCGAAATTTTTTGTTTGTTTGAGCCAGTGCAAAGTTTCTTGAAGGAACGCCAGAATAATTTTTCATTTCGTCTTCTGTTTTTCCATCGCCATGTCCCTTTAGGGGCTCCATATAAATGACGCCACACCAGTGTGTCCTTTGATTTCCCTTAAAGTTTACTGGGGCCTTAACACTTATAACCCTTTATGTTAATTTCCTTATTTCAATGCTTTGAGATCTGTGTCACAGCAGACTCTACACGGTGACAGAGGTTTTCTGGTGTCTGTGTTTTGACGGGACAGTGGAACAATCTGTCTTAAGTGGCGTGAAGGAAATGCAAGACCTGGAATCAATGAAACATCTAGAGTCTAATCTAAACAGGAACTTGAACCGGCAGGGGAAAAAACAAGACAATGCCAATACCTAATTACAGTGTAAATGTGTGTTTTCCTTTTTTTTTTTTTTCAGAAAGTGGGGTTCTTCAAAAAGCCAATAGGAAACTCAGATTCTCTCTCTTTCCTGATTTTAAAAAGAAATATTCTGAATCTTTCATACATTCTGCTTTGACAAAGGAGGCTTTTATCTTGGTCCCATTAGCATTTTTGGCACCGGAGCAATTTACATTTTTATAGCATAATTAATGAACAAGAAAGTCATTTACATTTTCCTCTGTTCACTGTCACATTGTGTGGAGCATATTTTTTATTTCAGCGGACAGTATTTGGGAATTTGGACGGTGTGAAGGAAAGGGATCGGCAAGGTGAGAGGATGAATAACCCGTTCTGCTTTAAAATCATGGAGCATGGAGGGCAGACAGGAGTTCATCTTTCAGCTGGCTCTCATTCACATCAGCTGGCTCTCGCATCAAACGCTCAAGCACTAATTGAGCCATTTAAACATCCCGAAACAAAACTACTCATACATGTTTCATATGAAAGCATTTAGCCTTTATATTTGTGACCCTGGACCACAAAACCAGCCACATGGGTCAATTTTTTAAAATGGAGATTTATACATCATCTGAAAGCTGAATAAATGAGCTTTCCATTGATGTATGGTTTGCTAGTATGGGACAGTATTTGGTCGATATACATCTATTAGAAAATCTGGAATCTGATGGTGCAAAAAAATCGAAACATTGAGAAAATCTCCTTTAAAGTTGCTCATTTATGTTGGCGATTGTGCTGCATTCACTCACAAAAATAAATGTTTTATATATTTACGGTAGGAAATTTACAAAATATCTTCATGGAACATGATCTTTACTTAATATCCTAATGATTTTTGGCATAAAAGAAAAATCGATAATTTTGACCCATACAATTGGCTATTGCCACAAATATACCCGTGCGACTCGAGACTGGTTTTGTGATCCAGGGTCACATTTGTCATCTTGCAGAGACAAGACGTTGTAAAATTCTTATTAATGCAACAATATCATTCAAATATTCTTTACTTCAGTATCTGATGATAAGCATATTGTAAAGAAGTTCATTGTAAAGTGAATGAATCAGTGCTGAACTTCACGACTCATTTTTGTGCATCACGTGACAGGTGTATAAATATATGAATATTTGGTGAGATGTTCCCTCAGGATGCAGGTGAGTCTGTCTGAAGCAGGTGTTGCATGTGAGACGAGTGTTAATTCATAGAATAGAAACATTCATTCAAAGGTTTATGTTGGTTAAACTTTACTCAATCTCAACATGTTTTTCAGCAGTCTTATTAAAATTCATTTAGATATTTTTGTATTGTAAAAGACAAAAACAATAAGGCTGAAACCCTTGAACAAACTTAGTCTAATATTTTATTATTTGTATTGATTTAAAAAAGAAGAAGAAAAGAATAACTATTAACGAACTTCTGTTTGAAATTATGATAACAGACCATTTTGTTCTCATGAAAACCATAAAACAGGAAATGATAGAGGACCCCTGTAGACATGCAAACAAATAATATGATTACACCAAATTACATTTTTAAAGTCATTTACTCAAAACATGAAAATATTATCAAACATTAAAAAAACAAACACTTTTTGTCACTGACCGAAATATAAGGGAAATTGGAGCCAGTCACCATACTTTTTTACTCCAATTAATATATTTTATCGGCACATATATTAAAGTCTATTTAACACAACAAAAAGCTATTGAACATTTCTGCCAGTTCAGTTACAGGTCATAACACATGCTGACCTTTGGTGACCCCTCTTTGTGTCACACTATATGGAAAAAATGTCAGACAATTCACCTTGAAAATCACTATTTTCAGCAACAATTAAACAATAAGTGGCAATTTGCGACACAGTTCAGCCTATTTTATAGTTGTCTGAATGTGTTTAAGTGTGCTTTTATTGTGTTCAATAAAAACTGATCACTCAACCGATATTACAAAAATAAGTTGATAAAAGATAAGTTGGTTGAAAAATGAATCAGTTGGTGCTGGAAACCAACATGCACAATTTTAGACTCAAGACCTTATAGTTACTGAGATGTTCTATCATTGATGGTTCCATTAAGAACTTTTAACATAGTAACTTTCAATTCCATAAAAGGTTCTTTATAAAATGTTCTTCACTTTAAGAAAAAAAAGGTTATTTTAAGAAAGATTCTTCCCATGGCATCTCTGTAAAAAGTCCCCCTTTGGTTTTGTTCGGTCATATATATATAATTTTTTTTTTTGAATTTTCTTAATTTATTGGAATGGTACAAAACTTGGGAAAAAAGGTTTTGACACTTGCTGTGCACACACACACACACACACACACACACACACACACACGATTCGAAAAGGTTAAATGATCCTGAAAATAGTCACGTTTAATGTTCGCGGTCAAAAATGAGCATTGGAAATGAATAGGAGACGAATTTCATCTAGTGGAAATGTTTGGTACTGCGCACAAACACAATCTGACTGAAAGCTAATTTTTTGAGATAGCCTCAAATTTGGAACACAACTTGTTTAGATTCATGGTTTTGGTTTTCTCACAGCTTTACAGTAAAACTAACTAAATAAAAATATATTTATATAAAAATTGAAAATTGCATTTTCGTGCATTTTTCATAACAATTTCTAACTTTTTTAAAGTTCCCCTTTTTAATATTTTTTTTCACTTCAGAAATAATCTGCCAAGTGTTGTCTTTAAAAAGAGACCTAACTTCAGTCTGCTCCAAAGCATTCAAGATTTATGACAGTTTAAGTTGGAAATGGTCCATGCTGAGAAAAATTAATAAATGGATTTTAACTACTACATAAATATAACTTAGTATCATAAAATCCCCTAGGAATACAAAATATTAAAAAAAAAAAAAAAAAAAAACATTGTCGAACTAAAATAAAGTACAATCATTTCATTGAAATCTGTCATTTTTGACCGACACACAAACAGTCCCAGAGGGTTAAAGAGTGTCAATCTGCAGTGTGTGAAATGATCTTTCTGAGCCCACGTGATCGCCTACTGTCATCTGAAGTGTACAAGTTGGCTCTGTTGTGATGTGAAGCCTCCTACCCCTGTAGACGAGCTGAAGCAAGCAGTGAGGTGAAGGAGCAGAACTCACTGTCACTGACGCGCAACCGTGCGCTCGGTCACACTGCGCTCTCCGAGCGCGCACAGGACACACGCGCGCAACTGATGGAGCACACACATGACGGACTGCCAGGCAACTACCCCGGAATAAAGAACGAGTGCGAGACCACCATGCGCCTGGAGGAACCGCGCGGTCTGCCATGCTGAGCATCTCCATCACTCTCCTGCTGGCTCTGAGCGCTCCCGGCCGCTGCGCGCACAGCTGGAGCGACGAGGACCTGCTTCTGCCGCCCGTCAACTCTTCCGGGAGGTTCATGGCCAGTCTGGAAGTGGATGTGGGCTACTCGAAGAGATCCGTGGAGGAGCCCGAAGCCTCCACGACGTGCAACGTGAGCGTGGAGAGACTCCCCACCAAACTCGTGGCGCGCTGGGACAGCAACTTCGGCTTCCAGTGCGACGTGCTCATGTACACCACCAACAACCACGGCAAGGCGTTCTTCTCCGCCGCCTTCAACCGCGCGATCTCGCCGGTGTACATCGAGCACCTGGGCGTCACGGGCGGCCAGCAGGAGTTCCGGCTCTGCGTCGGATGCGGGCTGTCCCGGTACCGGAGATTCAGACGGGGCAGGTCCGAGGGTCCGCAGACGGGCGACTCCGTGCATTTCTGCTGCGTGGATTTCGCTTTGGACGAGCTGAAGGGGGATCGAAGCTGGAGGCTCAACCGCAAACCCATCGAATCCACGCTGGTGGCTTGTTTCATGACTTTAGTCATCATTATATGGAGCGTCGCTGCCCTCATATGGCCGGTTCCCATTATCGCGGGATTCCTGCCCAATGGAATGGAGCAGAGAAGGCCGAGGTAATAGAATAGAAATTAGCGCCTTAATCTACTATAAAGGAGTTCCTAAATTAGTTGACTTGCCAAACATCTTATGCTTAGTGGCAAAACATACATTTGCTTAAACTCTCGTGTTTGAAATGGCTAACATCTCCTGACCTGGATGGACTGAGATATTTTACTACTATTTGCTTTTATAAATTGATTGTAATAGAAATGCATTATATGTGATATTCAGATGTCATTTCAAATGTTTGTAATGTTTTTATCTTAAGATTCCTGACTGATATCAAGTGTTTATAGCGTTGGAATTAAAATATGGAGTGTGTCTCAGGAAAAAAAAAAAAAACCCACAAAGCTCTTTACAATGCCTGTAAATGCATTTTAGTTGGTAAATTACTACAAAAACACAGATACACTTAAAAATAGAGGTTCTTTATTGGCATTGATGGTCCCATGAAGAACCTTTAACATCCATGGAACTAGTAGAAAAAGCTTCTATAGATTATTATAATGTTCTTCACACTGAGAAAAACTGTTTTTTAAGAACTGTTCGCTGAGAGTTTCTTTTGAGGAACCCAGTTTTTCTTTTGTCATTGCGGAAAGAAGGGGAAAAACCCTTTTGGAACCTTTATTTTTAAGATTGTTGCACTTTCAGAAGTTTGAGGACAGATTTCTTGTGTTTGTATTTGTTTATGTAAATAATAATAATAAAACGTAAGTGACATTAATGTTGAAAGCTCAACTTTAGCTTGAGCAATGAGGTGACAGGCAATCCGTTTGTAAACAATGAAGTGAACAAATTTGTATAAGGTTTATACTTTGTAGATCTGTCATAATTGTTATTTGTAGTATCAATAAATTCATAAAATATTCCTTTGAGGAGGTTTTGTAGCAGGTCTCAGTAGAGGAAGATTCACTCAGTTTTTTTCTTTTTCTTTCATTATTCACAGCAAGGATACAAAATCTACAACAAAAGTACAAATATAGTTGAAAGCACCAATACTAGGCTATGGGAGATTGACACACGTCTTTACAAATATTATGTGTTTTTACTGCAAAGTCATATTGTAAGAGTGCTCAGAAATTATGGTAGTTCCCAAAGACACAACTGACTTAAAAAACAAAAAAGCCATTCAAACTGATGGATAAAGATTAGACCTAAGGATTTATTATTCTCTGGTGGTCAACATTAGTATAGCTCCTCATCTGTCAGTCACATTGGAATAAATATATGCCCTCTGCGTTATAGAAAATGATCTGTCATGAGCATCAGAAATGAATGAAACACATGAAGTTTGCTTCATGTAATTAGTCATTATGGGCCACCAACAAATATATCGACCTGAATCTCCACAAGTAAATGAACCAAAATTCTTTTCAGAAAACTAGAAAGACACACACATTTTTATTTATAGAAATAAAAACTAAATTGTTTATAATAACAAATTCATAGGAATTAAGAACTTTGAAGCTATCATGTACTAATGCAGAGTTATTAATAAAAGTAAATTTATTATAGCTTTATTCTCACCAAATTTGCTACACAGTATTGCCATGGTAAGGTTATGAGGGACAATACTGATATGAAATGTTATGAAGGGGAATATACAGTATATATGATATTATAAATGAAATGTACAGTTGCTGTATCAGTATCTTTATAAATAGAATAGCCTTAAATGGTGATATGTCATAAGCTTTCAACTAGTTCATTGTAGACAAGCAAATGGTTGCTGTGGTAATGAACAACAATATCCCTGCTTATACTTGTGACAGTGAGTGAAAATATCCCGTATCTGAGGTTATCACTTAGTATTGAGAATAAATATGCAGGTTCTCGATCTATTCACACAGGCACTCCAGGTTACTTTCTCACACACCCTACAATGAACGCACTACACGTGTCCTTCATTTTTGTTTGAACTAATCCAAGTGTAGCTTAAATTTTTTTAAAAAATAATTCAAAGTTTATAATTAAACTGTCTTGCGTTAGGTATTGTGTAGTGAAACTCACCCCACAGCATCCAGTCAGCACGAGTAGAATGTGAATGTGCTGGTGGTCATGTTTGAGTGATATTGATGTTAGCATTAGTCCCAAAGAACAGGCTAACTGATTTTCAGCATGCTGCGTTTAAAGGCATGTTCACACCAAGAACGATATCTATAAAGATAGAAATAACTATAAAGATAACTATAACTATATCCACATCATTGCACGTTTACGTTCTTGCACGCTGCTGTTTTGTTGTCTGCCACTTTAAATGCTCGAGCTCGTTAAAGCAGGACGGATTAAGATTGGCTGTCAATTTTTTTAATCATTCATCAGCTGGAAAAATCGTTCTGAAAGCAATTCCCAAAATATGGTTTTGTTATTTGTCACGTTATTGTTATAGTTGTGGTGTGGACTTTGCTATTCTTGTACATTTAGAAACATTTTTAGAACTATATCTTAATTGTTATCATCCTTAACATGCCTTAAGTCCACTTTCATGCCCTTCTCTCACTAACTTCCCTCTGTCTCATTCACTTGTACATCATTGCTTATGTTACACGAGTGCCCACTTGGAACCCTTGCAATGGGTTTAAAAGGAACACCCTTGATCACTTGAAGTCCGCTGTTATATTTCAGTATAGCTCTTCTAAACTGCTTAATTGTCCTAACTTAACTTACAGATGTAAACTACTTTTCTCTCCATCTTTAAATCATAGGTGTGTGGGTACATTAGGTGCAAGCACTAGTTGCTGTTGTGAAGTAACAATCATGTTGTATTGTGGTTTATGGATCTGCGTATGAGTGTATGAGTAGACTCGCTCCCTCAGGTCATAATCGAGCGGTCGAGGGTCTGTCCAAATAAACTCTCGTCCACTTGACAAAGTTGAACGCACTTCAAAATGGCGGAGAGGATTCGCCCGAGGGGAAGTGCTTAGAGAAGTTTGTGAGCATAGGCTATTTTTAAAGGCCCGTTCACACCAAGGATGATAACTATAACGATAAAAATAAAGATATAGTTCTAAAAAATCATTGTAAATACAGAAGAATAGCAGAGTCCACAACCATAACGGCACAATGAAACACTAGAGGTTAGTGTGGACACTAATATAGTTATCTTTATAGTTATCGTTCTTGGTGTGAATGGGCCTTAAAAGTGGAGTCAAATGCAGCCCTACTTGAACATATGGTTGGAGTGTTTTTTTCAGCTGTAGCGCCCCCTTTTGGCAGAATTGTCCACGACTTGTCAGGTGTCCTTAGAATTGTATTGGTTTATAGGCCTATCTTTGATGCATTTAAATTCTTTTGATCTTTTTTTTTTTTTTTTTTTTTTTTATGCGTCCCAAATTTTGTGCAAATCTGACCAACAGCTTAGCTTAGCCCAGACACTTTTAGAGCAGAAAAAATAATGAAGAAGTTTGAAATTTGTGGCACACCAAGACATTTCTCCTTATATAGAACATTTTTGCCATAAAGAGTAACCCTGGGGTTCTACTGCCCATTGAACCTTTTTTTTTTTTTTGGTATCCAAAACCAGCCAGCAGAGTTTTGTCTGAAACCCAAAATCAGTTAACAAAACTGTATTAACTTAAAATCTTCTATCAGCCTGAGAAGATGACAGAGGAAGCTTAAACTTATGGTTAAACGTCAGGTTAAACTTATGACTAAAAGATTTATTAATGACTTAATATCTGACAATGATAATGTTCACTTTTTTTGTACATTCTTGTATGTGACACATTTAATGTGAAGTGAGAAGAGTGTAGGTGAGTTTATGTCTCTGGATATGCAGTAATATAGTTAAATATTAAAAATGATCCCAGCAAGCAATTTTGCATTTAAAAGACGTCTATTAGCCGTCCAAGCACAGCCCAGACGTCTAAACCAGAGCCCATCATTTCATTTCTTTGTTATCTAATTGATAATTGGGCTCTGGTTTAGACGTCTATTCAATTTTCCCTGACAGCCCAAATTCTGCCTTGTTTTAGACGTCTGGGTTGTGTTGGACGGCTATTCTTTTAAACGCAAAATGATTAAACAAATGAAGATATTAAACATGACTCTTAAATGGCCAAGTCGGGTTAGCTTTTCTCGTGACTCTTTCCAATGCAGATAACAGAAGAACACAAGTATTCATGAGATTTACCAACAAAACAAGTTGAAATAAGACATGATGGAAACTCAGAAGGGAAGACCAGGAGACTTGGGTGTATCTTCAGCAGATTCTGTATTGAGAATGTGCTGTTGATCACTGCAGTCATCAAGTCCAAATAAGGCAGTCATTGTAATTCATATACATTTTAGCGGGCAGTGTCTAGAAATGGATACAATGCATTTGGGTGACGACCTTAAAGGCCCACTGAAGTGGCTTGAAACGCGCAGCATTATTCAATGTGGTGATGTAATCTCCACTGACACAGGAAGACAGGGCGGGACATACTGAACAGCTCCTCCCCTTTTTTAAAATAGCGAAGACTAAAAATGTACTGTTAAATGTTATTTTTATTTTATTTTTTTATTAATCTGAGATAAACTATAAAAAAGAAAAAAAAAGAAACTGATCTGAGTTAAACTATTAAGAAAAAAAATAAAAGAAATTTATCTGAGTTAAACTAAATTAAAAAAGAAAAGACAATATATTATAAGGGTTAACTTTGTTTTTAACTTTTCTTTTTCTTTCCCTCGAGTTCCTCGAGTGAGAAGGGAGAGTGAAGCAGCCTCTATACACACACACACACACACACACACACACACACACACACACACACACAGAAAGCCTGTTAGTAAACACAGAGAGTGGTAAAATGACTGAAAGTAATTGTATAGCAAAACAATATCTTCGGTATTTGGAGAGAAGCAGAAACAAGCTAAGCTTCTGAACAGAAATTTCTGGTGTTAATGTGGGCTGGAAAGTAGATCATTGTTTAGCGTTACAAAATTTAAGTTTTTGTCTGAAAAAGAACAAGAGATAATATAAGATCATAAGATTGAAGTTAAGGAATTACTTGGAGGAAAGATCTATAATAATAGTTTATATAGTTAATTGACAAGTACAAGCTGATGTTAAGTCTAGATAATGACTCCAAAAGAATGTGAGTTGAAAAATATATAAGCAAAAATTAACAAATAAAAACAAAGATGTTTATTTGAAAACACATGTCATTTCTGACTAAGTCAGAGTCAAAAAAGTGAGTAGAATGAAATGATAAAAGTTATGAAAATGCAGTTACCAGTCTGAGGCAGTGAGCTCTTTAATGCCTGAACGCCAGAAACCGCATTCCTCGTGACAAGTGTCCGTAATTTGATATAACTATGTCAGGGGAACACCCTGAGTAAAGAAGATTCTTTACAAAAGAGCTGAATGAGTTTTCAAGCTGAGACCTGAGGGTGATTGTCATTAATTCTGTGGAGACCATAACAAAGCTTATTCATTTATTTTAGAAACATGATGTTGGTTGCCTTATGGAAAAAACTGTATAAAAGTTTTAGATCCTGAATCTGTGATGGTTGTGTGATATGGAATTAATATATCTAGCATATAGTTTTCACTTTTGCAGATCATTAGACTTGGCATTGGACAATTTCATGACATGGTGGTGTTTAAAGATGCAGATTGCTTTTGCTAATTCAAGAGAAGTCTGGATAACAGGGGATAAATGAATTCACCATTCAAAGTAAAGATAACTTTAGAAATGCTCCTTTGATAACATATGGGTAAAACCAAGAAAGGGAAATAAAGAGTGAAATAGAAGATTCTACAATACTTGCAAAACACAACCTCACAAACCATGAACATCCGCTTACTGATTTACAACCCAAGGGATAGGATCCTTTAACATCAACAATTATTTTAGTTTGTTGTTTTGACCAGGAACTCGAGGAGTTAAGCACTTACCGAGTCGAGGCACTGGTGGAAGAGGTTTTCATTTTTCTTTTCTTAGATGATTGGGGTTCATTTTAAATGCTTACACATAAATGACACATAGAAATAACATGGGTTGGGGTTCTTTTGTTTTTGTTTTCCTTTCTGTTTCTATTCTTCTGTCCTTCATGTCTATTTCTTGGTCTGCTATTTCTCCTCACTGTCACTTCAATAGGGTTGGCCACCTGGGAATGGCTAAAAATTTACTGTTTAATGTTATTTTTTAGTATTATTTTTCTTTATTCATTTTCATAATAATTTCATAATGTATTTCATAATGAAGTCAGAGTATGTTGTGCATGCGTGCTGATGAGAGATATGGGAAGTAACTGTGGATTGAAAGTGGATTGTGCCATGTGTAAGCATGAGGTATACGTTCCATTTTTAAACATAAGAAGTTGAAAGTCACTCAGTGGTGTATATAAGCTCAATCTTACTGTGCCACTCCAGAGAAACATAAAGGCATGAGGGGGTGAGGGAGGAGAAACCCAGAGAAAGCATTACAGCTGGCATGATGGGGTGAGGGGATAGGGAAAATGGGAAATCTGGAATGAAGACCACCTCTCATGTAGTCTTATTCTCCTATACCCGTTTCTCTCGTCTGACACATGTATATTAAATAATAAATAAGAGATCTCTTGGCAAAATATCTGGTGTATCTTCCGTGATTCAACAATAATGGGGAAAAGCATGATCAAATCTACAATTGCCAATAGCATTTAGTTTAATCACAGCTCGGCTCGGCTTGGCGGTTCATGTGACACTAATGTGAAACCAGACTTTGAATCGTTCACCATCCCCTATATAGTGCACATATGTGCCATTCAACATGTAGAAAGTATCAAATGTGTGAACAAGTCTATTTATAAGGTAGGGGGCGGAGCTTCAGATTCTAGAGAGCATTTGATTGGACAGAAAATCTGATGAGAAGCTGAAGTACAGAGTGATGTCATCCAAATTACTGATCCATATTGGCAGAAGTGAGAGACGGTAAGTTTTGAATGATTATATCTTCTAATGTGAATTTTGTCATTGTTTTGGAGCACACTAGATAACAGTAAGGCTAACATATTCATACTAAAAGCCAAAAAACTTCAAAAAAAAGCATGCAAATGAAGTACAGTTAAAGTAACCCACCCAGACTCTAGAGCAGGGATAGGCAACTCCGGTCCTGGAGGGCCACTGTCCTGCAGAGTTTAGCTTCAGCCCTGATAAAAACTCACCTGCCTGTATCTATCTAGTAATCCTGAAAACATTGATTGCCTTGTTCAGGTGTGTTTAATTAGGGTTGGAGCTAAACTCTGCAGGACAGTGGCCCTCCAGGACCGGAGTTGCCTATCCCTGCTCTAGAGTGTCACCAGTCTAATCAGCATAACTATTCGAAGAATGGGACTGGGGCTCCAAAAGCCATTAAAGACAAAAGGTGAGAGTCTCAGTAATCAGACTCATTCGACTTACAATAAAGTGAACCGGAATTGGCAGAAACCTCTTATTGAAATATCTGCTTAACAGAATCATTCATCTGATGTCATCATCTTTTAACTTAAATCAGTGGTCTCAAACTCAGCTCCTGGAGGGCCATAGTTTCTAGAAATCCTGAAAACCTTGATTAGCTGGATCAGGTGTGTTTCGGGTTGGAGGAGTTTCAGTCCATTGCCTTAAATGCTAAATACAATATACTTCACCTTATTTTTTAATGCAATGTTATATCAGGACATAGGATCAGCAGATCCTAAACTGATTCTTAAATTTGTAATGCCACACATTAAAATGAAAATTAAAATGAAATAAAGCCATTGGAGGAAGTGATTGACAAAAACATAATTCACTTACATTACATTACTTTACATAGCCAGACAATCAGAACCGTAACCATAATTCAACTCAAGCTGTGCTGTAAGTATTTATTTTTCTTTAATAATAGTGAAGTATTTTTCTTTTCTCAATTAGTGGATATATATATATATATCCACTAATTGAGAAAAGAAAAATACTAAAGAGGTAAATCTTGTCAAGAGAATGCCATTTTTTTATCTACTTTTTGCTGCATTGAATTTTTATCTCTTTTGATACATAAATGTTTTTTATGACTACATTCTATATAATTCTTTAATTCTATAATCTTCTAAATCTGATTAACAATAAAATAAAATGCAATAATGAACGATATACATTTAAATAATATATTTAATTTATATATAGCCTATATATATATATATATAGGCTATATATATATATCATGAGTATTATTCACAAGATAATTCTCTTGTCATTATTTGCCTTGTTCTCCCGCTGTGAGCGACAGTATCTTCTCCATCTGGATCTGGATGGTTACCCGAACATAATTTCTAAATATCTGTCCGAACCCGGCCTGGCCTGGGAACGGCAGCGGACGTGCGGTTTTACACGGTACTGTAGCCTTACTTGTTCCAGGGATTCACCAGGGGTGTTTCCCGTACAACGACGTAACTCGCTGGTTCACTACCATAGTAGGCTACGATGCATCTTTGAAGAAATCAACTAGCTAGTCACTACCTATGGTCACGACTGTTTCCCGAAACCGTATTGTCGCAAATTGGTCGTTCAACCCATAGACTGTAAAAAAAACCACAATTGGTAATGATGTCACACAGGTGATGGAGTAATAACTTTCTTTAATGAATCTGTTTGAGATCGAATTAACGCTAGATGTGTTGCTATAAATTACGAACATGGCATCTGAGGACTATTTCTCAGTTATTTTGCTTTATTTCCAGATTCAATCATAGTCTCGTTCCTACGTAGTAGAGCACGTTCGCACATGCGCACTCTTCAAAAACGGCGCTTTAAATCTCTTCACAAACTAAAAGACGTAAATTACATTTTTATGTTGGCTATTCGAAATTAAAGACACAGGTTGTACTGAATGTCAGCTTGCTTATTTGGCTCAAGATAAGGATTTATTAATGTCATGCATTGCAAACTACTAGAAACTCTGCTTCTATCCACAGGTCGAGAGCTGTCGCTCCAACTACACAACTCTGCGATGCTGTTTGCGAATGTTCGTTAGAACGATGGTTTCGGGAAACACCGACTCGTTGAACTGCTGATAACGACGGAACTTGCAAACGTAGTTGGTTAATGATGCTTTTAGGAAACGCACCCCTGGATGACTAACCTGTCCTGGAAGTCTGTCGCAAACCAGGAAGACGCTTGTCTCCGAGGAGCAGTGAAAACTTTCATGTGAAAACTCTACATTTCCAGACCACTCCTAGGAGTTTATTGTATAATAAGAAGTCATGCGATTTTGGCGGTTCACGTGCTTTTCGCTTCTTTTGGTTTTTTTCCAGTCGTCATTCTCGGAGCTCACAGGTAACATATTCATCCAATCTAACATAGGCTACACAGGTAGTAGGCTACACTAGGCTAATATCCATTTCGATGCCCTGTATCGGGGTTCATCTTATTTTTTTAAAATGCCTTTTCACTTAAGAAATGGATAAAATAAATACACGGGTTAACAATGTGTTTGATTTACCCATATCGTAATCTCCTATATAAGAAAGCAAGACTGACTGCAGTTTGTTGGATTTGTTTAATGGTAAAGGATTTATATTGGCTAATGACAAATTTCACTTGATGTTTAAATCACTTTTCATACAAAACATTACAGCTTTCAATACATTTAAACTGTGTTGTTTTGGGGTGCACATCTAAAACATTATATAGCCTATATATATATATATATATATATATATATATATATATATATATATATATATATATATAGGCTATTATTATTATTTTTTTCAGAAATGACATAGGACAATTTTTGGTTCCCATAAGAACCTCAGTGAACAGTTCTTAAAATATATATATATATTTTTTTTCTTTGTGTGAAGAACATTCTAATCATCTAAAGAACCTTTTCCACTATATAGAACCTTTTGTACAATATAAAGTAAATATATATTTTTTTGTAAATGTTAAAGCTTCTTCATTCATGGAACCATAAATGCCAATAAAATATTTTAAGAAAAAAGTGTAAAAAAAGAACTGTAAACAACATTATTTATTACTTAATATCAATGAGAAACTGCATATTTTTTGTGCTTTATAAAGAATTGTGTCACACTCCATATATATGTGGGAAAAAAAGCTAAAGGTTAAAGTTTTGCTGCAGAATCTATAATATAGCCTATATTTTTTTTCTTGTTATACACTACTGGTCAAAAGTTTGGAAACATTAAGATTTTTAAATGTTTTTGAAAGAAGTCTCTTTTACTCACTGAGGATGTATTTATTTGATAAAACAAACAAAACAAAAAAAAAAATTGTGATATTGTGAAATTATTTCTATGTGAATATATTGTTAAATATTCCTGTGATCAAAGCTGAATTTTCAGCATCATTACTCCAGATCCTTCAACAATTATAGTAAAACGCTGATTTTGTGCTCATTTATTATCAGTTATTATTGTTGCTCAATTATTAATAATGGTTCTTATGTTTATCAATGTTGAAAAACATTTTTCCATGCTTAATATTTTTGTGGAAACCTTGATAAATTTTTGTCTGGATTCTTTGATGAATAGAAAGGTTAAAAGAACAGCATTTATTTGAAATAGAAATCTTTTGAAACAATGTTTTATATATATAAAGTGAAGCAGCACAATTATTTTCAACATTTCTAATATTCAGAAATGTTTTTTTGATCAGACACTGAAGACTGTAATGATGCTGAAAATTCAGATTTGATCACAGGAATAAATTACATTTTTGATCAAATAAATACAACCTTGGAGTGCAGAAGAGACTTCTTTCAGAAACATTAAAAAACTCTTAATGTTTCCAAACTGGTACTATACATACAATCTAAATGTTTAAGAAAATGTTGTCTTTTCGTTTTAGGTGGTTCAGAGCTCAAAATTGCTGTTGAAAAGGGCACAAGCATCCATATTAATACTAGTGCTACTGCTGGCATAAACACACAGTGCCAGGTTTGCATAGGCCAGGTGTGCCAGTCTTCTGTGGTCCTCAAAAGTGACACGCGTCTGAACTTCAGCTGTTCACAGCCAGAGAACGTGTTCACCGTGCAGATCTTCAGGCATAAGCCTAATGGTGAGAGCTGTCAGATACAAATAATACTTTTACTCCTTACTTTTTAGACAATCATATTTCACTGGTCATTAAGACAAAACATGTATTCAGAGATTTGTTTAAATGATGTAAATGCATATTTGCAGAATGCTGACCATAAATGAAAAAGAATTATAATGTTTGCCATTCTATTACTAATAATATAAAAGCAAATGCTATAATACTTTTATAATATATAATTATAATACTATCTATAATAAACAGAGACCGTCACTGCATCCGAAATTGCATTTTGGTACTACATTTGAATTTAAATGTACTCTGTGACCGTTAAAAGACCTTATGCGCTAGAGAAACGAGGGCGCCGCCATCTTTAGAATATTGTCTTTGAACTTCCGTTTTTGCGGTCGCTCTGTATATTTCTATGGCATTACTGTCCAGGAGTAATTAGCTCTTGAAGTGGATTTACTTAATGTAAAGTTAACGAAAGTTATCATGAGGATTGTAATGTTTAAAGCATTAACTGTCTTAACAAATGTTAGTCGACCAGGAAGAATTTAAAACGAGCCGTTCATTAAATACGCAAGATCGCTGTGAAAATACAGACTGGAAGTCAAAAGACAACGAGTGCAGCGCTGAAAAGGGGCGGGGCTACTTACCCAGATAGCACACGGACATCAAGGAGACACGTCTATTTGATGTGTGTGTTTACATCTGGATGATGTATTTTTTTAGAGTGTCAAATAGACGTTTAGAAAATGTCTTAAAGATGTAATGATTTAGAATGTATGTTAAACTGACATCTTAAAGATGTCTATCAGATGTTAGTAAACAGCAGATGCTTTCCAGATGAAGCGATCTTTAACAGACATCTTGCAGACGTACGTGTACTATCTGGGTAAGGTCTATAGTATGAAAATGGGTAGTATGAATGAAATTCGGTTGTTACTGTCACGTGACCCACCAGCATCTGTTTGTGTCACTTCACTGCCATTTATAAATCCAATCCATGGGTAAAGTGTCCATCATATGCGCACTTCAGAATCTCGCTGGAAGTAGTAGGTCATCCGGGTACTTTTAGCCTACTTTTTTCCCCAGTACTATGTATTCCGACATGCTACTATTTTGGCTTACTGTTTTTCGCATACTATATAGTATGAAAGTATTTGATTTCTGACGATTTCAACTAATAAAGATGGAGAGCGCTGTGTTCTCAGGGTATGTTACACGATAATGATGTACTACAAACCGAAAAGTTTTTTTTTTTTTTTTTTCATACAGATGACAATGTTGTCAAAATGTTTTTCATGGTCAACTTAAAGGAGAACTCCGGTCAATTTTAACATTGAGCTCATTTTTTTGTAAATTTGGAGTGCTGTCAGTACAGAGAACAACGACAAAAATCGGTGTTGCCTACACCGTGTTATCCTCTTTTTAAAATTTGCACCCTGTTGACTTCAATGGGGCAAGTTTTAAACCTGCTTTTAGCCTCTTAACATCCTTGATGTGTCATTACAAGTGCACAGCCAATGTGAGTGATTCCTTCAGAGTGAACACGGTGAATCTGACTGCAGTAGATGTGAAAGATATGAATAAAAATGATAATAATTCAGCCAGCGCTCATACCTGTATTTACATCCTGTTTTTGGTCGAAGTCCACAGTAGTCGATTGTCGAGTTCACGCGCGTAGGTTTAGTTACCTATGATCACGCGCGTGAACTTGACAAACGGTGTAGGCAACACCGATTTTTGTCATTGTTCTCTGTATTGACAGCACTCCAAATTTACAAAAAAATGAGCTCAATGTTAAAATTGACCGGAGTTCTCCTTTAATAAATCTACAGGGTCTTTATCTGACATAACACATTTGTTCAACAGTGATATCAGCCTTTCACATCATGCACCATGCCTTTCAAAAGTTCAATCGGACCTTCACCTGGAATCTGAATCCTCTAGCTAGAGCGACAATCCATTTGAGTTTCAGTAGGACTGGTTTACGGCAGATTCAGCCGACAGACGGCTGCCCAGACCAGCACGTTTACATCCTCACAATGGAGAATGTCACCGTTGGGAGGTTTTGTCGGAATGGAACTATTAGACAAGTCGATGTGCCTAAAGTTGGCAAACTGTCTTTGGAAGTGTCTGGAGGTCAACCTCTGAACATGACAGCTATCGGCGTATTACACGGATCTCCCATTGATGGTAAGTGCGATGGTAAAGCTTATATATTTAAAGGGATAGTTCACCCAAAAATGAAAATTCTGTGATCATTTACTCTCCCTCAAGTTGTTCCAAACCTGAATGACTTTCTTTCTTCTGCTGAACACAAAAGAAGATATTTTGAAGAAAGTCGGTAACCAAATGACTGATGGACCCCATTGACTTCCATAGTAGGAAAAGAAATATACTATGGAAGTCAATGAGGACCAGCAACTGTTTAATTACCAACCTTTTATAAAATATCTTCTTTTGTGTATAGCAGAAGAAAGAAAGTCATACAGGTTTGGAACAACTTGAGGGAGAGTAAATGATCACAGAATTTTCATTTTTGGGTGAACTATCCCTTTAAGCACAAATTGTCTAAACAAAGTTGTCATATGTGAACTGTTGATCTTTCTTTATTTTACAGAATTGGTTAAAATCCATGTTGTTCTCCCAGAGAAGAGTTCAACCCAGGATTTCTTTACCCCAAACACTTTTCCTGAAAATATACAGACAGTTTGGTATTTCAAAGTGCCCCAGACGTACTACACAGACGTGCGCATTCTGAGCCACACTGTTCCAACATGCCTCCGACCTGAAAACATCCCTACAATGAAGTACTTTTGGCTTGGCAAGACCAGTGTGGTAAAACCGCTGAACGGAAGCCAGCCAATGGTGGAGACAGGCGATTTTTATCTCTACATAAAGAACTGCAACATGTCCTGGCCACGTCCTCCATCGCAAGGCCTAATGGTGCACTTTCAGATCTCTGCCATCACGAGAACAAAGGGTATGTAAAAAATTGAATACAAGATTTTAATAAATTATGTTAACAAAATAGAAGGGATCATTAAAATTGCATGATTTTTTTTATGCAGTACTGTCCTGAGTAAGCTGTTCCACATAACAGATGTTTATATATATAGTCCACATTACAAAATAATAACTGAATTTAAACCAGTTCAAAAGTTCACATACTCTTGATTCTTGAAACTGTGTGTCGTTACCTGGATGATCAAGTCAAGTAACCTTTATTTATATATCGCTTTATACAGTACAGATAGTTTCAAAGCAGCTTTACTGTGAAAATGGTGCATTTCGGCTGTTGTTCAGCTGAAGTCAGTTCAGTGTTGATTTAGATCATCAGTTATTAAATTAGTTCATTTCATCTATAAAGCAGTTTTGCAAAAAAGTTATGTCATTGTCCAGCTCAGTTCAGTTCTTTACAGCAGCGTCATTACAGTCAGATCAATAATATTGTTGAATTTTAAGAGATCAATGACTGGTTTTATGTTTGAGTGTATGTGTGAGTGAGTGTATATGTGAGTGTGTGTGTGTGTGTGTGGGGACCAAATTTGGGCAGAATGCTGGGATTACACCTCTACTCTTTTCTACTCTCGAAGGACATCCTGGGATTTTTTATGGCCACAGAGAGTCAGGACCTCAGTTTAACTTCTCAATCGAAGGACTGTGTTTGTTTCGAGATATAGTGTCCCCATCCCCATGCGTTAGGACCCACACAGACCACAGGGTGAGCGCCCCCTGCTGGCCTCACTAACACCTCTTCCAACAGCAACCTAGTTTTCCCAGGAGTCTCCCATCCAGGCACTGACCAGGCTCAACCCTGTTTAGCTTCAGTGGGCAACCAGTCTTGGGCTACAGGGTGATATGGCTGTCAGAAATTTTTATATTCTTTTACATTTTACACAGTTATACTCTGTGAGAGCAAAATCAGTAAGTTTTAGTCAAATGCGATAACATTAACTAGCATTTTTTGGAAAAAGAAACTCCTCTTTGGGTCAGAATGACCGGAACACAACTTGCATGGAAACATAGTCTACAGGCTAATACAGTGAGATGATAAAATCATTTCTAGTGATCGACCAATAAACTGACCGATATTTTGGGATATTGTGATACTTTTGGCGAATTTTGAGAATTTTTTTTGTAAAAAAGGTTTCTTTTCAGTACAATTGTGTTATACTGTATCAGCATTTAAATTGTCCTGCCCTGCACTCAATCTTCTAAATATAGGTATTTGGATGAGTTCACTGTTCCTCGACACATCACAGTCTCTATTCTCATAATACAATTATTTCATCTTTTGACCACAATTTCATATAATGTTTATTTGACATCTATTGTTCTCCTTGTCACTGTTGCAGGGCAGTGTATTGGACATCTGCCTGAGAATCAAACGCTACAAATACGTGTGATGAAGAAGAATCCCAAGTCCGCCTGTGTGTTGAAACTGTATTCGGTCATAATGGACATGGTCACCATAGCTTCAGGGAGCCATTATGACCTTGACATCTTTGACTGTAACAAGGAAGAACTAGAGTGGACAGTCAACCAGACCATAGGTACTCAACTGTGTGTAATGATCCACCCCTCTGAGCCTTAAATAAGACTATATCCTAAATGTTTTAAATCTTTATTTAACTGTGTAAAATGCTCCCAATCACTACTAGAACAGAAAGTTCACCAGTTAAATCTATATTTACAATAACTTCTATTATTTAAGCAGGTCAGGTACATGACTTTGGGGCAAAATATTGTTAGTAGGTATTCCCTAAACTTCTCAGGTACCTTCAGAACATGATAAAGAAAACACCTACAAACTTTTTGTGGCTTATTGCGGCGATATCTAAGCCAAATTTGGTGGGGGTATTTTTGATAGAAATCCAAGATGGCAACCAAAATAATGGGGAGGACACAAACTTATGGGTTAACTCTACTGTGCAATTTCAAAAGAACCAGAGGGAAATCTAAATATGTTACAAGACCCAAAGGCCTAAGAATAATAATAATAAACATAAACAAAAAGAAGAAGTTCTTTAAAGTTATCATTCTTGGTGTGAATGGGCCTTTAATGCTCTTTTAGTTCTTGGCCCATAACAATTACTCATCATTTACTTTGTTTCTTTATCAACAGAATGTAAAGAATGGAGAAAATGTGCATCCACTCCATTCCCTATAACCTTCGATTACGAGCTGCAGTGTATCTCAGGAGTTCTGAAGACGATCACATGGCACCTTCACGGCCCACCGAACAGTGCAGTGGAGCTCCAGTCCCCTACAGGCGGTCTGCATCACTGTCTGCCTGAGGACAAATACAATAGCGTCCTCCTCCTAAATGTGTCCCATGTTAACACTGGCATCACTGTTGGGCAGTTTTGTCCAAAGGGAACCATTGAGAAAATCCAGATCCGTGAATCCAGTATTGCAGTAACTGCCTCCGTTACAAGTTTCAGTGGCCAGAATTTGGCAGCTAAACCCTTTTTAAATTATTCATTTACACAAGACATATCAGGTAAAGGATTTCATTATACATTACTGCAAATGGAAGCTGCTTTGTCTCTTGAGGAAAATGTATAGCAGGTGCATGATTTAGTAGAACAAAAATGGCGTAGAAACTATCCGTGAATCAAGATTTTGAGTTTTAAAATGACACACTACCGTTCAAAGGTTTTTACCGTTAAATTATTATTATTATTATTATTTATAAAAGTGCCAGTTATATTGTTATAATCTAACAAAAAAATTATATTTCAAATAAATAAACTTTTTATTCATCAAAGAATACTGAAAAAAAATAATTTATCATGGTTGGCATAAAAATATTAAGCATCACAACTATTTTCAACATTGATAATAATCAGAAATGTTTCTTGAGACGCAAATCAGCATATTCAAATGATTTCTGAAGGATCATGTGACACTGAAGACTGGAGTAATGATGCTGAAAATTCAGCTTTGCTCACAGGAATAAATTAAATTTTAAAATATATTACAGTAGAAAACAGTTCTTTTAAATTGTAATAATATTTCACAATATTAATAAGTTTTTAATGTATTTTTGATCAAATAAATGCAGCCTTAGCATAAAGAGATTTCTTTCGAAGACATTAAAAAATCTAACCAACCCCAAACCTTTCAACTGTAGTGTACCTGATCAAATAAATTCATTGTGAGTAACTCGATATAAAAAATCAAAACAGTTATTGAGTTTTGCTGTTCTGTCGTTCTCATACAGAGCACTATATATTCACTGTTGCACCAAAAAAGGATAACCCTACCGTGTTGGCGACCCCAGTCTGGCCGTCCGGGATGAAATCCTCCAGCACTGTGTCCTGGATCGTAAACATTGAGCCACAGCTTCAGAGCAAACTGAAGTTCAGGAATGTCAGCCAGCCCAAGTGTAAGGGGGGGCACACAAACATTGCAGTGTGGACCATTCCCTCTCAAACGGGGGTGTACAGTACTAAACAGGATGAGAATATTAATGATATCCTGGTCCCAGGAAGTTTTTACCTTAACATGTCAAACTGCAAGTCCCCAACAGTACCTTTCAGGGCAATGATGGAGATCACACTGCAGAACAACACAAGTGAGAGAGCCTTTTCTGTCCACTAGATTCACACTAGAATGTCCATATAATATATCAATTGGGGAAAAACTTGAAAAGATGAAGTGAAATGTATTGTCATGTTTTCAGATACGTTTTCAGACATGCTTCTGGGCATCATCCTGAGTATCGTGGGCATCGTGTTGATGATCATAACAGCCATGGTGATTTGGATTGTTCTCAGGTGAGAGTTTTCCAAAAACATATTTTAAGTATAGCTGAAAGCAGCATTTACAGTGGTTCAAGCACTTTAAGGCCTTTAGGCGCATATGAAAAAAATATATTAAGTGTTATTAAACAAGCCTGTGACCACCTAAACAAGAGATGAAAAAAATGACAATTTTCATGTAATTTATAGCACCATCCTGACCTCCATAAAAGTTTACATGCTTGTTAAGAATCATGTGTCGCATGTCCCTTCTGAATTTCATGAAGGTTTGAGGTTTTGTAGGAATAATTGGCTTTAGGGTAAACTGTATGGGTCACATCCATTTTGAAATGACTACTACAGTGAGGAAAATAAGTATTTGAACACCCTGCTATTTTGCAAGTTCTCCCACTTGGAAATCATGGAGGGGTCTGAAATTGTCATCGTAGGTGCATGTCCACTGTGAGAGACATAATCAAAAAAAAAAATCCCAATATATGATTTTTTAACTATTTATTTGTATGATACAGCTGCAAATAAGTATTTGAACACCTGTCTATCAGCTAGAATTCTGACCCTCAAAGACCTGTTAGTCTGCCTTTAAAATGTCCACCTCCACTCCATTTATTATCCTAAATTAGATGCACCTGTTTGAGGTCGTTAGCTGTATAAAGACACCTGTCCACCCCATACAATCAGTAAGAATCCAACTACTAACATGGCCAAGACCAAAGAGCTGTCCAAAGACACTAGAGACAGAATTGTACACCTCCACAAGGCTGGAAAGGGCTACGGGGAAATTGCCAAGCAGCTTGGTGAAAAAAGGTCCACTGTTGGAGCAATCATTAGAAAATGGAAGAAGCTAAACATGACTGTCAATCTCCCTCGGACTGGGGCTCCATGCAAGATCTCACCTCGTGGGGTCTCAATGATCCTAAGAAAGGTGAGAAATCAGCCCAGAACTACACGGGAGGAGCTGGTCAATGACCTGAAAAGAGCTGGGACCACCGTTTCCAAGGTTACTGTTGGTAATACACTAAGACGTCATGGTTTGAAATCATGCATGGCATGGAAGGTTCCCCTGCTTAAACCAGCACTTGTCAAGGCCCGTCTTAAGTTTGCCAATGACCATTTGGATGATCCAGAGGAGTCATGGGAGAAAGTCATGTGGTCAGATGAGACCAAAATAGAACTTTTTGGTCATAATTCCACTAAACGTGTTTGGAGGAAGAAGAATGATGAGTACCATCCCAAGAACACCATCCCTACTGTGAAGCATGGGGGTGGTAGCATCATGCTTTGGGGGTGTTTTTCTGCACATGGGACAGGGCGACTGCACTGTATTAAGGAGAGGATGACCGGGGCCATGTATTGCGAGATTTTGGGGAACAACCTCCTTTCCTCAGTTAGAGCATTGAAGATGGGTCGAGGCTGGGTCTTCCAACATGACAATGACCCGAAGCACACAGCCAGGATAACCAAGGAGTGGCTCTGTAAGAAGCATATCAAGGTTCTGGCGTGGCCTAGCCAGTCTCCAGACCTAAACCCAATAGAGAATCTTTGGAGGGAGCTCAAACTCCGTGTTTCTCAGCGACAGCCCAGAAACCTGACTGATCTAGAGAAGATCTGTGTGGAGGAGTGGGCCAAAATCCCTCCTGCAGTGTGTGCAAACCTGGTGAAAAACTACAGGAAACGTTTGACCTCTGTAATTGCAAACAAAGGCTACTGTACCAAATATTAACATTGATTTTCTCAGGTGTTCAGATACTTATTTGCAGCTGTATCATACAAATAAATAGTTAAAAAATCATACATTGTGATTTCTGGATTTTTTTTTTTAGATTATGTCTCTCACAGTGGACATGCACCTACGATGACAATTTCAGACCCCTCCATGATTTCTAAGTGGGAGAACTTGCAAAATAGCAGGGTGTTCAAATACTTATTTTCCTCACTGTATAGCCATCCGAATACTACAGTTCAAAATATATTTTTTATAATTATTAATCTGGGGAGTCCTGAGATATGTACTAAACTGGTTTTATTGAGGTTGAGCAAAAAACCTTTGTAATTTGTGTATTTTGTATATAAAATACAAAAGTATTTTTTTCTTGAGGTAAAGTTGTTCAGATTGAGATCCAACAAATGATTTAAATGATGTGTATGTGCGAAATATCTCATAATATACAATCAGTATACAAGTTTCACACATGTAAAATGTGATAGCGCCTATCTGATGGTAATTTCTTTCAAAATAGTCACTGTCTTTGGAGGCCATGAGTCAAAACGGGTTCACTGAGTTTTATTTTGATCGACCTCTGTTAACCTTGTCTAATAGTTTCTGAATGTTGATTGGCTGATGGTAGCCATATTTTTAAAGTCAGTGTCCTTATAGACAATGATGGTACCTTGGACGAAGACACTGAATGCCAATTTTTAAGACAGTCTGGCCAACTGTTGCATAGTTATAGCCCTTTTCAATTTTATTTCGGTTATAGCCCCACCAAGTGCCCAAACACTGCAATTTTGTTCATATTACATGTAAATGAGCCCATACACATGTGCACCAAGTTTGGTGAAATTATCTCATTCAATTCAAGAGTTATAGCCATTTAAGTGAAAGTGATATATTAAGCCAAGCTCTCTTCAAACATTTGGCAAGTGTTTTTTGTTTTTTTGGGATAATTATTGATATTATGTCTCCGGAGAATCTTTCTGCACTGGTTTGGTTCGGATTAGGATCTGGGCTTTGTGTTTGAAATCCTAACAAGTATTGTACTGTAATATTTGATTCTTAACAAAGCATCTTAATATTGCACAGGAAAAAGAAGAGGAACAAGGCTCCCCCGGTGTCCGTCTACAATCCCAATCAGCATGCTTTCCTTCCAGGCCTCCATGGTATCCCCAAAACACAGGAGGAGGAAGAAGATGCTCACACTTATGTGTACATAGACGATACTCTAGTATATTCTCATCTGCTTACACATGATGCTGAAAATGATCAATGTACAGATGAGAGCGGCCCACCTTTACCTGACAGGCCAGTCAGAAAAGATAAAAGCGTGGTCACTAAAGGCGATGGTTTAAAGATGGTTGACAATGAGATCTATGCTTATGTTCAGAGAAAGTCAACTACGTCTGGCTCACAAAAGTTTCCCATCAAAACCTCTGAGGAAGTGGCCTATGAAAACAGACTGTGTGGGTGAAGGAAAAGAGGCCTCGATGGAATTTTATTTTCTACTGGACAATGAATATTTTTTAGGTGTCTACGACATTAGTGATTTCATGTTTGAACAGCCTGCTTGTTTTAAAGATTGTATGTTTTTGTATATTAAAATGTCTACATTCATTTGCACTATGTGAAGTTAGAGATACATTTTCTAGAGAGAAAAAAACAACAACCTGATTGTGATTAGAAATGTTATTATTGCAAAGCGTTCTCTGCTGCCTTTAACCGAGTGACCTCACTGGTGAATATGTGAGCGTTGACTCAATCTCATGGGAAAATAACTATTTCACTAGTGATTTCATATGAATTTGTAAAATTGGAATATTACAAAAACATATATATATATATATATATTATTATTTATTTATTTATTTTTAAGTAAACTGAAAGGTTCACCATACTGATCGAGGCATAAGCAGACTGTACTAAAACATACAAATGAGATCATACAAATCCATATGAATTAGCCACCAATTCGCCAAAGCATAAAATAGTTACAAATAGCCATATTTGGAAATTTGACATGATGCTAGAGGCTCAACTGCAAACCCATCAAAACTACTCTTGTTTTATGGTTTTTGTGAATCTGCTGAGCTACTTAAAAGAATAGTTCACCCAAAAATGAAAATTATGTCATTATTTACCCTCAAAATGTCATAAAACTGAATGAGTTTCTTCTGTTGAACACAAATGAAGATATTTTGAAGAATGCTGGTAATCAGAAAGTTGACGGAAGCCATTGACTTCCATAGTAAGAAAATAAAATAAAAAATACTATGGAAGTCAAAGGCTACCGTCAACTGTCTGGTAATGATGACAGAATTAAAATTTTTGGGTGAACTATCCCTTTAACACCAGGGGGCTTCTGCTATCAGTTGTGTCTGGTTATTAAACGGATGATTCTTCGATCTAGATTTAAAACTAAAGTGTGAACCCTGCAGCAGGGACGCTATTGCCAGGCCATTAAGGGCGATATTATATTTATCATTACTTTATTAAATCCATCTGTGTTTTGTTTTATGTAAAATATTAGTCATTCAGAATGCTATAGCTATATTACCAATACAATTTTCTCAATATCAACTGAAGCATCTTTACACTGCAAAGGTGGAACAGAAGCTGTATCTGACATGGCGTTTGTTTATTTCCACCAACTTTTTAATGCTTCTCAAAGGTGGCATACTCAACATTTGTATAATGTACAGTAAATAGACCACGTAAAGTATAAAAATGATTAAATTAATCTAAACACCTCCGATTGGCCACTGCATTCACAAACATTATTGGTTATAATGCTCTACACTGAGAAAAAAAGGCATAAAAAGAAAACACAAATGCAATATTTAGTCTTTTATTGCCTGATTTTAGGGGAAAATCTTCAGAAAGAATTAAAATATGGTAATATGGGTTAAACAAAGGTAGGCTACTAGATGCTTGTTGGTAGCTAAAAGCCAAATTAATTGGTCGAACTAATTAATAAAACAATATGAAACATCTGTGCCAACCATCTTCCCAAATTCATAATGATAATCAGTGATAAATATGTTGTCAACGAAGTGAAGCGTTAAGGTCTCTCTGCAGGGATCACATTCCTGAGCGACAAAGACATTCAGTTCTGGATTCAACCAAAATATTTCAATTTTAACATTTATTTTAAGGATTTAGCACTGTTTGTGCTAAATTATGATCAAATTCAGTTATTCAACAACGACCTAGAATCAGCCATGGCTTGTGTCATTTTGGAAGCATAAGTCGAATTGAAGAGCATCAAACCACACAGGAACTGCTAGTCATCTGTTTGACATTAATGAAACACAAAATTAATGACACTTGGAAACTTAGATTAAATTCACTGGTCTTTCATTTCTATATTCTATCTGAAGAGTTGCCTTTCGCCATCCTTGATGGTACTAAATATTCAACAATATTATTGATTTGACTGCAATGACTCTATTGGAGGAGAACTGAACTGATGCTTTATAGATGAAACTGAATAGTTTAATCATTGATTATCTTTACAACAGAACTGAATCAACACTGAACTGACTTAAGCTGAACAATGACACTCTTAGAGCTGCTGTACAGCCGAAATGAATTCTGTTTGCATCATTGAATAATTTTCATATCACTGTAGGCTAAAGCTGCTTTGAAACAGCTTGTTTTGTATAAAGTGTTATATAGATAAAGGTGACTTGACTTGATTAATTAGTAATGCTCTGAACATTCACGTGCAGGAGAACATGGGAATTACTTGACTCTGATAAACATTTTGATGTTAGGCTACAGATGAACGTGTAAGACTGAGGATAATTTTCAGTGAATTCCTTGAAGCACTTGAGGTTTATTTCCACTGAATCATTTTCACACTGAATACCTGTTACACACGGGTTAGATAAAGGTAGAATCAATGAAGCTCCATTTCCAGAAGTATGTTGTGTAATACTTTTCTCATGATCTTGCACAAGCCTTATAATAGGCTATGACATTTTATTGTGTTTCTGTTATTGTCAATGCAAATTAAGAAGCCATTACAGAGACAGAAAAACATTTGCAGGAATTACACGTTTTCAAAACAAGAATTGAAAAAGGAAAAATGTGTACATTCCAAGCCAATCTCATGAGAAACCTTGACTATTTTACAAGTTGGCGATTTTGCATAAATTTTTAAAATTATTTTTTTTTGATAAAGCATGAATGTCTATCCCAAACCTAACCCTCAGTGGGGCGTAAGCAGGTCTTACAAAACCATACAAATGAGATTGTACAAATTCAAACGAATTTGCCAAAATGTAAAACAGTTAAAATTTACCATAAGAGTTTTTTTTCTGTCACTTTTTACATAAATGCACAGTTCCTGTTAGTTTATATAATAATTATAATAATACATTTTTTGATTACAATTCAGTGTGTATTTGTGTCAATATAAACTCATTTGTGAACATACTTGTAAACATAACTATGATGATGGATATAATAAAGATCCAATAGGGTTCCACACATTCTACTGTTTACACTTAAAAATAAAGGTTCTTTATTGGCACCGATGGTTCCATGAAGAAACGTTACCATCCATGGAACCTTTCCATTCCACAAAAGGTTCTTTATAGTGGAAAAGGTTCTTCACACTAATGCCAGGGACACACTTAAAGACTAGCTAAAACATTCTAAGACTGAACTGAACACACTTACAGACATTTCAACGACTCCAGCAGATTTTAAACACCGACTGAACGCAACCGTCTCTGACTCGGCGCGTTTTGGCATGATCAGTTTCAAATTACATTTATAATCTGCCTTACAGTCATTAAGTGTGTCCCCGGCTTAAGACAAAAATTATTTCCATAAGTTTCTTTAAAGAACGGTTCACTGACGGTCAAGGTTCTTTGGGGAACCCAAAATGGTTCTTCTATGGAATAGCTGTGGAAAGCCCCTTTTGGAGCCTTTATTTTTAAAGTCCCCCTGTAGTCAATCATTTTATCCCTTAAAACTCACATTTGATCACCAAAATGACATTTAAAAAAAAAAAAATTCTTTGAAAAAAAATTCTTCATGCCTTAAAATAGCTTGAATGTTACTTTACACCCTTGCCTCATTTAGTATACACGGTTCTATGAATATGCAAATTAGCCCCGCCTCCGCTCACTCACTCAGCTCAGAGATCCACTCGTTGACGATCACACGTTGATCTGATTGGTTACAAGTTTGTAACATAAAAGTTTGTGAAGTCAGAAACACCAGCGATTTCAAAGCGTGTTTTTGAGACTGTCTTTGGTTCACTGCAGTTTTAAGGAGAAAATACTCAGCAATGGTGATCTTTAAAACATCACATAGACGTATAAACAACATTAAAAGCTTGATTTTCACCACAGGGGGACTTTAAGAGGCATCATTAACAATGATGAGCAAACAAAAAACAAAAAAAGCTTTTTGGAACCTTTAATTTTAAGAGTCTAAGGACAATGCAGTGTCGACATACTTTTGGTTGTGTATTATATATGTTCACCATGCATCATATTATAGCATGTAGCTCTACCAAGAGCTCAGACGATGTTGAACTGGCAGACAGACGCCTTTTCACCTCGGCAGTCCTCGTCGAACCACTTCCCGTTGGCCGTGCTGGACAGGACGGCACAGTTCTGGCTGCGGCCCCCGTCAGGCTGATGGGTGATCTCTGATTCCCAGTTCTTAAAGCGTGTTGGTGAGCCTGTCTGGTCAGTCCACTCACCCTCCTTTAATATGTCATTTAAACCCAACCAGACGTGCCCTTCTGGCCCGATGGTCTGCCGGACGTACCCGTACAGCTGGTCGTTCTCATCGCCAGAGAGAGGGCTGCTTAGTGTCCCACCTTTTGCAATGCAGTCATCGTTTGCCGAGTGAAAGGTCTTCTTCATCGTGTCTGCAAGAAAACATTTGCCTGGGATCTTGATGCCTTTCAGGCAAACTGAAGAGAGAAGGAAAGAGCTTTAGGATCAAATAAAAGTCAGATGTGTTCGTCGTGCTGTTATGACCTGTGACTAACACACAACAGACAACACTGAATTTCACACACCTCATACTTGTATATAGGAGAGAATGTTTTCCTGGTACAAGTACATCAACAACAAAATCCTGCAGACATTACCCTTGTGAAACAGAAGTGCTTCATTTTATTAAATGTGTATACTTGCGAGGAATCTTGGAGTTATTTTTGATACTAGTCTTTCATTTGATTCTTTTGTTCAGAGTACGGTTAAATCGTCCTTTTTTCACCTCAGAAACATAGCAAGATTGCGTCCTATGCTAAATTTCTCAGTAGCTGAAAAGCTGATAAATTCCTTTGTCATCTCTAGGATAGATTACTGTAATGCCCTTTTCGAGTCTCTAAATCCACATTAAATAAACTGCAATATGTAGAGAATTCGGCCACCAGGATATTGACTGGGTCCAGGGTATGCAATCATATTCCTCCAGTTTTGGAGTCCTTACACTGGCTCCCAGTCAGATTCAGAGTTGATTTTAAAATTGTGATGCTGACATATAAAGCATTGCATGGCTTGGCTCCACATTATTTATCTGAATTGTTAAATTCCTATACCCCAAATCGCAGACTGTGATCTTCACAATCCAACTTGTTGGTTGTTTCTCATACATGCTCATGATCTAAGGGTGACAGGGCTTTCTCTTCATATGCTCCTGTCCTTTGGAATTCTCTTGATCTTAGGGAAGCTCAGAACTATGACATTTTTAAAGGTAGACTTAAGACATATTTTTTTTAAATTAGCATTTGATTGTTGATGTTACCTTTTATTTCAGCTTTGTATGGCTTATTTTGTGTACAGCGCTTTGGGAAGTTTTTATAAAATAAAGTTTATTATTATGTTTATTACTTGTATTTTTTTTTTAAATAAAAATATATTTTTAAGATTTGAAGTATACGAGATATATTCCCTTTCAGTCGGTCACGTTTGACGTCACGTTGACGTACCGACGAATTGGGATCCCTAACAAAACACCACTGTTATTGTCCCTTCCAGTGCCTTCAAACCTCCTGATCCCCCGCACGTCCTGGGGTGGAAGATGGGACAAGGCTTACGCCGAGAAAGTCGATCACTGCTGTTCCGCATGACCCATTCAGCGAGACTATTGGATAACACTGGGAGAGCATGCCCTTTCATGTTTTGAAAAGGATGCTGTGGAATCCGCATCCTGTACCTGTAGGGAGGTGTTACACATATGGACTGGCGTTCGGGCAGTACAACATATGGAATGTCTCTGAGGTGGCTCCGGCCAAATATGGAGGGAGTCAGCACCGGCAGGGAGGGCAGAGTGGACTCTGCCAAAAGACAGAGGCTCACCATCAGGAAAGCCGTACCGTGAAAGAATACACATATGGGATCACCGTAGGGATTACCACATAAGGGCACCTAGCCTATAACAGGGGTCAACCACTGGGCGCACTTACGAGTGTTAGGCCTGGCGTCAGATGCTCCGCCACATCTGACTGCCGAGGGTGGTGGAGGAACTCAACAGGGTTCACCAACTGGGGAACTCTACTGGAGCAGAACAGCGCACGCATCTGGTCCATCGGAGGGGAATGGCGCAGAAAGCCAACACTGAGTGGGGTTTCTGGTGTTACTGGCTACTTGAGGCACATATCCAGGCACGATTCGTCGACCGAAAATGCTTACAGGTCCCCGACCCTCTTGATGAGGGGTGAAGGCGACAGGATTTAACCTTCTCGCACCCCTCAGAAACCTAGACTGACTCCATAGGAGACGTACTGCTACCAACTCGAGGCAGTTGATGTGCCAATGCAGTTGGGGACCTGTCCAAATACCCGCAGTTGCATGCCCATTGTACATGGCCCCCCAGGCAGTGGTAGAGGCATCCGTGGAGACCACAGCATGCCTGGACACTTGTTCTACGGGAACTCCTGTCCGTAGAAACACAGGGTCCGACCACAGGCTGAAGGCTTGGACAGTGAGGCAGACAGATTACAATTTCTGTACCTGAAAATCTCGTTTTAAACCTACATGAAAAACCTGAAAATCACACTTTATTTCATTTATATGTTTGTTCTGTTGTATTTATTTGTGCTATTGCTCGTATTTTGATTATCTGTTCCCATTTTATTACTTACTGTTTAAATGAGTTAATCTAGCAGCTTTTGGTGTCATAACCTTATTTAATATGGTTGAATGTATCAAAATTAAGGAGAACAATACTAGGCTTATTTTATAGGCCCATTTTCTCTTCTTCACTTCATTATTTTTTTTTTTTGTGCTTAGGCTCGTTTAGCTTACACTCGAAGGTGATTGGGCTCTTAGGCGAGATCCCAATTCGTCGGTAAGTCGACATGACGTCAAACGTGACCGACTGAAAAGTAAAAGACATTTTAAAATCAACATTTTTACAACATACCATAAATATTTAATTATATGATATTTCACTAGTGACCAATTATTTTGAGTTTGAAAAAAAACACACAAAAAAAACATGGACTTTCATAGTTTTGATTGCTTTATTATTATTTATAAAATATAAGCATAAGAATAATATTAAAAAAAATAACTTTTGACCAGTACTTACCGCTGGCTGATAACAGAATTCATCCTAAATTGTAACTTTGAAACAAGTATTTTCTCTAAAGCTGCTTTGAAACAGGATGTATTGTGAGAGGCGCTATGCAAATGGAATATTTCAATCTCTATATTTTAATTATAGATATACTTTATTCAGTACCTGTTTGTAAGGCTTGATGTTCCTTCAACAGATTCAGATCCTGCACAATCTGATCGATCCGTTTCTTCAGCTCCTCAATAGCAGCACTGTTCGACTCTTTTTTTTTTTTTTTTTTACCAGCACAAGGACAGAATTTACACAAAATAAACAAGCAAACAAATTCAAGATATGCAATATGTTTTCAAAACATTTAGACTGACTTAACAACTTTTAACTAATTTTGTAAAATGTATTAAATACTACCTAATGCAAACTATTGCATAAAAACACAAAAAGAACAAACAGAAATGGTTTATGCCGTGTAGAATTGTTTAATCTTAAAGCATTTTCTGTTTACCTTTTTTCTCATTCTTTCTCTTTGTAGAGCTCTCCTCCGGGCTGGACCGCACCAGACAAACGACACAAAAAAGAAGCTTGACGGCTTTGAAATCCATATCGCTCACGTTAAACTGTGTGCAGAAGCCCCTGATCTGCTCTACTGAAGTCAGGCTGGCCGTCACGAGCTGCGCAACAGCATGAGGAACAGATGATTTTCATTTAACACCATGTTGAACAGATCAACAAGCCTTTTTTCTGGCACTGCATTATTGCAATACTGCACTGCGAATTATTTCACATTATTATTGTTATTATTATAATAATTATAGTAGAAGAAGTATTATCTTGTATTGCACTGCATTATTTACTGATCAATGTTTCTGTGGCTTCTTGATGCAGCTGTTAATCATCAATATGAAACCTTTGTATTTATTATTGTCCTGTAATTTGCAACCAATGCATTTTTACTAGGATCATGAATTAGTGTCTATCCAAGCATTTTGTATAAACATGATTTACATTTGTTTGTGATATTGCATTACATCAGCGCTATAACCTCACTGGGTGGAGTGTCATCTGTCCGTTCTCCACACTCACAGACGCTTGGCAAGCGTGGAGTAATATGAAAAACATGACGCGTGTTAACTAGAAGCACATGCAGCTGTTATAACCAGTGTTGGGGAGAGTGACTTTTAAAAGCAATGCATTAACATTACGTTCTGCCCTAAAGAATTAACTATTTGTGTTAGTTACTTTTCACCGAAAGTACAGTGCGTTACGGTACTTTACGTTACTTTTTCTGGGCTGGGCTTTCTTGTTTGTTTTTTAATAATAATAATACAAGTTCTATTTTTTGGCAAATGTAAAGGCCCTTTCACAGCAAGTGAAATAAATGAATAAGCCTCAGACTGAAGGAAATGCAGACTCATGCCTGTACGGTAGAGGGCGCCGCTAAAACAAGACTCTACTTTAGCAATAAAAAGAAAAAATAAACTCAAATGTGGTTCATTTAAAGTCATTTTTGCTTATTTGTATGGTTGATATGATCATCGAATGTCAGCAGCAAAGACATGGATTAACTCTTTCCTCGAAAATGTTTATTTATTTATTTATTTGTTATTTGCCAGCCACCCCAAAACGTTTTTGAGCTGACTTTAATGGCCCCCAGATTATTTTGTTGTATGAATATCTGAACATGCAATATATTAAAAGAAACAACAGAGCCTCTGAATTGTATTCTAGCTTCATGCATTTATCAAGGTTGATCAAAAAGTTTGTTTTAGTTGTTTAATGGCAGATTCCCTCTGTGACTACATGCCTGTGATGCCATAAATAAATATTTATTCCTGGCAATAATGCTGGAAACATTTTCAATATTCTCTCTAGTTAAGACTATATACTGGCTCAATAAACCTATCATGAGAAATATTCACTAGCATAAAAGTGTGACAACTAGCCCCGGTCTCCAGTTTCAAGAGAAACTTGATGCAGTTGCAGATCACTAGCAATAATTTGTCAGGCTAATGAATATTATGGTATTATCCTTCAGGATTTAGCAAATATTCATTTGTCTTTGAAGCAGAAAAGAATGAGAAATAGATCAATACATATTTTTTTAAATATATATTTTATTGTTTGCTTTGAAAAGTATAAATAAAAGTAAGAAACATAACTCGCCATATAGTTTATACATATTATACAAAACAGTCAGACACAATATTAGTATCCGGTCATATTAATTTAACGCAAAGAACAAACTAAACCTCTGATCTGAATCATTGACCGTTGATTGCAGTCCAGCTAATGAGTAAGTCTCATAATGCAGCAGTTCAACAGGCACACGAGCAGATCTCGCGTTCACACACCGGCACAGAGCGCGATCTCAGCATGTAGATTTGCTTAATAAGGCGTAATGTGTGTCAAATACTGTCACGCACCGGATGGCTGGTCAGCGCCTGCATAGATTCAAACACACAGATTCTCAGCAGTAAAGCTCTGTTTACAGTGAACTGATGTTTAGTGACATAAGGCATGTTAACGTGTGAAAGAACACACATCTGAGAGTAGTGTTGTAGATCAGTGGCTCTCGGCTGGGCTCCTTTCAGGACATCAAGTGGACAAACATTGTTTATAGTTCCCAAGTAAATACAACGTTTAAAATCAATATTATCATGAAATGCACAGCCTTTATGACAAAATATGACATTTGCAAAACTGGCAACATCAGTCTGTCCCAGGGTTGCCAAGTCTGCGGTTTTCCCGTGGGATTGGGATACCTTTAAATAGTTGTAAAGGTTTTTTTTTTTTTTTGTTGCTTCTACGGGTTGAAGGTTTGACATATTGCATAAATCACATTTGACTGAATTGCTTATATCGTAATATTTTACTTCTTTGATAATCATCCAGTGATAAAACTGTGCTAGATAATGAACATATTATGAATACATTATGATTTTTATGATTATTACCATGTAGTGATTTTAAAGTTGACCCATCATTTGAGATCCGCTGATTTAGATCATTCAATACTTTGATAAACTGATGTTTGGTGAAACCCACACCTCTCTCTCGGACAGTAATCACGCAGCATTAGTACATTAGGACAATCCACCTTATTTTAAACGTAAGATTAGTAACGTGAATGTGCGAGGCTTCCGAACAAATACAGTCCGTTATGCAGCTTGATATCGCAAACTGGTATTTGCTGTCATATTATTTGAACGTCCTATCGTAAATAGTGATTTGAAGCGCAAATTTGACCATTCACTGCACTTCGTTATTCTTAGTTATGTCCCTATAGCGGCTAATGAACCAGAGAACCGGCACTTCGCAGGATCTAGCTTGCGTGTTGCAAAATAAGGTGGATACTGACATTTACATTGAGACGAGCCCTAAAATCCAGATCTGCATTTGTCCTCCAATCACTAAATACACACACAGCAAACCTGCAAACACACACACACAGAATACTGCAAACTGTGAGGTAAAACATGCAAAATACAGTCCGACACATCAGTACAGAAGAACTGAAGTCAAACACATCGTGCGTCGATCAACTGACAGTGAGAAGGTCAAATCTGAGGGAATCCCCGAAGAAGCTTCTTCAATACTCATGACGCGACTCCTCTCGCTAGGTGGGACAGAGCACTGTGAACGAGAACCATGTTCAAGGTCTGATGTATAATAACAGAAATCATCATGAACAGATCAGTGCTTGATAACAGTAAAGGGAGAAACCAAAGGAGAATTTATGAAGAATCTAAATGCTGATTTTTTTTCCATACAACAATAGTTTATAGTGACCATCTGTCAGGATCCGACAAGAATCAAAAACACTATAATTGAAGAACACGTATGAATCATTACAATGTCTTTTACTGTTGAATTTGAATATATTTAGGCTCCTATTGTAACCGTTGGCTCTCTTCTTATTATTATGAGTTTATGGCCGCCTATAGAACCGCTTGGAGGAAAGTTATGAAATTTGGCACACAGATAGAGGACAGTCTGAACTTTAACCACAGCAAAAAATTAAGTCTCTAACTCAATCCCTCTAGCGCCACCAACTGTCCAAAGTTGCACTCATGTTTACGCTAATAACTTTTGAACCGTAAGAGCTAGAAACTAAATTATTGCTGATTCCTCCAATTTTAATGCAGTCTTCAGTGTCACATGATCCTTCAGACGTCATTCTAATATGCTGATTTGACACACAACTATTATAAATTATTATTAGTGCTCAATTATGAATAATGGTTCTTATCAATGTTGAAAACAGTTGTGCAGTTTTCACCCTGGAAACACTTTTTTTAAGGTTCTTTGACAAACAGAAGGTTCAAAACAACAGCATTTATTTGAAATTTAAATCTTTTGTAACATTATAAATGTCTTTACTGTTATTTTGATCAATTTAATGCATCCTAGCTGAATAAAAAATCATTTATTTAAATTTTGTTATCTTACTGCAAACTTTTGAATGGTTATCACGGTTTCCACAAAAATATGAAGCAGCACAACTGTTTTTAACGCTGATAATAATCAGAAATGTTTCTTGATCATCAAATCATCATATCAGAATGATTTCTGAAGGATCATGTGACACTGAAGACTGGAGTAATGATGCTGAAAATTCAGCTTTGATCACAGGAATAAATTACATGTTACAATACACTCACCTAAAGGATTATTAGGAACACCATACTAATACTGTGTTTGACCCCCTTTTGCCTTCAGAACTGCCTTAATTCTACGTGGCATTGATTCAACAAGGTGCTGAAAGCATTCTTTAGAAATGTTGGCCCATATTGATAGGATAGCATCTTGCAGTTGATGGAGATTTGTGGGATGCACATCCAGGGCACGAAGCTCCCGTTCCACCACATCCCAAAGATGCTCTATTGGGTTGAGATCTGGTGACTGTGGGGGCCATTTTAGTACAGTGAACTCATTGTCATGTTCAAGAAACCAATTTGAAATGATTCGAGCTTTGTGACATGGTGCATTATCCTGCTGGAAGTAGCCATCAGAGGATGGGTACATGGTGGTCATAAAGGGATGGACATGGTCAGAAACAATGCTCAGGTAGGCCGTGGCATTTAAACGATGCCCAATTGGCACTAAGGGGCCTAAAGTGTGCCAAGAAAACATCCCCCACACCATTACACCACCACCACCAGCCTGCACAGTGGTAACAAGGCATGATGGATCCATGTTCTCATTCTGTTTACGCCAAATTCTGACTCTACCATCTGAATGTCTCAACAGAAATCGAGACTCATCAGACCAGGCAACATTTTTCCAGTCTTCAACTGTCCAATTTTGGTGAGCTCGTGCAAATTGTAGCCTCTTTTTCCTATTTGTAGTGGAGATGAGTGGTACCCGGTGGGGTCTTCTGCTGTTGTAGCCCATCCGCCTCAAGGCTGTGCGTGTTGTGGCTTCACAAATGCTTTGCTGCATACCTCGGTTGTAACGAGTGGTTATTTCAGTCAAAGTTGCTCTTCTATCAGCTTGAATCAGTCGGCCCATTCTCCTCTGACCTCTAGCATCAACAAGGCATTTTCGCCCACAGGACTGCCGCATACTGGATGTTTTTCCCTTTTCACACCATTCTTTGTAAACCCTAGAAATGGTTGTGCGTGAAAATCCCAGTAACTGAGCAGATTGTGAAATACTCAGACCGGCCCATCTGGCACCAACAACCATGCCACGCTCAAAATTGCTTAAATCACCTTTCTTTCCCATTCTGACATTCAGTTTGGAGTTCAGGAGATTGTCTTGACCAGGACCACACCCCTAAATGCATTGAAGCAACTGCCATGTGATTGGTTGATTAGATAATTGCATTAATGAGAAATTGAACAGGTGTTCCTAATAATCCTTTAGGTGAGTGTATATTAACATAGAAAACAGTTAAATAAAATTGTAATAATATTTCACAATATTCCTGTTTTACTGTATTTTTGATGTGGCCTTGGTGAGACTTCTTTCAAAACCATTAATAAATATGAATTATTCCAATCTTCTGATTGGTTGTGTATGTTTTAATGATCAAGTCATTCAGATCTGAAACCAGTCAATAATGGTGAGTGAGTAAATAATGACAGAATTGTCAGTTTTGGATGACACTATCCTTAGACATGCATCAGGCCACTACAGGAGGAATAAAGTGAAGCGCACACAGGGGATCGACTGCATGTAACTGAGCAGTGCTGACCGTTGCCGGGTAGCTTTACAGGGAGGCTAGAGTGCAATGCGATCTGTTGCTACGGTAACGGCGGGAGACAAACACAGGCGCACTATGATCTAAATGCTCATTATCTATTAACTAAACCTCTGACAAACCTCACAGACCAGCACTAGAACAAATCCTGCAAGAACAGAGAGATCATGAAGGAGGACGAGCAGAAGATGATACTGGAACTGAGAGTTTACATGTAACAGGGCAAAATAATTCTGCATTAAGATGACTTTCTATGATGATCAGCTCCATTAGTTTCATTGTTAATTCTCTGCAGTGGAACACAATCACTTTTAATTGCCAGGGTTGTGCATTATGCATAACAGGACGCAGAATTGCAATCTGTAAAATCTTTGAATCTGAATCTAAAGGTGCATTAAAAACTTTGCAGGGGAAAGAAAGAAAGAAAGAAAGCAGGACCGGATGTGACAAGTTATGAAAACTTAATTTCTGAAACACTCACTTTTTTAAATGTTTTAAAAATGTTTTTTCTTGGTTATTCGAACATTAAAGAAATATGAAGACGGAAAAGTTCATCAATGGCGGGGAAAGAGTTAAATGTTCTAAAAACATTCTGAAACAATTAGTAACATTTAAAAAACGTTAGCCGAACATTTAACTTTTAGAAAGAAAAAAAAACATTGCATGAATGCTGTATAAATAATGTTTTTGTGAACATTATTAAATACCAGATAACTTTAAACAAACGTTCTCTCAATGTTACTGGAAGAACGTTTGTTTGGAACGTTAAGAGAATATTTCCTGTTAGCTTGGGATATTTTTTATAAATTATTTTATAATATTGAAGTGCCATGTCATACAAAACTGGCTGAGTAGACACTGTCAGAATGAGAGTCGCGTCCATAGTGGATCTCTGTTATTACATACATTTTTGCTCATTTCCATGTAAGATTCCAATAATTGCGAAGCTGAAATTAGATGTATAATTAGGCTACAACACATTAGTGCAGAGAAATTAATGCACTATGGAATTTTCCGATTCACATTTATCATTTTGATGTCAATAAAGTCTCTGAATACCGTGTGCTGGACATTTTATGGCGCTGTATATGGCAAAATCGTACACAATTATTTACGCTTGTTGCAAAACATGATCGTTTGTTTGTCACAGAGCTTATATTTTCTGCAGTAATCCAAAAGTCAATGGAAAAATCCTATTGGTGTTTCGTTTGTGTGATGTGAACTTACTAAAATCCGTCATCACTCTTCTTAAATTAGGCATGTCTGTTAGTTGAGTGTTGTTACCTTTGAGGATGTAGTCCGTGAGGAGGCTTGGGACTTTATCACTGTCATCTCTCATGGCTTCTAAAACTGCAGAAAAGCCAACGTTAACAATGATAGGTCAAGATTTATATACTATTGACAACTTGCAGCAGAGAAAGCAGAGCATTGGTGTGAAATCAGAGCACTTGGTCTCACTTTTGGTAAAAATCTGCAGGTCTTGGACTGATGGCGGCCCGTCTTTCCTCTCGTACGGGATTACCGTTGTTACATACTGAATAAAAGATGAGCACAGATGAGAGGGGTTAAACATGCACTGCATGATGGGATGTGTCTCAAAACAGTGTGTGTTCACTCTCTCTGCACAGTGTTGAAACTACTTTTACCTTTTTAAAATGTATAATCAGATTGTATGTCAGTATTTCAGACAGTATTTATGTGGCACAAAATCAATAAGGATCTCTATAAGTTCTCTATAAACACATTACTTGTACAGATACTTTTACACTAAATTAAACTAAACACCCGACACCATTTTCAGCTAAACACTGAAAACTTTTAATGTTTTGGCCGTTGATTTACACGACAACGATGTTTTGGGGCGTGAAAACGCAAACTATTGAAAATGGGATTCGAAGTGCAAGTTTTTGAAAACGATACCGTTATCATCTCTGTGTAAACTACAAAAGCACAAATTTGTGAAAATGGTGACGCATGCGTATTACGTGTTCAGTCTATAGGCACGGAGTGTTTTTTACAAAGTGACATCGCCACCTACTGGCCTGGCAGCAGAATACAGCGCTTTTAGTTGTTTTTGCAGATCCGTGTGAACGGAGATCATTTTGACAAACGTAAGGGAAAAACTTTTTTGTTTTTAGTACATCGTTGACGTGTAAACGTACCCTTAAATAACTCAGATAAAGCATATGACAAGTTAAGCACCAACACAATAACAGGGTCAAGGAAATAACTCCCAAACTTTTTTTGTCAGCCAAATACTTTTGACCTACAATAATTTCCTAAAAAGTCCCTTTGATATTTGAAGTTAATATTTAAAAAATTTAACAGCACATGTGCATGTTGATGGTTCTCTGAGGACGGTTAATGGTCACATGAAATGCATGTAAACAAATAGCATATTTAATATTTTTTTAATAATTGTTTTATTTTGACCCTTTTCACAGAGCACTTTTCTATAGTTAATATTGTAAAACTAGCTTGTACGTTTATATTATATTTGTTGTAGTTTCCGTTCACCACTACAGAAGTTTACCTAACTACACTGCTAAAGTGGCAAAAATGTTTAATGGTCTTTTAATGGTCTTAACCATTTTATTCACAAATCACTGGTCAGGAAATTAGCAAGAATTGCAAAATATACTGTAGATAAAGTAACTTAGCACGGAATAGCCTTTCCCAACTTGCAGACAGATTTTTACAGGAAGAAGAGTCTGTGTTGTCCCACTCAATGTTGATGGCTTCAAACAGTTCA
This sequence comes from Abramis brama, assembly GCF_963993115.1. Classification (NCBI taxonomy): domain Eukaryota; kingdom Metazoa; phylum Chordata; class Actinopteri; order Cypriniformes; family Leuciscidae; genus Abramis; species Abramis brama. The sequence goes on along the minus strand of NC_139979.1, from coordinate 32,112,135 downwards.
TGAGTAGTTGAAAAATTCTCCCAGTTCATTTGAGTTTAATGTGAGACCAAATATTCACTATAGGATTCAAATCTGGACTCTGACCAGCCAAAACATGAGCCTTTGGCCATTGTCTTGTTGAAAAATAACATCTGATCATTCCTCTTTTCATTTGAGGGAAGCAAGCCATTCTGCAATATTCTCCTGTACTCTGAAGTATTAAATGACTTTATACAGTAGCTCACCAATACCAGCAGATGAAAAGGCTCCACACACAACGAAACCTCTTCACTGTGGTAGAGATGCATTTATTACTATATTTCTCAGCAGATTTCCGCTCTGAAGCAACACCCTGCGACTCGTGTTTCACTGTGACTCATCACTCCACACACAACTTCCCATATTCTGCCGAAAACTTCACTCTGTCTTTGATGTTTTTCTGAGACAGCAATGGCTTTTTAAGTAGAGCATTTGCTAATTTCATGACCATTATTTTGTGGTTAAGACAATGAAAAGCTTAGTGTTTAGCCGTTTTGAGCTTGACTTATTTCTTTCCCCGGAGTGTATGACGTAAGTGACTGTGAAAAGGGTCCATAGTAACAGTGTAAACTATAAAAACACCAATATTTCATTTATTCCCAATTCTGAATAAATTAATATTTCCCTTAGCTACATTTTCACACTGGATGGCATTTTTCACCAATTCTGGCCCGATGCAGCATAACTTTGCTAACTAATCAAGCATAATTTTGCTACTAATTCAAATCAGCCTTAGGATTGACAGCACGTCTATGCCCAAAAAAAAGATAACTGGGTATTTAACTCACTAGGCTTCAGCTGATAACATACTAGAGCTGAATTTTATGAGCAGATTCGACAGTCTCAGAAGAGAAGAGGAACCAAGAGGAATAGCCACCTGTTTCTCACCGCCCCCATTCCTAAAAGTGTGCCGAAAACCATTCTGAATGGCAGTAGAGATGCCCTCCATGCTGAAGCGCTACAAGAGCAGAACAGAGGACAGAAGAGGAAGAGACAGGGACAGCGAGAACAGAGAATATAAAATCACATCAACTACAGCAAGAGGTAATTGAGGAAGAAGAAAGGGATTGGGATTGACAACTCAAATGTGTTTCCAGACCAGTAGCTACTTGTGATCGGATATCGTGTTTCAGGGTTGTGATGGGAACAAATGTGGTAAACTAAATCTCAAGCGCAGTTGAGCTCGTACACCATTTTTGATGTGCTCTATGTGTGTGTGCTGATCAAAGTTTACACTAAAAGCCTAAATTAAATCTGTTCATCATATAAAACGATCGTTTCACTTCAAGGTGGGGTATGGGATTTGCAAAACGGCCGGCAGATTTTGAAAATACACAACTCAAATGGTCCTACCTTCTTTCCTTTGACTCCACCCATTCAAAGAACATGGACATGGATGGGGGGAGGGGGGTTTGGTACGACCGTTTGATTGACACACTTACTGTCCAATGATTCTAGGTGGTCTTGGAAATGATTGGCTGGAGTTTTTCGAGTCCTGCCCGTTCCACAGATGATTAATTTGCTTAATTTTCATTTCAGTGCTTCTAACTGGGTTAGGAATAGGATTTCAAGTGATTTTGAAAAAATGGCCAAAAAAGAGAATTACATACCCCACCTTTCAGAAGACTTAGATTAAATCGCTTGATACTTTTAACATGTCTTTAGAAACTTTTTGAAGCATGATAATGTTGCTTGCGTGGACTTAAATGGATAAAAATATAAGAAATATCTTCATTTGTGTCTTATGGATTTGAACTAACCCTTTGAAGACAGCATGAATCTGAAGTTATGACCGACTTTACCACCATAGAGTGATGCATTTCTGAGTGAAAAGGCTCATTGAACAAGACAAAAACAGGGTGGGACTTGATTTTCTCCACTGGCTGTTGGTTACATGGTGAAAAGTGAGCGTTGTTTACCGGAACGAATGCGACTGGCTTAAAAATGCAACGCAGTCAGCAAACAGAAATATGCATGATTGAATATATATTTAGTTATATTAAAAAATACCCTGGCCCTTCCAAGCTTCGGGTCAGAGGTCACTCTTCTGCCGGAACCAGATTCACGTTACCACCGGAAGCCAGTGATTATAGTTTATAAAGTTATAAATATGGATATTTTTCTTACAAAAACGCATGTCTTCACTTCAGAAGGCCTTTATAAACCCCTGGAGTAGACATGTGCCGGTATTCGGTAATGTGATAAACCGCGGTAATGAATATGCACGATATTGTTATCGTGGGCACTTCAAAATACCGTGAAAAATAATAGATCAGAATTTAGATTTTTAGAACGCGCATTAGCTTATTAAACACGTGCGCACTCTGATGTAAACAATCCCCACATGAAGCACTGTGTGCATGCGGCGCAGTGCGCGCTCTAGTCTAATGTAAACAATCCTCACATGGAGAAGAAGCATGGCGGAAGGAGGAACGCTGCCGACGATTTATCCCCCTTCTAAAAGCAGGGCTGTCAACTCTACGCATTCAGGATGCCACACATCCATTTTCTCACGCAGAGAAAAATCGCGGAGCAAAGAGGACACTGACACCCGACAGACTAGACAGAGCAGGTTACTTTTGATATGAAAAAAATTATCAGCTCTCAGGTTCTGTCCATTTTATTACGAAATTTAGACAATAAATACTGTTTTGGTGCTTGTAATGTGACGTGACCGATCGCTGTAGCGCCTCAGTTCAAGTAAACCGATCATCTGTTACTTTTTATTTAAAGATACAGTACAACTTACCGAAAGGTATATATGCCTCATACATAATATCGATCAATCAGTGTTTTTCAGCCACGGAAAGAGGTCAATAAAACTGCAGGACAACAATTATGTCACAGAACGTTACATTTACCTCAGGAAAGCCATTTAATGACCAGCACGTTAGTATTTTGCTAAATATGTGCACTATATTACATATTTATTATATTTTTACTTGTGTCATTACATAATTGTTATTATAATGAGAACCGCATTATATTTAATTTAATTTGTTATTTTTAACCTTTAATAATACCAGCTGATAGGGCTCTCTGTATGTTTACAGCATTATGTGAGATGTATTTTTTTCTTCAGAAAAATTAACATGTAGGCTATCTACTGTAGCCTACCTAATATTTATTTAATATTGAATCAACATTGAATTGAAATCGTGAAAATTGTGTTAAGCAATAATACAAACAGTAGCCTACCAGTCATTGTACCATGTAAACATTGTAACATGTTGTAACTAAACTTAATACAATTCTGTTTAGTTACCAAATGTTTTGACAATCACAATTACACCTATTGTGATGCAAGTTGTTTTTTTTACATCCCCCGGCCCCAATCCATCCATTTCTCTTGTGCAATTAAAATATCGTGATAATACCGTATACCGTGATAAAAGCTTAATCAATTAATCGCAGCATGAAAATTTGATACCGGCACATGCCTACCCTGGAGTCGTGTGGATTATTTTTATGATGGATGGATGCACTTTTTTAGGCTTCAAAATCTCAGGTACCATTCACTCCCATTATAAAGCTTGGAAGAGCCAGGATATTTATTAATATAAGTCTGATTGTGCTTGGCTGAAAGAAGAAAGTCATATAAACCTAGGATGGCTTGAGGGTGAGTAAATCATGGGAAGATTTTCATATTTGAGTGAACTATCCCTTTAAGAAAATACATAGGGTCAATTCTGATTTTGAAGTGTGTGTGAAACGCCTAAAAACCCCACACAAACGCTTCCACTACATCTAATGACTCCTGCCACTCACAGAAGACGGCAGCCTCTCTGATCCAGACACGGTCTTCACCCTCCTCTTCTTCTTCAGCATCTCTCGGTGCAGCTTCTGCCGGTTCTGTACGTCGATGAGAACCGAGATGAAGCTGTTCTTCACCTCCTTCTCGAACTCCAGCTCATCTCTCATGGCCAGATGCTGGACCAGCTCCTCTGAATATCCACGTATGACCGTCTCCACGTCCTCCAGCTCATCGTTCAGCTCCTCGACACACATCAGCTTCACTCCTGCACAGAGAACACACACTCTTTCAACAATTCATTTCAATTCATGTTTAGTTGTATAGCGCTTTTCACAATACACATCATTTCAAAGCAGCTTTGAGCCCACATTACAGTTTAGAGTGATCTGTTATCAGAGGAAACATGCATTTCAGAAATGTACATTGTGACCCTGGATCACAAACCAGTCTCGAGTCGCACGGGTATATTTGTGGCAATAGCCAACAATACATAGTATTAATATTAAATTAATTTAAACACAATGTAGTAATTTAATGCAGATACAATGAGCTCATTGAAGTAATGCATACTTGTTTGTTAACAAATGATTATGACAGCATAAAATATAGCATTGGTGCATGTTAACAACCCCAAACACGTCTTCCAGAGGGACATACTCACTGTCCTCGTAGATCTGGGAGCTGTGAGACCTGTGGCTCTTCTGAGAGATGGATGAGAGGTCTGAGTGTGAAGCTTTCTGCTCTGAAACCATCTCTGGTGAGTCCTGCATCAGCTCCTCGATCTCCTCAATGACCTAAACATGACCATTCGTTTCAGATATATACAGCACACTGCAAACACACGTTTGGGGTCAATATATGCTTGGCCATTGTTTTTTTCTGGTTATTTTGCTCTGTTATCTATGAAAGCTTGTTTCCGCCACAAAAAAAAAAAAAAAAAAATGTAATTGTGACTTTTTATCTCACCATAGTTTATATCTCACAATTCTGAGAAAACGGTCACAATTGCGAGCTATAATCTCGGAATTTCAAGAAATTAAGTGAGAATTGCAAGACGTAAACTTGCAATTGTGAGGAAAAAGTCTGAATTGTGAGGAGAAATGTCACAATTACCTTTTTTTTTATTTTTTTATTCCGTGGCAGAAACAAGCTTCCATAGTGGAAGGCTGTACGATACTTTAAATGAACTGAAATAATTCATAGAGTGTGTTTTCTGGACAGCAGGGATGAGTGTGTTTCACGTCCACACCTGTTCAGCCGTAAGCAGCGGCTCCTCGATGATGCAGGACACAATGATGGAGTGCATGTCCATCTGCTCCCTCAGGTCCTCATCATCAGACAGATCCAGGTTCACACGCTCCCGCTGAGGGAACGACATGGAGCGAGCGTTAACGCCGCCTGAATCCCATCACTGGGATGAGTTAACAGCACAGACACAGGTTCTGGATTGAGACTCACCGGTCTGTCCTCAAGGCTCAGCGCTGAGAGGTGAAGCGATCGGACTCTAGACTGACTCCAGTCCACTGGCATGACGTTGCTATAGTTGTCCGTGAGAGCATTCCAGATCCTTCATGGAGACAAAAAAAGAAGAGTATATGACCAAAAGAGAACTTCCTCCCACAAAGGCCCTGTTTAGGGCCTAGTATTAAGATCGGATCGGATCACAAGTAGACGAGGGAGACATTCCTGTTTACACCTGGTGTTTTAATCCGCCTCTTCTGTCCACTTTCAACCACTTCTGTCCTGATTTATTCCAGGGGAGGGTCTCAAACGACCTCTGGTGTTAACTCTGTGGGGCTCAAGCTGTGCCATCTCCGAACCAATCTGTCTTTTACAAACTATCTAACGTTGGCAACGGTCTTCCTTCAGCTAGGCTCATCTCTTTGAAGCTTGCATGGCCATTAAGTAGTTAGCAGGGAGTTTCTCTAGTTGGGATTATCCCTTTACAAGGTTCGGTGTTTACAGTTGTGGAGGTCTTTAGTTCGCCTCGACTGGATGGCGCCCACTTAATTTATGGCCCTAGATTGTTCTGTTCGAACGAATCATTTCTGTCCGATCATCCCTCAGATCCCACAATGCAGACGAAGTTTAAGTCCTGTCTGGCTAGCACGCTTCCCGTAATGTTTACGTGTTAGGTCAGTAGGAGCAGAACAGGCGTCTCTTGTGGCTGTTCGAACATATTCGATCACATGAGCGTTTACACTACGAAAGCAATCCAGTCGAATGTGTTTTCTACCTCTGGAAGTGGCTCTGGATGTTTTACACCCCGTTTACACCTATATTTAGCGTCTTAATACCAGGTGTACACAGGGCCAAAGAGCTGATAGACCTTAGTCAGGGTAGCGCCATTTTTAATGTTTGACGGTAATGAAAGTGAGGCTGTGAGGGGAAAGTACAGTGCATTCGACAAACTGTCTGCGTGATGTCATTTTCATGACCAGGCGGGTCCATCTGCATTGAATTCAATATGGCGTCTAACTATATTTCTGTGGAAACCGTAATGCATTTTTGCAGGATTTTTTGATGAATAGAAAGTTCAATAAACAGCATTTATTTGAAATCGAAATCTTTTGTAACATTATAAATGTCTTTACTGTTACTTTTGATCAATTTTTTGTGTCCTTGATGAATGAAAGTATTAATTTCTTTTGCTGACAACAAACGTGTACATGCATCCATACATGAATATTTATTTGGCCAGATTCTAAATCAAATTTGATTTACATTACATTTTTACTTCCATGTCCATGCAATGTCGCATTACACAATATAATAACAAACTTAGCAGCACCTGCAAACAAATGATGAATTTTAACCAACTCTAGTCCAGATAATTACAAAACCTTTTTAAAAGAATCTTCACACAGCTTTTTCCAGTCACCATGTCAGAAATGACAAACAGAAATGAAAAAAGCACCTTAAAAATAGTTTGTGAGCCAAATGCAAACACAGCTTTTTACTGACTAAATTTTTCCCATCCACTGTAGTTTTAAAATAAAATACAGTGCCTATTTGATGCATCATTTCAGTTTTAATTCTGTTATGCTTTAATCAAAACTGAAACTTGAAAAGTGTTTGAACAATCTCTCTGAAATAAGTGACACTTTGTTATTCCTGTCTTTAAGAGTCCAAATAAATTTTTTTTTTGGGGGGATCATGCAACTATATAATTCGACTATTACTATACAACTGTTTACAATTTAGTTTGATTATCTCTGATCAATCATGCCTGTTTACAAGAGACCGTAAACAACAGCATCCAGTCACGTGACCTCTGCTGATGCACAGGAATTCTACGTGCCGACCATTCCCACTCCGTTAACTTAATAATCAAACTCTATCCTCTGTAAACAGTGCAATGGAAATGCCACAATGACACAAATTAAAGATTAATGCATTTTAAGACAGCATCATGTCATGCATTCATTAGATCCACGTTGTTACTGTCTGACATCATTCGTTCAATGGTCCATTGATGAAAATAGCAACCGTGATGATGTACATTAATGCAGTGTGGCAGATTTTACTCTAATGCATGCTTTTATTAACTTACTCATCACATTTCAGGGTCGTATCCTCATTTATTGACGTCACTGGATAGATAGCGTCCGGTTTAGAGTCTACATTTTGGAAGCATAACTGTAACTTCTCGTCGAAGTGTTTGATGATCTCGTTCTCAAGCGCGCTCTCGCTGTCTGAAACGCCATCCAGCAACAGCGACATCTCTTCAGTGCTCACGTGAACGCGCTCCAGAAGAGTATCATTCCGTTGTGTTCCGCCCTTGAACGCGTTGAAATCTTGCCACCCATCTTCATCTCTCCGCGATGAAGGCTCCGCCATAACTGCAAACGCAGAGACGCCCGGCTCTAAAGGCACGGACAAAATCACGAACCCTACTACGGCGAAAGCTTAGCTCATGAATATTAATTAGAACAGCGAGGAAACCTTCAGAGGCCAGCAGCGTGAACTAATTAATATTCACCCAACTACAGCCAGCGTGATGCTTTTCAGCCAATCAGTTAAACCCGTTGTATGAACGTCACGTTGCGTAATTAATATTAATGAGCAACGATTTCACCATAGTATGCCTAGTAAACTTGCCTACTAGATTATAGTATTTCTGCAGCATTGGATTTGTAAACCACACCGATTCTTAAATATTTTATGTAATACCAATGCAGTCATTTATAATGTAACGAAGCGAAAATGTTTACGAATACTTTGTTAAACTCGGCATGGGAATGGAAATACCAGCGTTATACGCATTAGACCATATCCAATTTGTGAATGAATTTTTTTGTTTTTGTTTTTTGGTCAATGAAGAAATTGAAATTGTTCATAAAAGTGTCCCGAATAACTCACGAATCATATTGAATCATTCCGAGTGCTTCTCAAACTCACTGAACCGATAATCGTTTTATAATCTATACATCTCAATCTATAATCTATTTTTCTCCGAGAACCGATCAGTAAGAGCATTTGGTTTGAGAATTTGTCTGATTGGGCGAAAACTGATGAGATCAACATAGCCTACTGGAAATATGTTTACTTTTCATGCCATTTTTGTATGGCAGTTTTATTATTATAATATGTTTAAAAATAACGTCCAAAACAATTTCAGGCAATTTATTGAAATTAAAGTCGGTATGAAACAGAAGTTGCGACAGTCTTTTCTTCCCTATTGTGCCATATCCGAGTGAAACCGCTTCTGGAACAAGAACAAATGTAGGGCTTGATTTGTACATGGGTAATTGATTGGATGGTTGTGGTTTGCTATTGGTGAATCTCATATGAGTGACAGGTTGCCCCGCCCTCGCGCCAGTCAACACGTCATCAGCTCCAAGAGGGAGGGGAAGTTCTGCTTTTCCCCCCCGCCTTTTCAGTGGAAGCTTTAGTCATGGCAATTAATTACTTCGTTGCAGTGGGTTAGAGCAAAAATCATTTTATAAAAAACACAGCAATATTCCATAAAAATATCGTCAATTTTGATTTCATGCTGACTAGAAATTTATTTGTTTATCTGTTTATTTTTAAAAGCATTTATGTTTATGCTGTATTTAGATTTTTGAATTCTATTAAGTAAGTGTTTATTGAGGCATGTTGTGTATTTCATTCAAGCCATCAAAAGTCTTTTGTTGTTGAATGATTGGGTTCCGCCGAACGGTGGCGCTCGTGAGATTCAACACTGTCGGTTCACCGCGAGAGAAGAATCCCACCGGAAGCGGAAGGGAAACCGGAAGTGCAGAAATGGAGGCTGCCGTGTTCATTCTATCACTCGTCGACTGCTGTGCTTTAATATTCCTCTCGGTTTATTTCGTATCCTTTATTAACGCTTCGCATGAATGAAGATGTCTTTCACTGACCGCGTCTCAGCAGGGGTTTGTTGTGTTGTGCTTCATGTTAGCAGGAGCTGCTCGCTGCACACTGTGATTGCGGATTCTTTAGTTTTTGTTAATCATTAATGATGATTTATCTTTATAATGTGTGTTTCACTCTATTACTATGTTTTAATACGCTTCACTGAAGCTCAGTAATGTGGGATTATAGTGATTTCTCTTTCTGTCAGTGGAGGGATGGCTCTTTAACAGGGTGGCAGATCTATTTGAAATCAATTACAGATATAAGTTAGTTATTAATCATTATTTCTGATCTGTGTACTTCCCCTAACCCTGCTCAGATTATCACTCTGTCTGATCTGGAGTGTGACTACATCAATGCTCGATCTTGCTGCTCCAAGTTAAACAAAGTAAGTCTGGATTGTGAAGTTAAACGTGAAAATTCATTAATAACATGATTGTATTAAGTAATGATTGGCAAATAATGATATCCATCCATCTATCTATATATGCGTGTGTATTTACATGTGTGTGTATATATTTATATGTAATGTGTATGTATGTGTGTGTGTGTGTGTTTTCCTCTTCCTTGGAAGGATAGTGTGTGTAATTCATATATTTTATTTTTTTCCACTCAAGTTTCTGATTATATCGTTTGTGTTTAAATTAATTAATTTCTGTTTGACATTAAAGATGCAGTCCGTAACTTTTTTTGGGTTAAAAATGATCTAAAATAAATGTTTGAGCGAGGACATAACCAGCCAGTGTTCAACACTCTCTGCTTGCCGTAGCTCGACTCAAACCGGTAAGCTTGTAATCATGTGGTACTGGTGGATTTCCGCGGGAAACTCGAGCATGCGTCATTACGTCACATCTGAACACATAAAGAAGAGTCTCGGCTAGTCGGCGATGAGTGTGAGGATGCTGGAGATTTATAGCCTTTTCTCACAGCACTGGATATAATTACACTTATCAATTTGATGGCGGATCCAGAAAGGTTCAAACGACAATCACCAGCGACAACTAGAGATTCACCCGCTGTAAAACACGAAAGACTTCAGAGTGGCTACAGAAAAATAGAGACTGCAACCCATGCGAAAACACGGATAAATATCGGAAGGGCATTACATGTAGTCACGCAATGCTGATGTTGTTAACATTATCAATTTGAGAACAAAGTATAATTTGCACGATTTGACGTGATATGATAAACGATCGTTAGATTTAATCAGCGTGATTTACTGCAATGCTTTTTTCCCCTTAGTTGGTCAGAACTAGTGGATGTTACTTGTTCAGATTTCACATTTTCTGGTGAAAATCTGTGATTGCGAACGCCAGGATCCACACCGGCTGACAGCCGCACATTCTCCTCTAAACACTGGATTCATCCGCGCTGTGCCGAGCCGAGGCACAACCCACGTAAAGCTGATAATTCCACGAATAACTGCAATTGCAGATTTCTAACAGAGATGGCGACAAAGAGGAAAAACTACGGACTGCAGCTTTAAAGGGGACCTATTATGCAAAATTCACTTTTGTATGGTGTTTGGACATAAATGTGTGTTGGCAGTGTGTGTACACAACCACCCTACAGTGATAAAAATCCACTCACTCCTTTTTTTAAAATCTCCATAAATCATAAGCAGTCTCTCCAAACGACCCGTTTTCAGAATGTGGCTTTAGTGACATCACTAAAGCCACAGGCCCCGCCCCCGAGTGTTGACTGACACCGCCGTTATAACTTAGACCCGCCCTGATCGAGTTCACTGTGAGTTGTACACATCAGCCATTGCTGCAGCAATGCACTCACGAGAAGCGTCGAAGCATCTCCCAAGCGTTGAAGGTGTTGTAGCTGGATGTATTCATTCACATAGCTCTTTTTATTTACTCTTGAAATCTGCCAGCCACTGAAGACAAGGTGGATTAATTTTGTTTTAAAAAGAAAAAGCTCCCTCAACTCTACAGAAATGTATGTAAGTTACTTATGCACTTCTTATACTGTTTACTCAGCTCTAACAGTGATTTTCTGAAGAAAAACTGATGCTTCATCTTTTGTGTGACATACAGTAAACTTTATTAAACTCATCAGTATATTTTGTGTCATCATTCAGACAATTCAGATCGTCAGACGGAGTCCTACAGCAGGCTTGCATTAATAGTGTATACAAGC
>NC_139979.1:31895857-32095857 GCF_963993115.1 Abramis brama | reverse complement strand
CCTGTGGCATCATGGAACGTTTACAGGTGATATATCTGAATCACACAGAACACACACACAGTAAATAACCCTGAGAAACACTCCAGCCCTGTCATCATTAATGCCTGTGCACAGATACGTGAAGGTCCCGTTGGGGAACATGGGAGTGTATGATCCCACGGAGATCCACAACAGAGGCCAGCTCAAGTCCCATATGAAGGAAGCCATGATCAAACTGGGCTTCCACCTCCTCTGCTTCTTCATCTACCTGTACAGGTAAAACAACCACCGCATCGCTCATGTTGCTGGAATCTTACCGCGTCGCGTCTGTCTAGGTGTCTATCAAAGGTGTCATGATTGTAAAGCACTTGGGTGTACAGTAGTACATATGAATACACACATATATATACTTATATACACCCCCCCCCCCCCCCCCCCCCCTTAAAAAAAAGGTTTTAAGTCAGTTATTTATATCTTCTGCTGTAGTGTGTCAGTAGGAAATATCAGTTTACATTTCCAAACATTCTTTTTGCCATTAATTGTAATAATCCAGTGAGATGTGTGTATGCACAAAGAGTCTGACAACAGCCGGTATGATCTGATCTCACCATCATCGAGTCCGTCTGTGATTACATGAAGAAACAGAAGAAACTGAGACACTAAATCCAGAAGAACTGCGGGAACGTCTCCGAGACGCCTGAAGAAACCTTCCTGAAAAGCTTCCTGAAAAACTATGCGCAAGTGTACCTGGACAAAAGCCGTTTTAAACGCAAAGGGTCGTTACACCATATATTGATTTGAATTAGTTAATAGAAGTTAAATCATAAATTCAATTTGTGATTTTATTTTTGAAAGCATTCTCACTTTACAGCATTTTAACACAAGTGCCAGAGCTTTTCCCAGTACTGTAGCTTTGCAGGAACGTTTCTTCAGGCATTTGGGAGACGTTCCCGCAGTTCTTCTGGATTTAGTGTCTCAGTTTCTTCTGTTTCTTCATGTAATCACAGACGGACTCGATGATGGTGAGATCAGATCATACCGGCTGTTGTCAGACTCCTTGTGCATACACACATCTCACTGGATTATTACAATTAATGGCAAAAAGAATGTTTGGAAATGTAAACTGATATTTCCTACTGACACACTACAGCAAAAGATATAAATAACTGACTTAAAACCATTATTTGGGGGGGGATTAACATGCCTAAGACTTTTGCACAGTACTATATATATATTCATTCTACAGAATTTTGTATGTATGCAAATTGTATAATATCCAAGGTACACATTTCTAGTAATTGTGCTGTTAATTATCATATTGTATTTTCAGAAAGTTTTGGAATATTTTTCCTCTCCCCAAATTTGTCACTACCGAAACACAATAATAAATAATTTAATAAGAAGGCTAATATTGCCTTATTAATATTTTGTTTACATCTACCTTGTAAATATATTTTTTTGCTATTTAAAAAAAACCTTTTCACAGGTAATCAATAACAATTATAATTTTAACAATCTTTCATAAAGTTAATCATACTGATTTCAAAGTTAAGGATTCATTAGTTTGAATATACATGGAACCAAACACTATAATAACAAGTTGATAATTCAGTATACTTTATTTTAGACAAAACATCCATGGTTTCGGTCGTAACGGCACATTTTCTGACAGTAATGTTTTGGTAGCGACCACATCACATTACAGAATTTTAACTCGCATACTAAAACACACTAAGATACTTTTTGCATAACTGTACAAAAATGTTGTTTATTTCCCCCAAATAAATGATTATGTGTTCCCTTTTGTCACTACCAAAACAATGATGACATGTTTCGGTCAGGACTGTTTCGGTAGTGACAATTTAAGTTGCTTTTGAGCCTAACTCAAATATGCTAATCAGCACATGATTAACTAGCACAGTGCTGAACAGTTGTACACACACACAAACTAAATTTAATGGAATAGCACCCAAAAAAGAAAAAAACGTGTTTGGTAGTGACGTCTCTTAAAGTTACACACAGATTTTCAGATTTTTTAACACATTTCCCTCAAAATGATGGTACCTATCTATAATGAAAGATAGGCTATTGACTCGTTTGAGCGGTACGGTACGGTACCAAGTCCAACTCAGGAGAAAGACTCCCGAGGACGCGAGTCCGGTAATTCTGCAAATGGAACAGTTGTGTTCTTGAAAGCGTAACTCAACTCGCTCCGCTACTCCAGCTATCTCTGTATGTACATTTTAGGCAACAATAAAACTAAATAATTTATAAAACACCACTCTGCCTCTTTTCGTTTTCATTTAAAGAAATATTATAGCCACTCAAATGTGGTTCAGGCAACACATATTGATTATTCGCTTCATGTATAACAACGTTAGCCTATTTATAACAAAACGAAATATAAAACACAACCCTGCCTCTTTTCGTTTTAAATTTTAAAAATATTAAACATTAATATGGTCCAGGCAATATGTGCATTTGTACTCTGATCATCTTCACTGTAATACAATTAAAAATGACAAATCGTACCGTCTTTTTTTTTTTTTCAGTTTGATCAATAATAGCCATTATAAAAGTATAAGTGAAAGGTATTCAGTCAAACATACAAAGTCAGCGCTCTAGTCTAACGATACAACGGTAAAGTTAAATAGCCTAAATATACAGTTATGAAACTTCACTTTGCCCTCAGCCAAAACGATTGGCCAGGGAACAAATTATAGATTCACGAGATATCGCCCGTTAGATATAGACAAGATGAATTATATCTCATGTTTAACCAGTACAGAGACGTCCAATGTTTCATAAAACACTGAAGCTTCCCCGGGCGTCGCCATTGATTAGCAGACCATCACCTGCTGTTAGCATCCCATTGACTCCCATTCATTTTGGCGTCACTTTGACAGCGAATAACTTAACATCTGAGGTGTTTAAAGACTCCATTTGTCCATTATTTATTTCTAAAGAAACACGAAAATGTATAAAAGGCTCCATTACCTTGTATCTTACGTTATGGCCCTGTAGAAGCAGTTTTTGTAAAAATAGGCTAACGATTGCGTCATAGCCACGCGACTCTCTGTCGCACAGTAGAGCGATTACCGTATGGACAGGAGGAGAAGCTCGCGGGCAATCAGGGGGACGTGGAGGCAAAATGACAAAGTAATTAATCAGAATACCTAGCAAAAGTTGCTCCTGCTCCAGCTCATGGACAGCTCCTACTCACACTCTCCGTCTCTGCAAGATTTAGAAGGGAATGATTCAGATTTCTCTTGGCACAGCTACTAGAAGACAGACGGGTTGCTCACGTCACATCTACGTCGTCAAGCTCAGTTTGAGTCTGCGCAGTCGCTCAGCCATCAGGAAGCGAGTGCTTCTAATTGACTTCACTTTCCTCCTTTGAATTCAGTGGGGTCGCTGTGTCCAGTTTATATACCGTCTATGCTTGTAGCACGCGCAAGTGACGATCCTCTGTCAACCAATCAACGTCCTGCAGTGAGTCTAGCTCCACCCTTTAGTACCGTACCACTGTGCTGGTACCCCAATGGAAGGGTACCGAAAAAGTGGTACGGTAACGGTTCGGCATTTTGGTACCATTCACAACTTTTGATAGTGGAAACGGAAATAATTGCGTACCGTACCGCTCAGTGGAGACGAGAGAGGCACACAGGAATATTTCCTGATCAAAAATGTAGGGGTGTGGTTAAAATCAGTCTCAGCCCATGGACTAAAACACACACTGTTTCGGTAGTGACATGAAAATGCGGGACACATTTTTTCTTTACTTTTTAAAATAAATCAAAAGGGTATTTTTAAAAACAACAATGGCAAAAATATCATTATATCATTTTCACAAGCTGAGATTTAGGGGTTAGGGTTCGGGACAGCCACCTCCCAATTGAAAGTACCCAATAAATGATGATTTTATTTATATTAAGCTTACTTATATTTTAAATATTATTGTGGGATGCAATAGATAATTGAGGGATCTTAGTAAACATCTAAAATTTGAATACTTAAATGCTTTTTAAATGTGTTTTTTTGGTTGTTGGACAGCAGTTTGCACCAGTTCAGTAGAATGGCCCATATATATGTGTGTGTATGTATATATTTGTTTATTTTACAATGAAATATTGTTGAAATTGTAATATTTATTGATTTGGAAATAGTTTTTTGTCTTTAGTTGATCACATGCCTGTATACTAAATTCCACAAAACATACTATTAAATCACATATAATCTAGAAATGACCCATCTAGCAGTGTGTTAGTTGGCAGATTAAAAGAGTAAACAGCTAGTAAGAAGAGCTGTAGCGCGAGTGTGTGTGAACGAGGTTCATCATCTCTGGTGTGTTTTTCAGCATGATCCTGGCGCTCATCAACGACTGACCCGCAACAGTCTTCTGAACACACACTGCCAAATCATAAACTGGCCTTTACACTTTGCAAAGAACTTCATGAATCCCAATCAGAAGATCAAGCCCAGCTCTCCTCAAGACCTCATCACTCGTTCCCCACAGAAACAGCACGTCAGCTGACCTTCAGTCGTGTGTGTGTGTGTGTGTGTGTGTGTGTTTCCTGCACTGACTGCTTCTCAGGGCTGAAGCATCGAGACAATCGCACTGACTCACTGAAGCGTAAGATTCAGAACACACACACACACGCACACACACACACACACACAGAACAAATATGCCCGTGCAGATTAAGCCTGTTTTAGGACCGTTGGGATTATTTTCATGGCAATTAATGGCAAGTATTATTACTGTAATGTTTACGGTTGAGGTTTCTTTTCTTTTCTTATTACAACACTCCATGCTTGTTCCGTTGTTTAGTAGAATATGTTAAAAACAGTTCAACAGATATTACTGTGATGCACAAGTGCAGTCAGGAGAGTTTTGCAGTGTGGTAATGACTGGGAACACAATGTGCTTATCTAAATAATCTCTTTTTGTGTCTTGATTATTGTGTGATTTCTGACCTGGATATGATCATCTGTTCCACATGCACACACACACACACGTTTTTAAAATGTGTTTTGTTGGAAGAGGGGTCTGTTTCTGGTTTAGAGTTTAGCGAGTGATTCAGCAGAACACTAACACCCAGAACAAGCCTCTGATTCACATCAGCTTCCCCACTCTGACATGTCAATGGCTCGTGTTTGTGTAATTTCATTGCTTTAGTGCCTCCTGCTTTTCAGATCCGTCGAGCTGAGACTGAAGACTCTGTTTAGAACCATTAAGATTTATTTTTTTTATGATATTTTAATGAAAATTAGGCACATTTCCCCCAGTATTATTATCATCGCTGTTTTCTAAATGATTCTAATTGCAGTAATAATTCTCAGAACTCGTGTAATGCATATCGTGGTGTTGATGCTGCCTGCTGATTTCTGGACATATTCATTTTTAATGGTGGAGATGAACATGGATTGTCATTTAAATATTGTCTCGGTACAAAACATCTTAATGGTGCTTAAAACGGTTGTAATTAGTTTTAGACAAGATCTTTATTTGATTGATTTTGAAATGTGACTGACGAGTCCCCTTCAGTGAACGCTGGGTAAGCGTGTGTGTAGTTCCCTCGGCTCTACGCTACGCAGGTCTAGTGATGTGTCCAGCCAAACAGTGCATCACATGATCGGACTTTATCAGTCGTCGAATGGTCCTGTTCGATGCCATGTCTCAATGTACCAGTCATTTGATGAGGGTTTGGTTTGTAATCATGTGAAATCACTGTCATCAGTTTTGTTTTTTATGCATATTTGCGGTTGTGGGGTTTCTTAAATAAAAAGATGATTATGAATATCAAGTTTTCACAATGCATTCATATTCAATTAAATGCACATTATACATTGCAATCCAGTTGTTCTAAATCTACATTTTGGATTATTTTTTTTTTTTTTTCATAGAAAATGGAGAACACAATCATATTGGATACTTTCTAATTTTTTGAATACCTAAATGCATTTGCTATTGCAATTCTACCAGTGTTATTAAACATTGTTGGGATACTATTATAGATTTTATTAATATTTTGCTTTTTTTGTGTGTTTTCATTTTAGTTTAGGGTCCAATTCTCACTATAAACTAGTTGCTTATTATCATGCATATTACTAGGATATTGGCTGTTTATTAGTACTTATAAAGCACATATTAATGCCTTATTCTGCATGATCATATTCTACATCCCTTAATCCACCCAATACCTAAACTTAACATCTACCAAGAATTGGACCCTAAGTGTGACCTAAAGTTTTAGTAATTTTTAGTTTTTGTCACTTTTATTAGTTTTTGTCTAACCAGTTTGGTCACTCTTTAGGGTCCAATTATCACTATATTAACTATGACTTTTTCCCCAACACACTCATAATTACTGCTTATTAATAGTCAGTAAGGTAGTTGTTAAGTTTAGGTATTGGTTTAGATTAAGGGATGTAGAATATGGTCATGCAGAATAAGGCATTAATATGTGCTTTATAAGTACTAATAAACAGCCAATATCCTAGTAATATGCATGATAATAAGATGCTAGTTAGTGAGAATTGGACCTTAAACTAAAGTGTTACCCACAGTTTTTATTTCATTGTTTCAATCAAGAACTGGAAAAGTCATGGACATTTATTTCTATTTCTAGATATTCATCTAATAGAATCTTATTTGACGACAAACTAAATCACAACAAATTCCATCGTCGGACCTTTTTGACCACTAGACCAACAGAAGTGAAGACTTGATAGTTTAAAACCCTGAATGCTTTATTGAAAGTATGTATACATAACACCTCTCCTACAGAACATTACATAATAGTACAATCACTTAGAATAATAACACACTGAAATGCAAATAAGATCCTCAGATCCTGACTGCAATAAACGCAAGTCTCCACCAGAACTCCACCCAGGGCGCTACCGTTGCCCCGCGGCTCAAGCACATAAAGTCAAACTAAGACTGAAAAGAAACACAAATATCCAGAAGAAAAGGAAGGTTCAGTTGCATAAACCAGAACGTACAACACCACGATTGTGTGATATCTCCACATGTGAGAGGGTGTTACTGCATGCACCTGTTCGTTCTTTCCGCTAGTGCGCGTCAGTCCTCGCTAGCGGAACAGGTCTGGCTGGTCAGGGTACGAATAACCTGTACAAGGAGTTTACCTGATGCAGGTGAGAAACGCTTAACATTTGTACGGGAGGATACATGGCAAGAAATATACACATGTGTTATATATATATATATATATATATATATATATATATATATATATATACACGCACATAGATATGTATATATATATATATATATATATATATATATGTATACATATTTATAAGTGCTGTCAAATTGATTAATCGCAGTTAGTCACATCTAACATAAAAGTTTATGATATCTGTAGATATTTTTTTATATATATTAGTGCTGTCAAATCGATTAATCACATCTAACTAAAGTTTGTTTACATAATGTGTATTGTGGGTGTATATATATATATATATATATATATATGTCTGTCTGTGTGTATACTGTATATACACACATTTATACATGTGTACATGTATACACAGATACGCACACATACACTATATATATATATATATATAAATATAATAATATATACACACACATATATATAAACAAACTTATGTTAGATGCGATTAATCACGACTAATCGATTTGACAGCACTATTTTATGTGTGTGGTCATATGTATATATACACACACACACACACACATACATATATATATATATATGATGCATACGTGTGTATTTACATATTGTATAAACAAACTTATGTTAGATGCGATTAATCATTTTGACATCACAAATATATATATATATATAGATTCCTTATATACATGTATATGAAGAGCACATAATAACAGAATAAATCATAGTGGGCAAAGTTTCTTTCGCTCGACTGATGAATACCTAAATTATTTCAGGGTACACCTGCGTGTACTAATGCATAATATGGTACGAAAGTATATAAGAAATTCACAAATAGAAAAAAGCATTCGAGACATCCTTTATATGATAATACAAGGGGAAAAAAGGCTAAACAAATTATAAATCAACCCAAAATAAAATCAATTAAACTAAGAAAATCAAAGCTGATGAGTAATCATATACATGTCTAGAAAAGCATTAAAAAAAACATAAAAAGTCAAGAAGTGATAATATGAAAGAGGAAACGGGACCCAAGAGGAGAATATGACGCAACGAACATGATGGAAACAAACTCGAGAAACATATTTGAGAGTCTGTGCATTTGTTCAGTGTGCTGGCGTACTTACCGTCACAAAATCATTCCTCATACACTAACAGCCTGGACCGTGTTGCAGACACCTACTAGCCACTTACGTAAAGTCAAAGTTTGCACGCTGCAGGCTGATATTTACATGTGGGACGTGACATCAGCACGTGTGTGTGTCGTCAGCAGGACGACTATAGCAAGCCTATACGGGTCGCAGGTGCGCTTTCAACCCCGTTACCGAAAAATAACCATGTCCTGTTATGCGTCTATCTTTGTAAATCTACATCGGCTCGTCACAAGAATAAAGATTAATAATCCGTCACCTCTAGAAAACCTTCCCCCTTTCATAATTAGCATAATAAAGTACCATAAGCAATGAAAGAAAACTGCGGATCGGGGTCATGGTTGGAATTTTCTAATCGAAAATGAATATCTAGCTGTTAAAAATGCCAGTGAATTGAGTCTTTTAAAAATGTCGTGGGTCACAGAGGGAAAGGACAACGATATCTTATATCTCTGCTGGTGAAGACACTTACTTTCAAGCATACGAATTGGCTTAAAGAAGTTCATGCTGAAAAATAAGGATATGATTTGTTTGCTCTCCGTTTACACGTGCGTCTTTGAGACCACGGAGAAGTTCGCACATGCCGGAAAAGCATTTTTTTTTTTTGTCCCCTGGCTGAGTGAATATTGTACAGAACACAAAGCAAGCCTGTGGCCTTGATTCATTCACAATAATAAATTAAAGCCGTAATAAATAAGGTTGTTTGTCCGTGTGTGTGAGTGTGTGTGCGCGCATGTGGGTTCAGGAGGCAGTCGTCCACTCAGGATGCAGTGTAGAAAGGAGGAGGAGGGGCTTAAGCCGAAGAGGGGCGTGTCCTCGGCGTGTCCGTTTCGGATTTGAAGTCAGATGTGTGAGGGCAGCAGCCGGCTTCATGTTGTTCGAGTGAAACGGCGTGGGGATGTGAAACCGCCAGGAAAAAACATCCATCTGCCGTACGATTTACTTATATTTTCATTCTTCATTCACAAAGTCTATAGTGTGTCTCACTGTATGTTTTCCAAAGTGGACATCTGCTCCAGAGTCAACATCAACTGTCCATGCTAAAGCATTCTGCAGAAGAAGAGAAGCAGAGAGACCACAGTGACAAACTAGTCATCTTTCTAACATGTGCTATTCAACTCAGCTCCGTTTAAAGTGCCCCATTATGCTTTTTTTGGATATTACCTTTCATGCAGTGTGTAATATAGCTGTTTGTGAATGTAAAAGATCTGCAAAGTTTTAAAGATCAAAATGCAGATAAATGGAGTAATTGTCTCCCAAAAGAAAGAATCGATTCTGAACTGCGGAAACGAGTCGTCAGTGATTCCAGTCTCACTTCCTGTTACAAACCTATGTAACAATGTAACAAATTTGCATAATTCCCATATGCGCTGTAAGCAGTCGACCAATCACAACAGACTGGGCCATCTGACCAATCAGAGCAGAGTAGACCAATCACAACAGACTGACCATCTGACCAATCAGAGCAGAGTAGACCAATCACAACAGACTGGACCATCTGACCAATCAGAGCAGAGTAGACCAATCACAACAGACTGGGCCATCTGACCAATCAGAGCAGAGTAGACCAATCACAACAGACTGACCATCTGACCAATCAGAGCAGAGTAGACCAATCACAACAGACTGGGCCATCTGACCAATCAGAGCAGAGTAGACCAATCAGAGCAGAGTAGACCAATCACAACAGACTGGGCCATCTGACCAATCAGAGCAGAGTAGACCAATCACAACAGACTGACCATCTGACCAATCAGAGCAGAGTAGACCAATCACAACAGACTGGGCCATCTGACCAATCAGAGCAGAGTAGACCAATCAGAGCAGAGTAGACCAATCACAACAGACTGGGCCATCTGACCAATCAGAGCAGAGTAGACCAATCACAACAGACTGGACCATCTGACCAATCAGAGCAGAGTAGACCAATCACAACAGACTGGGCCATCTGACCAATCAGAGCAGAGTAGACCAATCACAACAGACTGACCATCTGACCAATCAGAGCAGAGTAGACCAATCACAACAGACTGGACCATCTGACCAATCAGAGCAGAGTAGACCAATCACAACAGACTGGACCATCTGACCAATCAGAGCAGAGTAGACCAATCACAACAGACTGGACCATCTGACCAATCAGAGCAGAGGAGGCTCTCGGAAAGGAGAGAGACTGAATCCTTTATCGAACTGTCGAACCGTTTCAGACACTGAGAAAAGAGCTGATGCTGCAATGTATAAAATAAGAAAATGAAAGTGTTTTTTTTTACTTTGGATGCATTTTTGCAAATTTGGAACATTTCAAATGGCATAATGGGGCACTTTAATTCTGAATCTGAGCTAAACATTTAAATTCCAGAAGCATATTAAAAAGCAATAGTTAAGAGTTGTTCAGATCCTCTATGTGCATTATAAAGTCCAGATTAGATGCCTACTTTGTGTCAAAAGCTTTTTATTATCTTAATTATTAAGGTAGTTAATATTATAATTAATTTTAGTTTCTGAATATTTATAAAAACATTTTTAAAGTTTTTAAAGATCTCAAGAAATGGCTTGACCAATGTAACCATTTCCCACTGAAACAGGAAGTCTGAACAGATTGTTTAAAATAGCTCTAATTCCCATTAATTTTCCCCATAGGGATTTAAAAAAAGTCTTTGTTAAAGCGTCACACAGCAACTGGGTAGTTGACATGTTAAAATGTTAAAAACATTGAATCACATATACATTCAAATAAATGTTGCATGTTCAAAGTGCATATTCAACATCATATAATTGATTTTTTTCCTATCTTAAACGTTTAAAGTAGTACAAATATTCCATATAATGTCTCATTTCACATAAAATCTGCATGCAATACGATAAAAAAATAAAAAAATATATATAGCTAAATATGTTTAGATTTAGTTTAGCAAGTGTTCTATGTCAACTACCCACTTACATCAAACTAGGAGCATATTCCAGTCAGACGAGGAGGTTCATACCAGTTAGGCCCTCGGGCTCCTGGGAGTCCAGAAAGGGGGCGGGACCCCAGACCCGTATGGTGCCGTCGTCCGAGGCGCTGGCCATCAGGCCCGGCAGAACCGGGTTCCAGCTCACGCAGTTGACGGTGCGCGTGTGACCCGTCAGCTCGGCGATGGGCAGCTCGCTGCGCTTGTGCCAGATGTAAACTTTGTGGTCTAGAGACAACAGACGGTTCTCAAAACCCCATCAGACCTCAGCGGGAACTCACTCAGACCTGCGCACTCTTACCTTCACTGCCACTCGCAATAAAGTCTTCGTTGTAGCCGCCAAAACAGGAGTGGATGGTGTAGAAGCCCTGAGTCACACCTTGGTACTTCCTGACTAATACCCGGTCCTGCAGGTCCCACAGATGAACTCCCTAAACACGCCGAGAGAGGAAAGCACACTGAGACATCAGCTTTATTTACATGAGTAATAAGTCAAAGATTCCTCGTTTAGCGGAACTAGTATGACCAAAATCTCACATCAGGACATGAGGTCTGTGGTACATGAGGTAAATATTTACAACAAGGGCCCATTTAGTTAGCAACACCCAACGTCCTCCAATCCAGTCAATTCCCCTCAGACAAAATCAAGCCCCGCCCTACATTAGCTCCAGTCCCAGAAGCCGCTTCACTCGGATATATACGTCACAATAGGGATGAAAAGACTATCGCAACTTCTGCTTCATGCTGACTTTAAACATACAGTATGGCATTTTTCGCCGCTAGGGGTCGCTAACCTATTTACAATAACAAAGGCGTAGTTTGATGACGCAACATTTGCTAAGAATTATGGATCTTGTCGTCAACGTCAAGCCGACCGATCTAATAATGTTTATGGATGACTGAATACATCGATGCTTTTATCATGACTGTGATATGAAGCAGTTCGGGATTGCTAAGAGACAGCTATCAGCTCCACACGCGACGCGAGTCCCGCGGATATAAGAGGAATATGGACATTTCATTCTACCGAACTACACGCATAATTACTACTCACAGGTCAGTTTATTAGACAAATTAAACTTGTGAGGTAACGCAGCGCTGTTTCACTTGGTCTAACATTACACTATCACACTAAACTGCATTTGAGTGTGTTGAAATGTATGTGTTAGTTTGTCTGTATGAGACTAGCAGTAAACTAGATCAACATTAGAATAACATACAGATCATATTATGACATTTTATCATTGTTGAACTATATAACATTGATTAGTTTGATGTAAATGTGCTCACCTGTTTAATAAAGTACATGTAGGAGCGGTCGAAGTCTCGGACGTGGAGCTCTCGTTTATATACTGTCTATGGGAGCTCTCGGCATCTCGAAAACACCGCGCTGATATTGATTCTCGTTTTAGTTCTCCTTTTTTATCCAAAGTCTGCTTGCCATGGTCCATAATGTTTGAACGAAACAACAACAGCGTGCAGATAGACATTGCGAACTACAGTGGTCCACGTCTGTCGCTTCGGTTACTATCAGACGGCTCTGGTTCATAGCTCTGGTTGCCATGGCAGCACGAGCGGAAACCAGGGACAACGCGGATATGATGGCATTGACGGCGACAAAACGGAAATAAAGAAACGGGACGTTTCTCGAATTAAATTACAAATTTCTCCTGGTTTGAAAGTTGTTGGAAACAGTCGGGATAATGTAAGTACACAACTAAAAAATATATATAACATAGATATAGTGATTTTTGCTATTTTTAAAGCAAAAAAGATACATATTGTGCCTTTAAGTTCAGTCATCTATTCAAGTGCAGACATCTATTCTTTTACTCCATTAATCTCCTAAATAACCATGTTTATGAGGGCTATTTTTAGATCATTTGGTAAATTAAATCCTCCTTAGACTTCTCTATTTTTGGTGCGTTTACACCAATTACCGTAATTATGAAATGACAACCAGACATCCTACTCTGAGACGCTCAGACTCTCAGAATTATGCATTTTAATGGCAACACTATCACACCAAAATTATTCAGTTTGAGTAATTAATAAAACAAAAGCCGATATGCAAGTTATTAATAAGTTAGTAGGACATTACACGTTTGTGCTCACTTCATTACCATATATGGCAACACTTTATAATAACTTTTATAAATCATTAACAAACTTTATATAATGATTAACGGATCATTAGTTAATATATATATATTCACATAGCTAAACTTATGAGATAATGTGCTTGTTAATGTTAACTAATGAACTTACTAAACGTTACATAATGATGAACAGATCATGATTTAATGTAAATTAAAATGCTTACAAATGTTATTAAACTCAATTCATATGATCATGCACTTTTTGAAAATATATAAATGTTAAAAAAAAGTGCATTAGGTAATATATGAAATAAAGTTTAATAAAAAATATATATTATATTCATATATTATAATATATGAACTTAAAAGTTTAAAGGCATTTGGTGGCAGACTGTGCTTATGAGTTTGTGACTCATGTTAACATGAGTAGTGTGTGAAGTGCTTAAAATTACTAATTAAACTATTATTTTCACAACATTTGTAAATGTAAAAAAAAAGTGCATTAAGTAATAAAAGAGTTGAATTTTAATGCCATGTTAGCATTTTATTTACATAATGATTCAAATATAATTTAAACATTAACAAGCATATTATCTCATAGCTATTTAAATATATATTAATTAATGATGTTAAGCATTATATGTTTCTTAATTTATTAATGAAGCTTTTAATCATTGCAATCCAATAATGATCTGTTAATCAATATGTAATGTTTAATAAGCAAGTTCATTAGTAAACATTAACAAGCACATTATCTCATATTTCTAGCTATGTGAATATATATTAACTAATGATCTGTTAAGCATTGTGTAACGTTTGTTAAAGCTTTATTAATAAAAGTGTTACCTACTGTATTCTATATTTATTATACAGGCAAGTGATCAGATGAAGATCAACCCCCCAGTTTTATTTTACTATTAAAATAATGCATACTACTGTAAAGAAAAAAAGAAAAACAAGAAAAGAGGATTAAATAATCATCATAGTAATAATGTATTATGTTATAATACAATACATGTTATAATAAAAGTAATAAGAGAATTGTTGTTTTTATTATTATTGATAAAAAATTATAATAATAAATACTATTATTGTTATTTTATTTGACAGTAAATTATTTTATTTGAAGAACAGTAAAATTACAATACTAACATTTATGGTTGCCTTAATTTCTTTGTTTTTAAACCATTGAGCTTTTATTTTGGCAGAAATGTATTTTGTTGACACAGATTTATAAATGTTTCTCATTATGAATTTGGAAAGATGGTTGATGCATGTTGCGCTCCCAAATGCAAATTGTAAGCAACTCAAACACACAGAGTAGCATTTACTGTGAATAAAAACTGGAAGTGCTGTGCTTTACTCTGAAACATGCAACGTGTCAGACTATATATTTATATAATTACATCACAACTGTTGTGATTTGATGATCGCACTAAGCTAGATCACATTCTCACAACCATGCATTGTCAAAATACATTAAAAAGTTACCGGGTAACAGGCGAGTAACTTGAACTCTGGCTAACATGCTAATAGTGTCAGAAGCAATCCGTGCATGAAATAAATGTATTAGCAAATGCAACATTTTCTAATACCAATTACGCAATTCATACGGTCATTATTTTCAGGTCAGAAAATACAGGAAAATAAATCACATCCCTAATTATAGTTTATTTTCAGATTAATCTTGCATTCTTAAGACATTAACAATAGTTAATAATAGAAATATATTACGAGATAACATTTAACCGCTGAGGATGCTGTCATTCTGAGTGTTTCTGAGTACAAGTGCAAGTTTACAAGTCGTCATTACGAGATCTACAAGGACGTCGGCACTTTTCCGGATGTCGAAATCGGTAATTCGGTCGTTCCGTCATGGCGTGAATTCACTGTTAAACCTTTTTAGAACTTTATGTAATCCCACCAAGATCAGATCAGATTGTTCATAGCAAAACAACAAGTCTGGCATCAGTACAAAAACAGCTTGAGATGAAACATAAGCTACTCACCTGAGTCGCGACATTTAACAGAGCTAATCTTCCATTCTTTGACACGGTGAAGGACATTACAGGGTGGTCTTCTTGAACTCTATAAGAGACGACAAGCAAACACACACCAGCACATCCACATAACTCAAACAAACACTGTCAGAATGCCATAACAGGATCTTAAAGTCACAAGTAAGGCTGGGCAAAAACGATTTTTCGATGAATCGTTTTTTAAAATCGATTCTCAAAGGCCACGAAACGATTTTTTCCATATTTATGTATCTATCACCCAAAAGCCAGTATTAGTTTCCCTCCACTGTTCACAGGTTTGCAGTCTCCATGTTACAGCTAATGCTGAGAGATTTTATGTTTGTTTTATCTTAAACAAAATAACCTGATCCTGTTTGATCAAGGCGTGCGACTTTTCTCACTCAGCATCATTTTCAGCATCAATTTTTCATCTTGCATCAAAATCCTGTCTATTCATTGAATGCATTTGACATATAGAGTTGGGTTCTGTTTTAATGTACCGAAGTGTACCTAAAATAAAAGGAGTTTAAGAGTTCTTCATTTCTTTTTATTAATTAACCACTTGTAAACTTATATTCACTGTTCTTTTTTTATAAATATATGATTTAAATTAAATCTATATTCATAGAGTCGAATCGAGAATCGAAATCAAAAATGGAATCGAGAATCGAATTGGAGCATCTGAATCGATTCCCAGCCCCTGTCACAAGTGCAGTCAACATACATGTTCCTGTCAGTCAGATCTTCAAAGTTGTATCCACGGATGCGCTGGTGTGTGTCAGAGGCCAGCACTGTTCGCCCGTCATTCAAACACCACAGACACTGCACACGAACACCCTCCCAGGAGTCCAGCAAGTTCCCGTCCAGATCCTGTCAGCACATGTTCCTCATTAACCAACATCACTTATGAACGTGTGTGGGAAATACTCACTAGAAACAATAATCCTGATTTCTGGCAACAGCAACTATTTAAAATGTTTCTTAATGGGTGAATCTCCACATGTAGAGAGCATGTCTGGGTCATATTACATCACAGAAAAATATACACTACCATTAAAAAGTTTGGGGTCAGTAAAATAATAATAATAAATTAATACTTTAATTCAGCAAGGAGGCATTATATTGATCAAAATTGATTTCAAATAAATGCTGAAGAATCCTGATCCTCCAAAAAAGTCAGTTTCCACAAAAACATGAAGCAGCACGACTGTTTTCAACATGCTAATAATTAGAAATCATCATATTAGAGTGATTTCTGAAGGATCATGTGACACTGAAGACTGGAGTAATGATGCTGACAATTCAGCTTTGATCACAGGAATAAATTACGTTTTAAAAAACACGCTACAATAAAAAAAAAAACAGTTCTTTTAAATGATAATATTTCACAACTTTTCAGTTTTGGATTAAAAAAGGATAAATAATTTAAAAAATCTTACCGACCTCAACCTTTTAAACAGTAGTGTAGATTTTATACACGTTTTAAAATTATTATTTATAAAATACATTTTGACATTTTCAAGGCAATAAAGCACATACACAGCCAAAATTATCATTACTTTATTGCAAAAAATAAATAAAAATAGGTCAAATATGCATCATGGATGTTTTGGTTTTACTGAATTTAATGTAAGCTGATTTTAATCATGAAAAATCATTGCATTTGTTTGTCAAATATTAAGACGACTTTTTTCCCCCTTGGAACTGAAATTAAAAAAGTAAATAGTAACTACCATATATCAATACCCTATTGTCACGCGAGTCCAGTTATAGCTGAGAGCACAGTAACTACGGCAACACTTACACACTGGTAGAACTGGCCTCTCTGACCGCCGGTAACAAAACGCTTGCCGTCTGGATTCCAGGCCACGCTGGTCAGGCTGTCCTCATGGGACTGGCTCATTTTGGTTCTCAGTTCCCCTGTCTGGGTGAACACAGAGAGGGTTTAAAGGCGAGACGAGCTGCCGGAGAGAATCTGAGAGCTGACCGTGGGTCGAGACCCTCACCTGTACGTTCCAGAGCCAGAGCTCAGAGCAGTCGTCCGGGCCGCAGGCTATCAGGTATGTGTCGTCCGGGCTCCAGGCCAGATAGGAAACCCCATAGGCATGACCCTCCAGCGTCTTCAGCTGCTTGAGCAGGTGTGTGTCCTGTCAAAACATCTCAAACCATCACACTCGTGGATCAGGAGCGTTATTTTAATGGTGAAGGGGAGGGGAAGGTCACTCACGGGGTCAACCTGCCATATAATGACTGTTGTGTCTTTGGATCCCGAGGCCAGTTTGGTGCCGTCGTTGGAGAACTTGCAGAACCAGACTTCATTGCAGTGCTCGGTCAAGATCTGCTGGGTGTAGCAGGGGAACTGTTTCCTGGAGATAACAGTCAATGCGTTTTAGCTCTCTGGAGAGACAGTAAGCCTGTCTAACTTTGAACTTTGGCATTCATTAAAGAGTTTTAAGAGACTTTCTTTAAAGAGACTTTTTTTTCACTTACACTTTATTTTGATGGTCCACTTCAGACATTCTACTAACTATAAGTAACTTTGCAACTACATGTCAGCAGATTTTAAGCAGACAGTCTACTATTACTCTAATGACTGCTAGTTGACATGTAGTTGCAAAGTTACTTATAGTTAGTCGAATGTCTAAAGTGGACTATCAAAATAAAGTGTCATTTTTGGATATACTGGATTTTATCTGGAATAAGAAGGTCTCCAGGTTGCATAAAGTATATGTACAGAGACCCAAGCCTCTGGGGGATAGAGATGACCTAATCTGAGGTTTAACGAGTTTTAGGGTGTGTTCACAGTCGTCATGTTTGGTGCGATCGCTCTGTTAGTGTGGTTCATTAATAAGTGTGAACGCTGCCATCTAAACCCTGGTGTGCATCGAACAAGCGGACCGAGACGCTGAAAAGATGAGTCTCGATCCACTTCCAAATGAACTCTGGTGCGGTTCGAAAGAAATATGAACACAACACGGACCAAACGCATGTAAACGAACCAAAAACAGGACATGATGTCAGAAGGCACGACCCTAAGAAGGACAGAATGCTCCGCTGTTTTTTCTTGTCATAGTCTCGATGTTGCCCGTCAGAGTTCAGTACAGGCGTCAGAACCGCGTCTCCGCACAGCAGATCTGGGTGTGTGTGACGGAGGGATTCCTGACGCTGTTTTGACTCCTTTACACACTTTATAAGCTCTTCACGAGTTCTCATATGTAGATACGCACATACAGCGAGCGCATTATCCGGACCAACCGAACCGAACTACAAGTGTGAACACACCCTTAAAATATTGTCTTTAATATGGCACACTACCGATACATTCGGCTGTCAGTTCACTTTTCAGTGCTTAATCCTGTTCTGAACACACAGTAATTTACAGGAGTGACAGCTGCATTTTATAACCAAATTAACTTGACAAAGTGGCAACCGCATTTACAAAAATGTCACGCAGTTTTTAATGACGCTTTTAAACGTGCATCAGAGATGCGTCTCTCTTCTGTGTGTGCGCGGTGCAAGAGAACCACAGGGGAAGAGCTACGAGATTTGACTCATTCAAGTTGCCAGATCTTGCTAGAAAAACAGCAAACAAGAACAAGCCCATAATAAACCAAAATAAATCCAAATGCTTTATACTGGGGGTGTAACGGTACATGCGTTCATCCCGAACATCACGGTTCGGTGTATACAGTCAGACAACGAATACAGTCAGACACAGGCGATCCACACTATCCTGAAAGGAGTGCATGCAGCAATGCAACGCCGTTTGCTAACCGCCACAACAGGAAAACAAGCAGAAGAAGAAGAGACGATCTATGCAACCCAAAGTTCAGATGGCACGCAAGAGCCTATACGCTGAGTTTCGATCAGGCGCCGCTTCACTCGCTGTCTGATGTAGATGCAGACGTCTCTTTTTCTCCTTCTCGCTCATCCTTGCATGATTTTTTTGATAAAGCATAATACTGAACTTTGTGCATCGGCGCAACTCTCAAGTTTTATTCTTCATTATTCTATTTATTTTGTACTTTTATGACACAAGAGATGCTTTTCAGTTTTGTAGCTGATCGTGACCAAATACCTTTTGTTTTTTATCAGCCCTGCAAAAGAAAAGCCCTATGCAAGAGTGCATTCTGTTCACTGAATCCTCTTAATGAGGCGGTCCTGCTCCAGCTTCCTCAGGAGGGATTAACTGCCGTTAGCTGGAACAAACTAATTTGCACGACTGTCTGTTCAAACTGCGTGACCCCAAAACCGAGGTACGTACCAAACCGTGACGTCTGTGTACCGTTACACCCCTGCTTTATACTGAATCAGTGTTGCCAGACGTACGATAATTATCATATTTGTACCATAATTTTGACCTCTGTACGATCAATAATGATAAAAATCCCATAATGTACGATAATTTCCGAATTGTGTGACACTTCAGATGATGGTGGTTGTGATCGTAGGGCTTCTGTACTCATTGATCTAGCTGTGGATCCTGACGTCATGATCGTGAGGAGAACGTGAACATGGTGTTACGCACGTCTTCCACCTCATCTCACGTTACGTCTTCTCAGCCAATCACCGTGTAGAATGACTGTCTCTCACGAGCACAAGTTAACGTTCCTGCCGCGGCGCTAGGTCAGTTGTTTCCAAGCTGAGGTCGATAGTTTAGCAATAAAGTAATTTGAAGGTCATGTCAAAAGGTTTTTGTCTGGATAAACAGCTGTATTCTGTACGTTTGACTCGAGTATGATCATTTTCTTCTAAATTGAGCCTCTGGTACGATACTTGGACATTTCCAATCTGGCAACACTGCACTGAATACAAGACCAAAATATCGTGACCCGCACTTGCTAATGTGTGAACATGGCAACACCTCAAGAGCGCTCTCTGTGAAGAAGCCTTACAAACATAAAAACGACACCTCAACAGTGGTTTTGTTAAAATTATATAGTATTTTAACATAAACATAATGAGTCTTTGGTTGCTTTAATATTATTTGTATTTGAGGTGAATGTCGGGATTTACTGTAATCGGATATACTGTACTTTTTTTTCTTCTGCGACTAAAAGACTAATCAAATTTTAGTCGAGTATCAGGACTCAGCCCTAGACACCGCATCTGTGAAACCGTGAGTTTGCTCATGTACCTGCTGCACACGTGGTCTATGAGCAGAGACACACTGTCCAGTCCGCTGTCCAGCTTGGTGTTGTGGTAGAGACAGCGATCTCTCTGCAGCTCCACCGCCTGACGCAACAGAGTCTGCAGACGCCGGGGCGGCAGCATCACGGACGGGGGCAAGTACGCTGAGAGAGAGACAGAGATGGAGCATAGAGGTCGTGGAGGGTTAGACTCAGTTTCATCTGAATTCAGCCAACACAGGACATAAAGTGGACTCGAGACTACGCAGGTCCTTCACGCTCTTTAGGTTACCGCCCCCAATTCAATTCATCTCCTGAATTGGCTGAACTGAAATAGAACTGACCCGAACCCTAGCTGAAAAAAACTAAAACAATTACATGAAACTGTAAAAAAAGAAAGCAAAAGAGGGAATGAAGAGAGGAAGAAGTAAACAGAATAAATGAAAACGTGAATAATAATGTTTACACCAATAATAATAATAATAATAATAATAATAATAATAATAGGTTACTCTTTATTTTAAGGTGTCCTTGTTACAGTGCAATTATAGATTAATAATAATAATTAACTACATGTACTAACTGTAGGATTAGGGTTGGGTTTAGGGCTAGTTGCATGTAATTATGCATAATTTATAATATATTACTACAGTAACTACATTTAACAAGGACACTGTAAAATAAAGTGCTACCCAATTATAATTAATATTAATAACAATTAATAATTCTCAGATACCTGGGTCATTCTTTTGTTTTTCAGAGACTTGGGGCCAGATTTACTAAACAGGGCAAGTTAGCGTGAGAGTTAGCGCAATCCTATAAAAGCACTGATGGGAGTGTAACGTTCTGCTCTTGATCTACTGAAGACGAGCAAATGAAAGAACACAGACTCAGCCGGATCATTTCCATAATGACCAACACAATCCACCAAGATCAGCACACACTAGCGTCTGGTTTAAGACGTGCTTTTTTTGGGCGGTAAATAATGGTGCAAATACCAGTAAAGTGACGAGTGCAAACCTTAGTAAATCACTTTGATCTATGATTAATTTCATTTCATTTATGATTTATGAGCATGAGTCATTTAAATTCTCTCCTCCCATAAATCTTGTGTCTGAAAGGGAAACTCCTACAAATGCATGTGTAATAATATCAGCCACAAAAATAACCCTGTCCACGACTTTTCAGCGCTCATTTTCACTGCGTGTCTTTAGTAAATCCTGACAGAAGTTTTTAACACCAAATGAGGGTTTGCGCTGGAGCTGTTAGTAAATCTGGCCCCAGATCTTCTAGCAGAAGGTAGCCATTTAATTCATTCATTAATAAATAAAATAGCATTTTAATGAAAATGTATAAACTTAATATTTGAATATGTAGTAAAACCATTATATAATAACAGTACGGCACTGGTGTCCCTGCTGTATTGTGAATATAGTCATTAGTCAATAGTCAGAAGTCTGGCACATTCACAGAAACTCAGTTCTGCATTGAAAAATAGTCATATTATATATATATATATATATATATATATATATATATATATATATATATATATATATATATATATATATATATATATAAGCACAGCCTCTCGTACCTTAAGCATAATGTATACATATTAAACTCACATTTCCTAAAAGATAGAAATCATCTTAGTTTTCTTATCATAATTAAGTGAATATAGAAGAGAATTTCAAATAATTTGAGCGAATGTTGACATTTTTGTCATGGTGTTTTTTTTTATTTTTAAATATAATAATTAAAATACGATTATTATTACTATATATATTTTATTTAATCTTAATGTTGTTATTAATTTAAATGTTTTAAGAAATATATTGTAATGGAAATATTTTAATTGGTAAACAGTTTATAGGTTTTCCTGTGCCCAATATCACGGCTATCCTATCTTTTATAATTTTCCTTTAACTAACAAAAGTTCCTAAATCCCATCAATGACAATGTTTGGTGAGAGACGTTTTAGCAGTGGACTTTATGAACTGTGTAATGTTGTGAAATTAGTTGGTTTGAGGCCCGTGTTGTTGTTTTTTACAGTGCAAAAACTGCATAAAAAACCAAAAAGCTCACAGGAAAAAGCATACATTTACAACAACATAATCAGGTAATAGCATTTCATTGGTTCTTTCTTGTTTTTGCATGTGTTCATAATTTCATTGCATGACAGCCTGGCCAAAAATGATGTTGGCACAATTTCATTACGTTATCACAAATAAAACAACAGACTACAAGCAATATGCTTACAAAATCATTAACACATTTGTAATAATATTTGAATAAAGAGTGAAGATGTCAATTTTCTGGACATCACTTTTGGCCACAACTATATAAGCGTCATCAATGCATGTTTCAATGCGGATTTACTCATTAACAGTCCCTTAAAAAACAGCACAAGCATATTCACTTTTCAGTGGCAGGACTTAAAGGTAGCACAACCGGAATGATCCAGCTGGTGTTTGTTTATCTGGGTTTGGAGTAACTCACTCTGAAGCTTGTCGAGGAGTTTGGATCGTGAGGCCGTCCCTTTGCCCTCCCACTCAGCTTTAGCACGCAGGTCATCAGAGTTACTGCACATCAGGTACCTACAGCACACAAGAGCCGAGTCTTTACACACCGATACAGCGGCCACTCAGGGGTTACTGTTTCTGTTCAAGCAACTCAACCATCTTTAAGATGCATGTGATAAAACTGCACTAAAAAAAAATCATACACAAGCATGTATTTAGATTTTTATGGACGCTTGTTTCCGCCACAGAATTAAAAAATAACAGGTAATTGCAACTTTTTCATCTCACAATTCTGACTTTTTTTCTCACAATTGTGAGTTTACATCGTGATATAAAGTCAGAATTGTGAGAAATAAACCCGCAATTCAGACTTTTTAAGAGTTAAAATCTCGCAATTCTTACTTTATAACATGCAATTGCGACTTTACTGAATATCACGCAATTCTGATTTTATATATTAGATGTAAACTCGCAATTGTGAGATAAAAAGTCGCAATTATCTTTAAAAATGTTTCATTCTCAATCTGTAATAGATACAAAGAAATGCAGTTCAATATTCTACATAATGTTTACATATCACCTTATATATACAGTAAGTACACTCCAGGTGTTTCTCCGAACTGTCCTAAATGTAACGCAGCTAAGGGCACTAGATATCACCGTCTTTGGGAGTGTAAGAACATCAAGGTATTTTGGCAGGCAGTATGCAGGGAAATCAGTTTGGTGATTGGACAGACAGCCCCACTCAACCCACTCATGTGCCTACTGGGGCTTATACCTGACCCTCTGAGAGCTCACAGAGAGACTGTTCAGTTTCCCCTAATGCTGGCTCGAAAGGCTATAATGATCAAATGGGTTAGTAGCGATGCCCCCTCTACTCAGATGTGGAATCTCTGATATCAGAAGTTGTAACTCTAGAAAGATTGAGGTATTGTCTCAATGGTAAATCGCATACGTTTAAAAAATGGGAGAATATTCTAAAGTGTTTGAAGATTAAAAGGTCATAAACACAAACTGGATAAAATGTAGGTACAATCATATGATGAGATGCTGTATGTAATTTGTCCATATGCCCATAGATATGGTTATTAATATTGTTTTCTGTGCTGTGTTTTTTGGTTTTAATATGTTTTGTTTGAAATAACGAAAATGTTTAATAAAAAGAATATTTAAAAAAAAAAAAGTTTCATTCTCTTGCGGAAACGAGCTTCCATTGATTTTTTTTTTCATCCTGCAACGTAAAAAAAATAAGCACGCAACCACTAGTTCTCAGTTATTCTGCTGGATGATAGGTAGAATGAAGGCAAGCTTTGAATAACTAATGGGGCGATAACGAATGTCCAAAAAATTTATAAAAAATTAAATCTCTCTCTTTCTTGCTGCCTAGTTCGCCTATAGGCACACGCTCAACAGACTTTACTTCTATAACATGACATATTTCCATCAGTAGGGTGGGACTTGATTTTAGCCCTTAAACAGGCAAGAGTAGAAAATGATAAGCAAAAAATCATTTCATGTAATTTTTTATATCATCTGGACTTAAGTAAAACATATCCAAAAGAATTTTTGAAATATTTGATATATTTTGGATTTTATGAGTTTTGACTCCCAGGTCACGTTGCCTGATTAGGGTATAAAAAAAGGACCAAGTCATTAATCTATTAACTGTTACTGGCCCACTTGCCACTGCATTTTTAAAACAATTATATCCTATACTTCTTCTGATCTAATGTTGACAAATTATATATCATTCAAAAGCTTTCAAACTCAAGATTCAGCCTGTGAAAACTATTTTGAAATCGGATATAAAAAAATGGTACTTTAACCCCTTAACTGTCACCCCCTTTTTGAGAATGGACATTAAAATGCACTATTCAAACTTAAATGGTTGTAATTCGAGAATGCTTTTGGGTATAGACCTTTTGGTATAGGTCTTGTTTAAAAGAAGATACCCAGCAGATTATTGCTGAAGTGAAAGCACTTAAAACAATTAAAATATGAAAAAGTTATGGAAGTTTAAATTTACAGTAAATCAAATATACTGTACTTAATATTCTTTTATATAAAATATCTATTTTACAAAATATTGTTTACTCTAAAATTGATATAAAATCAAAGCCATATATCTAACCAAGTTGTGTTCCAAATTTGAAGTTGATATCACAAAACTTGAAGTTCCCATTTCTGGCGTAATACCAGAAATAGCCACCGGGTGACATACATTGCATTGAATTTAATTGTATGCATTCTGCCGTAACAAATTAATAAATTTCTGTCCAAATATCACTTCTGTCACAAAATATCGAACCTTGAGACTCAGACCTTTCTGACAATATTTTGTCAATATTAGAAAAGGTTTTGATCATAAATTATGAAACATGATTACGCCCAAAAGAGGTGGAGTCAGACAAAAGAATTTAGAATACCGTTTCTATGGTAACATAACGTCCAATTTCAAAACGGTTTTCACAGGATGAATTCTGAGTTTGTAAACTTTCAAATGATGCCTAATTTATGATAACTACTAAAATATGTGATGTAATAAAAAGGCGATAAAAAAGATATATTTTAGAGGATAATATATATATATATATATATATATATATATATATATTATACTTTTTAGAGGATAATATTATTTTATCATTTTTTATTGACATACTAGTTTATATGTTTTATTATGAACTTTTAGCATGAAAACCAAAGTTTCAATTATTAAAAGTGTGTGCATCGACTTTTTGTGACAAACGCCAGAACTCCTGTTATGATGTAAATTTTTTGAGGTGCACTCTTGTCATAAATTCATCTATTACTGTTCTTACATAATTTGTAACAAAAAACAGTGCTATAATATCTATTTAGGAGTCTTAGACCTTTCCAACGATATATAGTTTGTCATTATTAGATTAGGATTTAATTGTAATATAGTGAATTAAAAATTAAAAATACAAAGATGGTCAAAATTAGGGTTAATCCCTTTTTTATACCCTAAACAGGCAACGTGACTCAGGAGTCACATATATTTCAAAACGTGCTAAATAACAACATGAACAACATATTAATTAATTTTCTTCTTCAGCACCTTAAGACAATGTTCACAATTAATATTAGCAGTATTATTATTATTTTTCCAGAAGATAAGTAAGTTTAATATATATTTACTTTCCTCAAAATCTGAATGTCCTCCACCACCAGTAGCCATGTTGGATTTAGGTCAGGCTGACTAATTTATCACACAAAAATTGAAGCAAATCATGTGACCAGCATACTCAAGACAGACCAGGCTGTGATAAATGATAAAAGGATTTCATGAAGAAATCATTCTTATGCCCCAAAAAGACAATAAAAACTATGTGACTCGTGAGTCACGTTGCCTGTTTTAGGGTTAGAGAGGCAGAGCCACTTACTTTACATGTAAAATGCACAACATAAACTACAAATATTTATAGTATATTTTCATTAGACACTAAAGATATGTTCGTAAGAATAGCCTGCACAACGATACGGATGAAACCAGGATTTCAGGCCTCTGTGTTTTACAGTGTATGTCTCACTTCAGCTGATCTTGCCATGAACTTGCACCTGCACTTGATAATTAAGAGAAAGACCAGATGGCGGCACACCCCTAAAAAACTATTAAAGATAACCCAACGAATGCGTATTGGTTGAGCACAGTTGTAAACAGGTTGGAACAGACTGTACGAGAACGAGATGATCTGCAGGCATCTTGGCTTTTCTGTCTCCACACTTACAGTCCAAGTTTGGGCATTTACATTTTGGCAATTTTACCACTGTCCAGTTCTTTGAAGGGCTCTTAAACGGGACCTATTGTGCCCTTTTACAAAGTCTTGATTTAGTTTTTGGGCTCTACTAGAACAGGTTCATGCTTGAATGCTCAAAAAACACATTATTTTCACATATTTTACATTACTTAACCCATGTCTTCCTAGTCTGTCAGGAATGCTCTGCGGGGTGTTTCCCAAAAGCATCGTTAGCCAACTATGGTTGCAAGTTGTCATTATCAGCATAGTTCAACAAGTTCATGTTTCATGAAACCATAGTTCCAATGAACATTCAAACAGCATCGCAAAATTGTTTGGAACAAAGCCATGGTTTCTTGTTTGTATTACATGTTGACTTAATAAATCATTATCTTGAGCAAAATACACAAGCTGACATTTAGAATAATATAATTTGAATATATACAAATATCATTTACGTTTTTTCGTTTGTCAAGAGATTTAAAGCACCGTTTTTGAAGAGTGTGCATGTGCGAACGTGCTCTAATACGCAAGAACGAGACTATGATTGTGTAAATAAAGCAAAATAACTGAGAAAAATGAGAATTAGTCCTCAGATGCCACGTCTATGGTAGTGAAGCAGTGAGTTACGTTGTTGTACGGGAAACACATCCTGTTTAGTTCCTGTTTCTATGAAGCCCCTCCTTCTGAAAAGCACACTGTGCTCTGATTGGTCAGCTAGATCAGTGTGTTGTGATTGGTCAAGCGCTACGAGAGTGTTTGGGAAATGTCCCGCCCCTTTCCATAACCGCCAGTTTAACACACTACTAACTAACTCAACCAGGCCCCGCCCCTTTATACTGCGTATTAATTATGTAAATGAGGAATATTGTGACGTGTTCGTTCCCGGAATAAACTCAAGACTACAATGGAGGCGTTTCAGGAGTTCAGAAACACTGACACTGATATAGAGAAGTACTCAGAGCTTTTTCATGCTCAAACTGCAACATTACACACTAAAGAAAGTAAAGAAAAAGTTTAAAAAAAAGCATGAAATTGATATTCTGAACATTTTTTCTCTATCTGTGGCCTCCGTCATAAAGCAAAGATGGCAGCATGCAGGCAGAATTTATTTCAAAGTAAATTTGTTTTCTTATTATAGGGAACCTAAAAAAATGAGGAAATGACATTGTTGTTCTAATGCCCCCAAAATAGGAGTGAAGTGTGATATACCCGCTGAGGATGTGGATTCGTTCGGTGTTGTACTTCAGTGGCGTGAGCTCGGCTCGGAGGACCTGAAGTGCTTCGAGAACCTTCCCGTCCTCCAGATACTCCAAATACTTCTGTTGCAGGAGCAAGAACTTCATCCGCTGAACAACACAGGACAAAATCACTCAGAACATTCATAAAACTGATGGTGGAGATGTTGAGAGGACTTTGGACTCTTACCACCACAGCGCTCGGTGAATGCATCAGTGCTTTCAGCTCGTTGAGGTCACTCTCAGCCTGTTACAATGAAAAACAGACAGATTAACTGAGTTCCTCAAGTTGACCGGCCCTTATCTGTTTCTTGTTTGGTTTGTTGTGACCCATTATGACCATTAAATACACAAAAGGACAAAGTTTAGAAACACCCATAAGGTGTAATCTTACGAGATATTGATGGGAATCATTCACTGTTTGTTTAATGATTCTGATTCCACTAAATTATTCTGTAACAATTCACTTAAAGTTCCCCTGTGGTGAAAATCAAGCTTTTAAAATGTTGTTTATATGTCTATATGGTGTTTTTAATATGCTTTAAGACAAACCATGTGTAAATTCATAAGTCGACTCCATTGCTGAGTATTTTCTCCTTAAAACTGCAGTGAACCAAAGACAGTCTCAAAAACACGCTTTGAAATCGCTGGTGTTTCTGACGTCACAAACTACCTTGTAACCAATCAGATCATGAGGGGGAGGGGCTTTAGCATATCATTAACTGATGCGAAGTAGGAGAGTCTCAAGAGAAGCCAGGTTATCCCAGTTCTGTTGATATATGATGTATATTACGATGTTATGATGATCTCCACTGACGTTCTGAGCTGTTCAAAGCGTTTCTAGGGATGCTGATTGTTAGAAGGAAGCTGTCGAACGGGAACACTGTTCGTCTAACATTAGCAGCACATTATTAGCTGTTTGAAAACGCAGTCAAGGAAAAGGCTAATCATATTAATTCCTGTTATTGTGTCCGACATAGAGAGCATTACATGCAACGCATTACCATCCTGATACAGCGACTTATATACGATACGAGCCTTCACTCTTCCACTTCTTCTGATTCAGTTTCTGGTTCAGACATATATGGCTGAATTAAACCAGTATTTCCTCTTCTCATTGTGCAGCGTTTACTACAGTAAAGTGGATCCCGAGACCGAGTGGATCTCTGAGCCGGTGTGAGTGAGTGGAGGCGGGGCTAGTTAGCATATTAATGGTTCCACATAGTAAATGAAGCAAGGGTGTAGAGTTAAATTCAAGCTATTTTAAGGCATGAAGAAATTCTTTTCACACATTTTTTTTTTTTTCTATGTAATTTTGGTGATCAAATATGAGTTAAGGGATTAAAATGATTGACTACAGGGGGACTTTAAAGCCTGTATGTACAGTATAATGCATATTCATAATGTATGTTATAATGAATCATATCTTTTCATAAATAACTATAACCAAAGTTAAAATGCATTATAATACTTGCAGAACATCTGACATTGGTTGTTTGTCATGCATTATACTTTCTAAAAGTGTAACAATGTAAGTATTATAATGTAATATAACTGTGGTTACAATTATTTATGAGACCATACAATGCTTTATACAAGTGAATTACAAGGCATAATTACTGCAATAAAATACTTTTATAATGCATGACACATAAAGACTTGATGAACGAAGGTCTTACGGGTTTGGAACGAAATGAGGGTGAGTAATTAATGACAGAATTTAAATTTTTGGGTGAACTAACCCTTTAATCTTTTTAAGCTTCTTTAGTTCTATGTAAATACTACGGTACACAGGTCAGTCACTCAGTAACATGGCAATAAAGCTAATGCCATCAGTGTACCGTGGTACCATTACAGTGCATTTTTCTAATGATTCACATGATCTAATGATTTCTACATTTTCCTATTCTGTTTCATTAAAGTAATTCTAGACGATTTCTACAATTTCAATAACTACAATTTCTAGACAGGCCATGTGAAGACTCACCTTTTCCCACTCTCCCTCCATCACATGATTCCGGAACTTGGTAGCAGCGGGATGCTCAAGTCTACAGCCCGATTCCTGCATCAACAGGTCCACAGTTTGACTGAAACACGACAAAATGAAATATGTTAATTAAGAATGTGAAGTGGATTCATATTCCTTTCACATGATAGACTTAGGATTAGAGAACACACACACACACACACACTCACACGCAGAGTTCCAATCTCCTAGCAACAAGAAGTCAGTGTTTGATTCATGAAAGCAATAATTAACATATAAACCCTTGAATGTTTCATTTCCTAGAAAGGAACGCCTCTCCCACTGTTCACTATAAATTGTGTGGAGCACCGATTCATCTGGTTTTATACACCAGAAGAGCAAACAAGGTTAACACTCCTAATAAAGACTATGTTAGGCAAGATGCATTACTTCAACAAGCTATTTTACTTTGCTTTTACCTTGTCAATATGAACTAGCAAACTAATAGACTAGATATGTATACTAGATCTGCACGATATTGAAGAAAAATGTGATATGCGATGCAAAAATGCTTTAAAGGGTTAGTTCACCCAAAAATGAAAATTACCCCATGATTCACTCACCCTGAAGCCATCCTAGGTGTAGGCCTATATGACTTTCTTCTTTCAGACAAATATAATCAGAGTTATATT
This sequence comes from Abramis brama, assembly GCF_963993115.1. NCBI lineage: Eukaryota > Metazoa > Chordata > Actinopteri > Cypriniformes > Leuciscidae > Abramis > Abramis brama. The sequence goes on along the minus strand of NC_139979.1, from coordinate 32,065,185 downwards.
AAAAAATATCTTGGCCAGGGCTCAACGCTAAGGATTTTTTTCTACTTGCCCTGCCAACATTTTCACTGGCCCCACAATAAAACAATAATAAAGTAAAAGAAAAGAAAATGGGCCTATAAAATAAGCCTAGTATTGTTTTAGTTATTTTTGATACATGTAACCATAATAATTAAGGTTATGACACCAAAAGCTACTAGATTAACTCATTTAAACAGCAAGTAATAAAATAGGAGCAAATAATCAAATTACGAGCAAAAGCACAAATAAATACAACAGAACAAACATATAAATGAAATAAACTATGATTTTCAGGTTTTTCATGTAGGTTTAAATGAGATTTTCAGGTACAGAAATTGTAATCTAATGTATTTTGTATAATTTATAATCTAATTGTGTAGAAAATGTCACTCTTCGTGTAATATTGGTTAGCTATATTAAATGACATAAATATAAAAGACATACAGGCGCATTATAATAGACTAAATCACATAGTAAAAGTGTATACTCTAAATGTGCACACGCGCTAGTCTATTCTACTAGACTACATCACTTAGTGTATGCGTGCACTCAATGTGTGTGTTTTTGTAAAGTGAGGGACATACTTGATAATGTCAGATCGTTAAATCAACAATCACAATATCATAGACGATATCGCACACACCCCTACAGCACTGGCCCGACGTGGCAAGTGACAGTTCCCTCAGCTGTCCCGAGAGTCGTTCAGACTGGCCCTGGGCCATTGGGCAGTCCTTATTGTCGAGCCCTGCTGGCTCTTCCAAGCTTTATCCATCAAAGCGCATCCATCCATGATAAAAGTAAATCCACACTGCTCTGGGGGGTTAATAAAGGCCTTCTGAAGCGAAGTGATGCATTTGTGTAAGAAAAATATCCATATTTAAAACTTTATCGACATTTAATAACATTTACATTTAAAACTTTAATAACATTTACAGCAGAGGAGTAGCCTAACCCTTGACTTGACGCATTGATGAACACGGAAGTGCGAATTAGAAGTCTTAAAGGAGAATTTTTAAAGAGAAATGTGAGAGGAGTTTGAGTTTGTTGCCGAGCACTGTTTGTTTGAACCGCGAGAGGCGTCAAAGCTTACGCTATACTTCTACGTCACACATCATCAAGTGTTAATCTTTTGGCGGAACTAGACTCGCGTATGGCCATCTGCTGGAAGCTAGTTATTTTAGTCGATTACATTTTTTATATGGATATTTTTCTTACACGAATGCATCGCTTCGCTTCAGAAGGCCTTTATTAACCCCCCAGAACAGTGTTGATTTACTTTTATCATGAATAGATGCGCTTTGATGGACTTCAAAACATAAACAGCCATTCACTGACATTATAAAGCTTGGAAGAGCCAGGATATTTTTGCAATACAACTCAAGTTGTATTTGTCTGAAAGAAGAATGTCATATAGGCCTACACCAAGGAAGGCTTGAGGATGAGTAAACCATGGGGTCATTTTCATTTTTGGTTGAACTAACCCTTTAAGTCTGTAAAATATATTTAAATTATATTTAAATGTATTTAAAAACTGAAAATGGCATAACAATTTAATAACATATAGGCTAACATCAAAAACACCACTGACACCATCATGAAAGCACAAAAACACCACTGATACGGTCATGAAAGCTCAAAAACACCACTGACACGGTCATAAAAACACTACTAAAACCAGTAAAAATCCACTGATACCGTCATGAAAGCTCAAAAACACCAGTGACACCGTCATGAAAGCTCAAAAACACCAGTGACACCATCATGAAACCTCAGAAACACAACTAACACCATCATGAAAGCTCAAAAACACCACTGACACCATCATGAAACCTCAGAAACACCACTGACACCATCATGAAACCTCAGAAACACAACTAACACCATCATGAAAGCTCAAAAACACCAGTGACACCATCATGAAAGCTCAAAAACACCACTGACACCATCATGAAACCTCAGAAACACAACTAACACCATCATGAAAGCTCAAAAACACCACTGACACCATCATGAAACCTCAGAAACACCACTCACACCATCATGAAAGCTCAAAAACACCGACACGGTCATAAAAACACTACTAAAACCAGTAAAATCCACTGACACTGTCATGACAGAACAAAAACACCACTGACACCATCATGAAAGCTCAAAAACACCACTGACACCATCATGAAAGTTCAAAAACACCAGTGACATGGTCATGAAAGCACAAAAACACCACTGACACCATCATGACAGAACAAAAACACCACTGACACGGTCATAAAAACACTACTAAAACCAGTAAAATCCACTGACACTGTCATGACAGAACAAAAACACCAGTGACACCATCATGAAAGCTCAAAAACACCACTGACACCATCATGAAACCTCAGAAACACCACTGACACCATCATGAAAGCTCATAAACACCACTGACACCATCATGAAAGCTCATAAACACCAGTGACATGGTCATGAAAGCACAAAAACACCACTGACACCATCATGACAGAACAAAAACACCACTGACACCATCATGAAAGCTCAAAAACACCAGTGACACCATCATGAAAGTTCAAAAACACCAGTGACACCATCATGACAGAACAAAAACACCACTGACACCATCATGACAGAACAAAAACACCACTGACACGGTCATAAAAACACTACTAAAACCAGTAAAATCCACTGACACTGTCATGACAGAACAAAAACACCAGTGACACCATCATGAAAGCTCAAAAACACCACTGACACCATCATGAAACCTCAAAAACACCACTGACACCATCATGAAACCTCAGAAACACCACTGACACCATCATGAAAGCTCAAAAACACCACTGACACCATCATGAAACCTCAGAAACACCACTCACACCATCATGAAAGCTCATAAACACCACTGACACCATCATGAAAGCTCATAAACACCACTGACACCAATAAAAATCCACCGACGTTACCACCTGACCATCATTAAAAAACACCACTGAAACCCTCTTGTAAGCACAAACGCTCCACTGACACCGTCATGAAAAAATATAACACCACCACTGACACCATCATGAAAGCACAAAAACACCACTGACACCATCATGACAGAACAAAAACACCACTGACACCATCATGACAGAACAAAAACACCACTGACACGGTCATAAAAACACTACTAAAATCCACTGACACTGTCATGACAGAACAAAAACACCAGTGACACCATCATGAAACCTCAGAAACACCACTGACACCATCATGAAAGCTCATAAACACCACTGACACCATCATGAAAGCTCATAAACACCAGTGACATGGTCATGAAAGCACAAAAACACCACTGACACCATCATGACAGAACAAAAACACCACTGACACCATCATGAAAGCTCATAAACACCACTGACACCATCATGAAAGCTCATAAACACCACTGACACCATCATGAAAGCTCATAAACACCAGTGACATGGTCATGAAAGCTCAAAAACACCACTGACACCATCATGAAAGTTCAAAAACACCAGTGACACCATCATGACAGAACAAAAACACCACTGACACCATCATGACAGAACAAAAACACCACTGACACGGTCATAAAAACACTACTAAAACCAGTAAAATCCACTGACACTGTCATGACAGAACAAAAACACCAGTGACACCATCATGAAAGCTCAAAAACACCACTGACACCATCATGAAACCTCAAAAACACCACTGACACCATCATGAAACCTCAGAAACACCACTGACACCATCATGAAAGCTCAAAAACACCACTGACACCATCATGAAACCTCAGAAACACCACTCACACCATCATGAAAGCTCATAAACACCACTGACACCAATAAAAATCCACCGACGTTACCACCTGACCATCATTAAAAAACACCACTGAAACCCTCTTGTAAGCACAAACGCTCCACTGACACCGTCATGAAAAAATATAACACCACCACTGACACACCATCATAAAAAAACTACTAAAACCAAAACACATTACAAAAACACCGACACGGTCATAAAAACACTACTAAAACCAGTAAAATCCACTGACACTGTCATGACAGAACAAAAACACCAGTGACACCATCATGTAAACACAAAACACCACTGACACGGTCATAAAAACACTACTAAAACCAGTAAAATCCACTGACACTGTCATGACAGAACAAAAACACCAGTGACACCATCATGTAAACACAAAACACAACTGACACGGTCATGAAAAACTATTACACCACTGACACCATCACAAAACACTACTAAAACCAATAAAATCCACAGACGTATTACAAATGGCGCTTTTCCACTGCGTGGTACGGCTCGGTTCGGCTCGGTACGGTTCGACTCGGCGCGGAACGGTTCGGCTCGCTTCGCTTTTCCACTGCATGGTACGGCTCGGTTCGGCTCGGTACGGTTCGACTCGGCGCGGAACGGTTCGGCTCGCTTCGCTTTTCCACTGCGTGGTACGACTCGACTCGGTACGGCACGGTTCGCTTTAGCTCGGTTGCTTTTCCACTGCAGTTAGTACCGCTTCAAAGTGGGTGGGACTGATCGATCGTTATAGTTGCCGTCTCTACTGCCATGATATCATCATATTAAATGCGAATTTTTCATTCCGTGTTTCCCCATCCACTCTTTGCCATTTCTTTTTTTGAAGTTTTTTTGTTTTGTTTTTTTTATTTTTTTTTAAGCAAATACTTTTAAAACAGGCGCTACAGCGCTGGCTGTTGTCTACTGGCTATTTAAATCTAGCGGGTTTAGTGTCTCGTGTCGTAAATAATGACGCTGGTAGTGATGGTTCTGTCTGACCAATCAGTGATCTGCAGTGTTTTCACGTCACATTTTAGTATCGGTACGGACGGTACGCTTGGAACCTCAACAGAGATGGTACCATTTAAAGCGAGCCGAAGCGAGCCGTACCGTACCGTACCATGCAGTGGAAATGCGCCATAAGTGAGCCGTACCGAGCCGTACCGTACCGTACCATGCAGTGGAAAAGCGCCAAAAATCTCCACTAACACCATCATGAAAGCTCAAAAACACCCCTGACACCATCATGAAAGCTCAAAAACACCCCTGACACAGTTATGAAAACAATAACACCACTGACACCGTCATGAAAGCTCAAAAACACCACTGACACCGTCATGAAAGCTCATAAACACCACTGACACCGTCATGAAAGCTCATAAACACTAGGGATGGGACTTTTTCTCGACAAAACGACCGACATTCGACACATGCTCCACTCGACAAAAAAAATAGAGTGTCGACATGTCGAGGGGGCGGGGCTTGTGGGATTTCCAAATTGCATTTTTTTTTTTTTTTTGGCTTTTAATTTATTACATTTCCTCGGTTACTTTAACCTCGGTTCCCTGAGAGATAAAGGAACGAGTATTGCGTTGCAAACGCTATGAGAAAACTCCTTTTCTCGAGAAAAGAACGACCATGGTGTGTAAACAGAAGCAGCAGCGGAAATATGCACGATCCGCGAGTGCTGAAGACGTTCTGCACGGCTTTGATGGGTGCGCAGGAGGACACAAATGGGCGGCGACAGCTTCTTCCAGTGGCGGGAGCTTTTTCCTAAGCGCCGTCAACAGAAAGAACGTTAACTGTACGTACACACCGCCGCCGACTTGAGCTGCAAAGAAGCTCTGGCCACCCTGTCAAGGACGCTTGTCGAAAAGTACGGGGAAGCTTGACCGCTCTGAATGGTGAGTGCGCGCGCGGCCGGGACTCGCTCTCTCTCTGCTCGTGCGTGCGCGCTTAAAATTTCATATTTTGTTATGAACATTCACCCGCCAGTGTGGCGGATAGCCTTTTGAGATTTACTCGCCAAACAGAAAATCTACCCGCATTTGGCGCTTGGCGGGTGTTAATTTCGGACCCTGATGTAGAATATTTTCCACCCTCCACATTGCTGCTGCTCTTTAAAAAAGAAAAGAAAAAAAGGCCGACAATCCGACAAAAAGTCGACACATGGGCCTCAACAGTCGATTTCCCAAATCCCGTGTCGTTCCCATCCCTAATAAACACCACTGACACCGTCATGAAAGCTCGAAAACACCACTGACACCGTCATGAAAGCTCATAAACACCACTGACACCGTCATGAAAGCTCATAAACACCACTGACACCATCATGAAAGCTCATAAACACCACTGACACCGTCATGAAAGCTCGAAAACACCACTGACACCGTCATGAAAGCTCATAAACACCACTGACACCGTCATGAAAGCTCAAAAACACCACTCACACCGTCATGAATGCTCATAAACACCACTGACACCGTCATGAAAGCTCGAAAACACCACTGACACCGTCATGAAAGCTCGAAAACACCACTGACACCGTCATGAAAGCTCGAAAACACCACTGACACCGTCATGAAAGCTCATAAACACCACTGACACCGTCATGAAAGCTCGAAAACACCACTGACACCGTCATGAAAGCTCATAAACACCACTGACACCGTCATGAAAGCTCAAAAACACCACTCACACCGTCATGAAAGCTCGAAAACACCACTGACACCGTCATGAAAGCTCGAAAACACCACTGACACCGTCATGAAAGCTCATAAACACCACTGACACCGTCATGAAAGCTCATAAACACCACTGACACCGTCATGAAAGCTCATAAACACCACTGACACCGTCATGAAAGCTCGAAAACATCACTGACACCGTCATGAAAGCTCGAAAACACCACTCACACCGTCATGAAAGCTCATAAACACCACTGACACCGTCATGAAAGCTCATAAACACCACTGACACCGTCATGAAAGCTCGAAAACACCACTGACACCGTCATGAAAGCTCATAAACACCACTGACACCGTCATGAAAGCTCGAAACCACCACTCACACCGTCATGAAAGCTCGAAAACACCACTGACACCATCATGAAAGCTCAAAAACACCACTGACACCAATAAAAATCCACCGACGTTACCACCTGACCATCATTAAAAACACCACTGAAACCCTCTTGTAAGCACAAACGCTCCACTGACACCGTCATGAAAACACTACTAAAACCAGTAAAATCCACTGACACTGTCATGACAGAACAAAAACACCAGTGACACCATCATGAAAACACAAAACACAACTGACACGGTCATGAAAACACAAAACACAACTGACACGGTCATGAAAGCTCGAAAACACCACTGACACCATCATGAAAGCTCGAAAACACCACTCACACCGTCATGAAAGCTCATAAACACCACTGACACCGTCATGAAAGCTCGAAAACACCACTGACACCATCATGAAAGCTCGAAAACACCACTGACACCGTCATGAAAGCTCGAAAACACCACTGACACCATCATGAAAGCTCAAAAACACCACTGACACCGTCATGAAAGCTCATAAACACCACTCACACCATCATGAAAGCTCAAAAACACCACTGACACCATCATGAAAGCTCGAAAACACCACTGACACCGTCATGAAAGCTCATAAACACCACTGACACCGTCATGAAAGCTCATAAACACCACTGACACCGTCATGAAAGCTCATAAACACCACTGACACCGTCATGAAAGCTCATAAACACCACTGACACCGTCATGAAAGCTCGAAAACACCACTCACACCGTCATGAAAGCTCGAAAACACCACTCACACCGTCATGAAAGCTCATAAACACCACTGACACCATCATGAAAGCTCATAAACACCACTGACACCGTCATGAAAGCTCGAAAACACCACTGACACCATCATGAAAGCTCATAAACACCACTGACACCGTCATGAAAGCTCGAAAACACCACTCACACCGTCATGAAAGCTCGAAAACACCACTGACACCATCATGAAAGCTCATAAACACCACTGACACCATCATGAAAGCTCAAAAACACCACTCACACCATCATGAAAGCTCATAAACACCACTGACACCATCATGAAAGCTCATAAACACCACTGACACCATCATGAAAGCTCATAAACACCACTGACACCATCATGAAAGCTCATAAACACCACTGACACCATCATGAAAGCTCATAAACACCACTGACACCAATAAAAATCCACCGACGTTACCACCTGACCATCATTAAAAACACCACTGAAACCCTCTTGTAAGCACAAACGCTCCACTGACACCGTCATGAAAACACTACTAAAACCAGTAAAATCCACTGACACTGTCATGACAGAACAAAAACACCAGTGACACCATCATGAAAACACAAAACACAACTGACACGGTCATGAAAACACAAAACACAACTGACACGGTCATGAAAGCTCGAAAACACCACTGACACCATCATGAAAGCTCATAAACACCACTCACACCATCATGAAAGCTCAAAAACACCACTGACACCATCATGAAAGCTCATAAACACCACTGACACGGTCATGAAAGCTCGAAAACACCACTGACACCATCATGAAAGCTCGAAAACACCACTCACACCGTCATGAAAGCTCATAAACACCACTGACACCGTCATGAAAGCTCGAAAACACCACTGACACCATCATGAAAGCTCGAAAACACCACTGACACCGTCATGAAAGCTCGAAAACACCACTGACACCATCATGAAAGCTCAAAAACACCACTGACACCGTCATGAAAGCTCATAAACACCACTCACACCATCATGAAAGCTCAAAAACACCACTGACACCATCATGAAAGCTCATAAACACCACTGACACCGTCATGAAAGCTCGAAAACACCACTGACACCATCATGAAAGCTCGAAAACACAACTGACACCATCATGAAAGCTCAAAAACACCACTGACACCATCATGAAAGCTCATAAACACCACTGACACCGTCATGAAAGCTCATAAACACCACTCACACCATCATGAAAGCTCAAAAACACCACTGACACCATCATGAAAGCTCATAAACACCACTGACACCGTCATGAAAGCTCATAAACACCACTCACACCATCATGAAAGCTCAAAAACACCACTGACACCATCATGAAAGCTCATAAACACCACTGACACCGTCATGAAAGCTCGAAAACACCACTGACACCGTCATGAAAGCTCGAAAACACAACTGACACCATCATGAAAGCTCAAAAACACCACTGACACCGTCATGAAAGCTCATAAACACCACTCACACCATCATGAAAGCTCAAAAACACCACTGACACCATCATGAAAGCTCAAAAACACCACTGACACCATCATGAAAGCTCATAAACACCACTGACACCAATAAAAATCCACCGACGTTACCACCTGACCATCATTAAAAACACCACTGAAACCCTCTTGTAAGCACAAACGCTCCACTGACACCGTCATGAAATCACAAAAACACCACTAAAACCGTCATAAAAACACTACTAAAACCAGTAAAATCCACTGACACTGTCATGACAGAACAAAAACACCAGTGACACCATCATGAAAACACAAAACACAACTGACACGGTCATGAAAACACAAAACACAACTGACACGGTCATGAAAGCTCGAAAACACCACTGACACCATCATGAAAGCTCGAAAACACCACTGACACCGTCATGAAAGCTCGAAAACACCACTGACACCATCATGAAAGCTCAAAAACACCACTGACACCGTCATGAAAGCTCATAAACACCACTCACACCATCATGAAAGCTCAAAAACACCACTGACACCATCATGAAAGCTCAAAAACACCACTGACACCAATAAAAATCCACCGACGTTACCACCTGACCATCATTAAAAACACCACTGAAACCCTCTTGTAAGCACAAACGCTCCACTGACACCGTCATGAAATCACAAAAACACCACTAAAACCGTCATAAAAACACTACTAACACCAGTAAAATCCACTGACACTGTCATGACAGAACAAAAACACCAGTGACACCATCATGAAAACACAAAACACAACTGACACCGTCATGAAAGCTCAAAAACACCACTGACACCGTCATGAAAGCTCATAAACACCACTGACACCGTCATGAAAGCTCATAAACACCACTGACACCGTCATGAAAGCTCATAAACACCACTGACACCGTCATGAAAGCTCGAAAACACCACTGACACCATCATGAAAGCTCATAAACACCACTCACACCGTCATGAAAGCTCGAAAACACCACTGACACTGTCATGAAAGCTCATAAACACCACTGACACCGTCATGAAAGCTCATAAACACCACTGACACCGTCATGAAAGCTCGAAAACACCACTCACACCGTCATGAAAGCTCGAAAACACCACTGACACCGTCATGAAAGCTCAAAAACACCACTGACACCGTCATGAAAGCTCATAAACACCACTCACACCATCATGAAAGTTTTCACACCGTCATGAAAGCTCGAAAACACCACTGACACCGTCATGAAAGCTCAAAAACACCACTGACACCGTCATGAAAGCTCATAAACACCACTCACACCATCATGAAAGCTCAAAAACACCACTGACACCATCATGAAAGCTCAAAAACACCACTGACACCATCATGAAAGCTCAAAAACACCACTGACACCATCATGAAAGCTCAAAAACACCACTCACACCATCATGAAAGCTCATAAACACCACTCACACCATCATGAAAGCTCATAAACACCACTGACACCGTCATGAAAGCTCATAAACACCACTCACACCATCATGAAAGCTCATAAACACCACTGACACCAATAAAAATCCACCGACGTTACCACCTGACCATCATTAAAAACACCACTGAAACCCTCTTGTAAGCACAAACGCTCCACTGACACCGTCATGAAATCACAAAAACACCACTAAAACCGTCATAAAAACACTACTAAAACCAGTAAAATCCACTGACACTGTCATGACAGAACAAAAACACCAGTGACACCATCATGAAAACACACAACACCACTGACACGGTCATGAAAACACAAAACACAACTGACACGGTCATGAAAAACTATTACACCACTGACACCATCAAAAAACACTACTAAAACCAATAAAATCCACAGACGTATTACAAAATCTCCACTAACACCATCATGAAAGCTCCAAAACACCACTGACACAGTTATGAAAACAATAACACCACTGACACCATCATGACAGAACAAAAACAGCACTGACGCCGTTATGAAAACAATAACACCACTGATACATTACAAAAACACCACTGACACCATAATAAAAACACAAAATCAGCTGTGCCAAACACGAAAACACCACTGACACGCTACAGAAAGCCAAGCGCGACGCTCGCGAAGCGCAACCCCGCAGCACTGACACTGACAGCATCATGGCTTCATCTCAGCGACACTCACTTGAGTCCTAACCCGTGGAGATGTTGTCCGATCAGCCGGATCACGTCCTCGTCGCTCTGAGACAGCCTCTTCTTCTTCTTCACGCCGCTGTCCGGTTCCGGGCTCTCGGTGGACGGCAGCCCGTTATTCGCGGAGGGCATCAGCCCGTTTGAGTGCACGGCTCCCGCGACGGACGACGAGGACTCCCCGTTCCTGCAGGACATCTGCGGCTCCGGCTCCTGGCCTCCCGTCCCGTTGGCCTGCATGTTATTAAGCGCGTTTGCAGAGGCGGATCTGCGCGACTGCGAGCTGTTGTTGAGGCGGATGGCCGAGTGCTGGTGGGGGGTTGGGAGAGACGCCGCAGAGAGGCCCGTGATCCCGGTGACAGAAGCCCCGCTCTCTCCTGCTCCCTCCGCCGCCGAGACTCGGCTTTTCTTCCGCGGGGGCGGCGAAGCTCCGCCGGTGTCCGAGTCGGAGGAAGAGGCAGCGGAGGCCAGAGTTTTCCTCGCCGACAATGTCAGAGTCGAGATGCCTCACAGGCTTTTAATAACACCAGCGCGATTACAGACACGGAAGCCGCTCGCTCGCTCGCTCGCTGCTCTTGTTATTGTTTGTCACTGAACAGCTGCAAGTCCATTATGGACGTCGGAGCGCGATGACGTCACCGGAAGCGCCGCAACAACCTTGAACTCGCTCTTTTTGTTATTAGGAAAATTAAACGTCAAAGTAAAATGATTGAAAATCAAACTAAATGGAGTAACTCAAAACCCAAGTTTGCTCATTTTTATAGCAGCCTTTAAAACGTATTTAGAGTCTATAAAGTTTTAAAAAAATCGAAAAGACCAAAGAACTGTTTCTCTGCTAAATTAATTAAACAGTTTGTTACAGTTATTATTTTTTTTTGTTGTTGTTGTTTCTTTTTATTTAAATTATTGTTGTGTTTCAAGTTTTACTTACAAAATGTGAAAATGTGTAAAAGAAATGTGTCAAAAACTTGATTTTTGAAAGTTCAATAAAAATAAAAAATAAATAAATAAAAGAATCATATCAGAAAACACCTTTTCATGTTTTGCTTGCTGAAGTACAACATTACTTTTGGACAATATTTGACTCTGGTAACAAAAAGGCTTTAAAAACAATTGAAATATGTCAGTCTTTTAATCTTTTCCTTTGATATGTAATATTGTCTGATTAGTTATATACCCGTCTTGTATCTTTTTTTCTCGTTTATTTGTTTTACATTTAGACTGTTTCCTTCTTTGTTTACATAATGTTCTCAATAAATAAATAAAAATCAACAGCAACAACAAAAAATCGCTCAAATCATAAAGCCACACTCCAGAAAAGAACTGGCTGCATTTATCCTTGTGTGCAGTCCGTCACAGCAATAAGTCTATTTTTTAATGAATGCAGAAAATACAGAGTTGACATGCTTATAATACACAGTTTGTGTATATAATGTTTGTTTTTTAATGAATGCAGAAAATACAGAGTTGACATGTTTATAATACACAGTTTGTGTATATAATGTTTGTTTTTAATGAATGCAGAAAATACAGAGTTGACATGTTGATAATAAACAAACAAATGAACAACAATACTCCCCTTGTCAACAGAATACAGAGAAGAAAAAAAATGAGTTAACAATAACTTGCAAACGACAGAAAAATATAAGAAAGTTGGGAGAGAAAAGAAAAAAAATAACATGCGCCCAAGAAATTAGTTTATACAAGTCTTACATGATTTCTAACTGAGGACTGAATGGTGTTGAAATACTTTTTACATTCTTTTAAAAATGGTTTGTTTTTAGTAAACCTTACATTTTTGGAAATAAAATTGGCAAAGAATATAAATTAACTTTATAACAAACCAAACATTGTCTTCAGATTCATAGTGTCCTAAAGTAAGTCTTTAAAAGTTATGGTTACATCTCATAGGATATTATCATTGATAAATGTGTCAATACTTTTCCAAAGTTGTTCAGTAACAATGAGTACTGTGGCAGTACCATAGTACAGCAATGCTGATATGTTCTGAATGAGTAAACAACACCATGAATTGGCATTACAACAATGTATTAACATCTGGATGGAGTGGACTTAGAAAAGATTTGTGGCAGCATTATGGTACACTTTTCTAAGTCCACTCCATCCAGATGTTAATACATTGTTGTAATGCCAGTTCATGGTGTTGTTTACTCATTCAGAACATATCAGCATTGCTGTACTATGGTACTGCCACAGTACTCATTGTTACTGAACAACTTTGGAAAAGTAGAAGGCACCCTTCCCTTACACCTTAACCCACCCTTAAACCTGCCCAGACCACTAAACCGGTCCTTAACCTTACCCCTATCCCACCTCAATAGTGTTACAGAACAGAGACTCCAAACAATAATGGTAGAGGTGAGAACCAGGTTTATTGACAATATGAAGCAAATAGCAGTAGCAGGAACCTTTAAAGGTAAATGTCTATGAGTAATGATGAACGGAGATACTGACAGTCTTTTCTGTTTAGATGGTTGAGGAGGTCGTGGATGGAGCGGAGGATGGTGGAAGCACACACCGGTGCAGGAAGAGAGGTAAGTGATTGCAGGACGATGAAGACGAAGAACTGGAAGACACTGGAGACTAAGAGATACACTCTGGGAGATGAAGATACTTTGCCAATGACGCATGGAAGGTAGAAGACAATGAGGTGAGTCCTTACTCATGTACGAGACCAGGCAGAGTGCCAGAGTGAGGTGTGTGCTTATAAGTGTTTGTGGTGATGAGCAAATGGCGTGCAGGTGCTGGTGATTAATACTCAGGTGATAGTGATCATTGTGATTGGATGGTAATGGAGCCTGGCTGATCCCTGACAGTAGGCTACACCCCAAACAGCCACCATGGCACCGGGAGTCCAAGATCTTAGACTGTGTAGATAGTTCCATCTTCCTGAATCAGTGGAAGAGGGGGTTCCTCTGTCGGGCCAGGCTCTGTGGAGGGAACAGACACAGGTGAGTGGTGAGGTTTGAGGAGTGATACATGAAATGTAGAGTGGAATCTATAGTGTGAGGGTAACTGGAGCTGGTAGGTGACGGGGTTGATCTGTCGGATGGTGAAGGAGCCAACATATTTGGGACTCAGCTTCTTGCAGGGCAGGTGCAGCTTGATGTCCCGTGTGGATAGCCAGACCTTCTGTCCTGGCTGGAAGGTAGGTGGTTCGGCTCTCCGAGTGTCCGCTTGGGTCTTCTGTCTGCGCACTGCCCTCTGGAGGTGATGATGTTCGTGGTCCCAGACCCTCTCACTCTCTCAGAACCAATGGTCGACGGAAGGGATGTCGGATGGTTCCCCGTACCACGGGAACAGTGGAGGCTGGTAACTGAGTACACACTGGAAGGGAGTTCTGCACGTACTCGGCCCAGCCTAGAAATTGGTTCTAAGAGTTCTGGTGGCCGTGGCAGAAGGTTCATAGAAAGCGGCCAATCTCTTGGATCTTCCTCTCCGTTTGCCCATTCGACTGAGGATGATATCCAGACGAGAGACTGACGGTCACACCTAGGAGCTTGAAGGCCCTCCATACCTGGGAGATGAATTGGGGACCTCGATCAGATACTATGTCTTCTGGAATTCCATAGTACCGGAATACGTGGTTGAAGAGGAGCTCCGCAGTGGTCATGGCCGTGGGTAAGCCTTTCAGAGGGATCAAATGGCAGGATTTAGAAAATCTGTCAATTATTATGAGGATGCAGGTATTACCTTCAGATGGAGGCAGGTCTGTGGCGAAACCTACTCCCAGGTGTGACCAGGGTCGTTGGGGAACGGGCAACGGAAGGAGCTTGCCGGATGGAAGGTGGCGTGGGCTCACGTCCCTGGCCATGTTGGGCAACCAGAAGTGATCTTGTAGCAGTGAGAGGGTGCGGTTGGCCCCTGGATGGCCAGTGCCCACGGATGCATATGCAGAGTGAGTGAGATTGGTACGTTGAGACTTGGGGACATAGGTGCTCGGAGACACTGGAGGACGAGAGTTGTTGATCGAGGGACCACTGAATGGGGCACACGATGATCCTTCGAGGCAAGATGGGCTCAGGTTCTTCGGATCTTTCTTCGGGAGTATGGAGACGGGATAGAGCATCTGCTTTAAGATTTCTTGTACCTGGACAATAGGAGATGGTGAAATGGAGCCGTGTGAAAAATAAAGCCCATCTTGCCTGTCTGGGGTTGAGTAGTTTGGCTTCTCGGAGGTATTGGAGTTTGTGGTCGGTGAGTACTGTGAATTCTTCCTTCGCACCCTCCAACCAGTGTCTCCACTCCTCCAATGCGAGCTTGATTGCCAGTAGCTCTCGGTTACCGATGTCGTAATTGATCTCCGCCGGGGATAACTTTTTGGAAAAGGTGCATAAATGATTTCCAGCAACCATATCACCCTGTAGCCCAAGACTGGTTGCCCACTGAAGCTAAGCAGGGTTGAGCCTGGTTAGTACCTGGATGGGAGACCTCCTGAGAAAACTAGGTTGCTGCTGGAAGAGGCATTAGTGAGGCCAGCAGGGGGTGCTCACCCTGTGGTCTGTGTGGGTCCTAACGCCCCAGTATAGTGATGGGGACACTATACTGTCAAAAGAGCACCGTCCTTCGGATGAGACGTAAAACTGAGGTCCTGACTCTCTGTGGTCATTAAAAATCCCATGGCACTTCTCTTAAAGAGTAGGGGTGTAACTCCGGTGTCCTGGCCACATTCCACCCATTGGCCCTTACCAATCATGGCCTCCTAATAATCCCCATCCACTGAATTGGCTCTATCACTGTCTCTCCACCTATAGCTGGTGTGTGGTGAGCGCACTGGCGCCGTTGTACTGTGTTTGCCATTGCATTATCCAAGTGGATGCTGCACACTGGTGGTGGTTGAGGAGAGATTCCCTGATATGATTGTAAAGCGCTTTGGGTGTACAGTAGTACATATGAAAGCGATATATAAATGCGTCATTCATTCATGGATGGAGACGTGATGGGATTCCCCTGCTGCTGGGATAGCACCACTCCTACCCCGGTGGTGGAGACGCTGACCTCAATGATGAATGTTGGGATCTAGGTGGACTAGGAGCGGCGCATTGGTGAAAGAGTCCTTGAGGCTCTGGAAAGCCTGGGTGGCAGCAGGTATCCAGGACAGAGACTTGGGCTTATTCTTGAGGAGATTGGTTAACGGAGAGGTGATGGAGCTGTAGTTGTGAATAAACCGGCGATAGAAATTTGCGAATCCGAGGAAACGTTGAAGTTCCTTGATGGTAGAAGGGGTTGGCCAGTTCCAAACCTGATATTTACTGATGTTGTAGCCGAGAAATTGGACGGTAGACTGATAGAATGAGCATTTCTCAGCTTTAAGGAAGAGCTGATGTTCTCGGAGGCATTGGAGGACCTCCGCAACGTGGTGACGATGTTCAGCCAGGCTCCGGGAAAATATCAGAATGTCATCGATGCAGGGCCACAAGCCTCAGTCCTTCTTTGGCACGAAGAAAAATCTCGAAGCAGCAGGGGAGGTGGAAGGGCGGATGTAACCTTGCTGGAGGGCCTCTTCCACGTACTCCTCCATGACCTTCTGTTCAGGAAGAGACAGAGGATAGATTTTACCATGGGGCACTGGCTCATCCGGAAGGAGGTAGATGGGGCAGTCCCATGGCCGATGTGGCGGCAATGATGAAGCCCGTTTGGGGCAGAAGACGTCACTGAAGGGTTGGAATGTTGAGACTGCTGTTCTACAGGGCTCTCGATGGAGGTGGAGTTGATCGGAAGGGAAATCACCGGTTGAGGAAGATGTGGAAAGCATCCTGGAAAACAGCTATCACCCCACTTCAGGATTTCTCCCGTTACCCAGGAGAGAACGGGATCGGGTTGCACTAACCATGGACGCCCTAGGATGATACCAGCGGTGGAATTCTCCAGAACCAGTAGAGAGATGCATTCAGTATGCAGATTATCGAGTGAACCTGATAATAGGTTTCGGTGGGCCTTTTCTGGAGATTGAGCTGGCGGCAGAGGGAATCGGAGATGAAGTTTCCAGCTGACCCGGAGTCAAGGAGGGCATGTACTGGGAGAGACATGAGGCAGTAAGGATAACTTCAGTAGTGAGGGGTTTCATGTTGACTGAGGAAGAACGGATGACACTCACCATAGGTTGTGGTGGACGGATGCTGTAATGATATGTCCACCAGCGCCGCAGTACAAGCAAAGACCCTGGGTCAGCCTCCTCTGCCGCTCAGTGATTGTGAGACGAGTGTTATCTACTTGCATGGGGACTGGTTCTGGAGTGCTGGTATACTCTGGTTGGCGAGGCGGAAAATGTGACGGCTGACCCTGTAGGTCTTCCAAGCAGCCTGTGTGATCCCTGACAAATAGCAGCACGAGGGTTTTTTTAATACATCAACACAATCAGTACATTGTATCTAAATTATTTTTATGTAAGTACATAAAGACACTTAATATAAAGTGTGACCAGTGCCTAAAAACTCCTTTAAAACGAGACCAGCAAACCACCTTAGGCTGGATTTAATGTGGTATGTTAAGGGAGTAATGCAAACAAAGATAATTAACCATTTGCCCTTACAAAAAACAGTTATCGTTGTGAAACATTCGTCAGTATCAGATTTCCTTGAAACAGCAGAACTTTTGAGTGTTATCTTATTTTATCGATTACAGCGTTGTAATACCATGTGACCAAAATTTTATTGTAGAACCAATTATTGGAGTAGCTCTGGTATTTGGTGAACCATTATGTCGAATATGAAAAGTATTTGTAAAATTGAAAATCATAGTTGTAGGAAGAGTTATTGTTTCTTTTTTAATCCAAAGAAGGTTCTTTGTAACATTTCAATTAAACATAAAAATTTCAAATAATCAATCTCACACAGCATCAGGTAACAGATCATTCAAAGTGCCATTTTATTCCATATCGAAGGATAATTCAAAAATATCAAATTTTAGTCTGGTATCAAACCACAGAGATCGGCCACAATGTCATGCCTTCATAAACCATTTTAACATATCAAAGTCAAAATCAGATGTGACTTCTGCTTACCGACACAGAACGTCCCTGACACTGGTAATAAATGAACTGTTTGGCCAGTTTTTAAGACACACCGTTCCATCGTCTCTTTGTACAATCCTCTTTAACTACAACTTTTACATCTTAATATAAAAATATGACTTGCTGGGAGAGGAGGGCTCTTTTTAAAACTGTACTGGAGAGCAGAATGGCGTAAAAGAATAAAACTATTGCACATTCATCTAATCTTTGAGGAAAGACACCATGGGGAATATATTCTGAATTAAGAAACATTCATCCCTGCAATACTGCCATGAATGTAGTGCAACAAACCCGTTCACAGTGATACTCCTACACCCCTGCGTCCTCAGAGTACCACAATCTGACGCACATAGTGGCTTGTATTTGGCACGTGAGGAACACTTTACTAGAACAACCCAAAAGTGGGGTCCAAAAGTCTGAGACCACCAGTGAAAGTGCTTGTTTTTATTTGTAGAACTTAATACAGTGTTTTTACAATATTAAATATACTTGTAGTTAGTGTTGTCACACCCTTTTTAAGGATATAAAAGGGCACTCGCACTCACATTAAGGGGGCGAATATCAGCAGCAAAGATCAGCACTCTTCTGAAACCTTACATGACCAATAGGACACCCAAAGGTCTCGTGGACTTCACGCTTATGCAGCGGTCATTGTCAGTTCACAAGGCCGAAAGTGCACATGAAGTGTGCCTTAAAAAATTCATGAAAGCTTTGGAATACAGACTAAAGATTGGTCTTTTTTTTTTTTTTTTGAGTGAAAAAAGCTTAAAAAATGAAAGTGTAAAAAAGTTCACATTTGCTATAAAGCAAATGTACTGAAGTAAATATTTTTTTGGCATAACTATAAATATATATTTGGCAAAACAACTTGGACTCTAAAATTGCTGCAAAAATAAAAGCCATATCTCTACCCAGACAGCAACATAGTGTCGGTCCAGATCTGGGTTTTGATCCAGATTTTGTCTTTGGGAATTGATTGGTAATGCAATGTCCAATTTCAAGACGGTTTCACAGGACGAATTTTGAGTGTTTAAACTTTCGAAAGATACCTAATTCATGATGATTTCTAAAATATCTGAGAGGGGGAAAAGGAAATAAAAAAAGAGTGCCAAGTCTCCTGCTACCAGGACACTGAATGTTTACAAGCTATGTATTATAGAATTATGTTTTAAAGTTTTTAAAATCCTAGAACTCAATTCCACGGTTAAACTGAATAAAACCCATGATTTGATGTGGCCTCAGACTTCAGAACCCCATGTTTATCCACTATAAAGTCAACAAATAAAGAAAAGGTGACTACAGAAAACAGAAATGCATGTCTACACACACACACACACACGCGCACACACACACACACACACACACACACACACACACACACACACACATACACACACACACAAGATGCAAAGGCAGTCAGTATGCTTTCCTACGCAGGCATTCAGAGTAGCTTTTCAATTGCAAACAACATTCAGATATATCTGGACACGTCAGGGTAATCTTTAAATAATAAAGGATTAAATAATAAAATTTCAAATGAAAGAACAACAAAAATAGGTTTCTTTGAGCAGCGCATTGTGTAATATACAGTAGAGTTCCTTGTATTCTGTGCGGTATGAGTTTAAAAACAACCTCCTCTCAAACTGTTTATCACTTCAGCAGCCTATTAAAATCATTCAACTTTTGTTTCATTCACTCGTGGCTGTGCACACTTTCAAAACTTATATTTTATAGTACTTCTCTTATATAAACAGACAGTCTGTCTCATTTCCCGCCAACATTTCTTTCCTCAGGCTAATAAATAGAGAAAACACATTTGAAAGTACTAATTACTGGAGCACATGTACTCGGCAGAAGAGGTATGACGTGAGGTTTGCGCGAGCAAGTTTGAAGAGTACGACAGTGTGTGTGTGTGTGTGTGCGTGTTGGTCAAGAGCTGTCCACCACTTGGTGCGGTAGGGTGACAAAAGAGCCGTTAATGAAGGAGCCTTGTTTTTCACGTCCCTTTAAGAAATAGGTGAGCAGCTCTCCTTTCCCCTTGACAAATATCGGTCCCCTCCTCACGAAGCGGAAGCCGTAGTCCTTCAGGATGCAGTAGCAGTCCTCCACCACCTGGGGGGAGCAGAGTGTGTTTAGGGTTAAAGTTAGGGTTAGTAACTCACAGTAATGAGTCTTACAGCCCGGAAATAAGTTTGCATTTCCAACTTCCGGTTCTATCATAATGAAGTCAAGGTTTTTGATAGATAATGTCATGTTTTATTCTACAACATAAAATACATTAGTCAAACCCCCTTGTGATTATTAAAGTTTTTACATGTCTTGAAAAAAGGCCATTGCTAACAAATCCACTACAAGACAACAGAGCTTGTTTTGTTTTTCACAAGTACAAGTAGTTAGCAACAGCAACTACAGTACATTTCTGTTCATTTAAAGGGTTCTGTCCTCATTTACTCACCCTCATGTTGTTCCAAACTCGTAAGACTTTCATTCGTCTTTGAAGCACAAATTAAGATATTTTTAATGAAATCTGAGAGATTTCTGTCCCTCCATTGACAGTCTACGCAACTACCGCTTTACTGCTTCAAAACGATCATAAAGAGATTTAATTTAGGCTTTTATTGACATAAACGAACATAAAGAGAAGCTAAACCGTACTTGATTGATGGGTGAGAACAAACCTCATTGGTTCTTGCCGAAGCTCAAACGTGCTGCGTAACACGAGAATGAACCTCATTGGTTCTTGCCGAAGCTCAGACGTGCTGCGTAACACGAGAATGAACCTCATTGGTTCTTGCCGAAGCTCAAACGTGCTGCGTAACACGAGAATGAACCTCATTGGTTCTTGCCGAAGCTCAAACGTGCTGCGTAACACGAGAATGAACCTCATTGGTTCTTGCCGAAGCTCAAACGTGCTGCGTAACACGAGAATGAACCTCATTGGTTCTTGCCGAAGCTCAAACGTGCTGCGTAACACGAGAATGAACCTCATTGGTTCTTGCCGAAGCTCAAACGTGCTGCGTAACACGAGAATCAACCTCATTGGTTCTTGCCGAAGCTCAGACGTGCTGCGTAACACGAGAATGAACCTCATTGGTTCTTGCCGAAGCTCAAACGTGCTGCGTAACACGAGAATCAACCTCATTGGTTCTTGCCGAAGCTCAAACGTGCTGCGTAACACGAGAATCAACCTCATTGGTTCTTGCCGAAGCTCAAACGTGCTGCGTAACACAAGAAAGAACCTCATTGGTTCTTGCCGAAGCTCAAACGTGCTGCGTAACACGAGAATCAACCTCAATGGTTCTTGCTGAAGCTCAAACGTGCTGCGTAACACGAGAATGAACCTCATTGGTTCTTGCCGAAGCTCAGACGTGCTGCGTAACACGAGAATGAACCTCATTGGTTCTTGCCGAAGCTCAGACGTGCTGCGTAACACGAGAATGAACCTCATTGGTTCTTGCCGAAGCTCAAACGTGCTGCGTAACACGAGAATGAACCTCATTGGTTCTTGCCGAAGCTCAGACGTGCTGCGTAACACGAGAATGAACCTCATTGGTTCTTGCCGAAGCTCAAACGTGCTGCGTAACACGAGAATCAACCTCAATGGTTCTTGCCGAAGCTCAAACATGCTGCGTAACACGAGAATCAACTTCAATGGTTCTTGCCGAAGCTCAAACGTGCTGCGTAACACAAGAAAGAACCTCATTGGTTCTTGCCGAAGCTCAAACGTGCTGCGTAACACGAGAATCAACCTCAATGGTTCTTGCCGAAGCTCAGACGTGCTGCGTAACACGAGAATGAACCTCATTGGTTCTTGCCGAAGCTCAAACGTGCTGCGTAACACGAGAATGAACCTCATTGGTTCTTGCCGAAGCTCAGACGTGCTGCGTAACACGAGAATGAACCTCATTGGTTCTTGCCGAAGCTCAAACGTGCTGCGTAACACGAGAATGAACCTCATTGGTTCTTGCCGAAGCTCAGACGTGCTGCGTAACACGAGAATGAACCTCATTGGTTCTTGCCGAAGCTCAAACGTGCTGCGTAACACGAGAATGAACCTCATTGGTTCTTGCCGAAGCTCAGACGTGCTGCGTAACACGAGAATGAACCTCATTGGTTCTTGCCGAAGCTCAAACGTGCTGCGTAACACGAGAATCAACCTCAATGGTTCTTGCTGAAGCTCAAACGTGCTGCGTAACACGAGAATGAACCTCATTGGTTCTTGCTGAAGCTCAAACGTGCTGCGTAACACGAGAATCAACCTCAATGGTTCTTGCCGAAGCTCAAACGTGCTGCGTAACACGAGAATCAACCTCAATGGTTCTTGCCGAAGCTCAAACGTGCTGCGTAACACAAGAAAGAACCTCATTGGGTCTTGCCGAAGCTCAAACGTGCTGCGTAACACAAGAAAGAACCTCATTGGTTCTTGCCGAAGCTCAAACGTGCTGCGTAACACGAGAATGAACCTCATTGGTTCTTGATGAAGCTCAAACGTGCTGCGTAACACAAGAATGAACCTCACCTGTTCTTGCACGACATTTATTGACATCAGTGTTTGAGCTTCCATTTACCAGATCTGATGTGTGAGTTGATGAATGTTTATGTGAATAAAGCCTAAATTCAATCTGTTCATCATATAAAGCGATCGAGTCTCTTTAGAAAATTTGGACTAAACCGCTCGATTCATATGGATTAGTTTTACGATCTCTATATGAACTTTTCGAAGCATAACAGTGATATTTAAGTAGACAGTCAATGGAGGGATCGAAATCTCTCAGATTTCATTACAAATATCTTCATTATCTTTTAAAGATGAACGAAATTCTTATGGGTTTGGAACGACTTGAGGGTGAGTAAATTATTTATTTTTGGGTGAACTAACACTTTAAACAGCACTTTTTTATAATGCAGTCTGTTGCATTGCTACTTTGAGTCCCTGATGCAGAATAGTTGAACAAAATTTAGGAAGTGTGTGTCCAGATCATTAATGCAATGTGAAACCCATCACCTGGATGTTTCCCATCACCCCTGTGGACTCCATGCGACTGGCGACATTCACAGTGTTTCCCCAGATGTCAAAATGAGGTTTACGGGCACCAATAACACCAGCTAAAACGCCCCCTTTATTCAACCCTGTGGAGAACAGATTTCATAATGCACACAGCAAAACATTCAGCATAATCGTTGTCATTTGCACATTCAATACTGGCCAAAAGGGATGTTTAGAAGGGATATTTGTTTTTAATGTTCCTACAAGTTTGATTAAACCATCAAAATATGAAGAAAATACTTTATACTTTTTAAATATTGTAAATATAAGGGAAGAACAAAAGACTAAACTTGGTTAAGGTATTTATCTGACAAAATTATTTGGCAAAAAAGGCAAACTACAAGATGAGGAAAGGCAAAACAACGCAATATGCTTAAAAATCTCGAACAAATTTTTAATATTTGAATAAAGGGTGAAGATCTAAATTTCCCTAGGCCACTTTAGCCACTACTGTAGATGGATGTCAGCCCACTAACCGATGCGAAGCATGAAGTTATTGAAGGACTGGTAGTTGATGTTCATCAATGTGACTTTCATGGCCAGAGCAAAATCAGCAAGATCTGCCAAGTGCTGCCACCGTTCCCTGTCTGAAACTTCTTCTTTCTGTTGGGAAGGACACAAAAAATCCTCTTTACCATTGTTATCAGCACTAGATGGATATAATGCTTCTAGAGAGATCCCATCTGCACCTCCTTTACCTTCATGCAAGCATAACCGTTGGTGTTATTGTCTGGAGTGACTCCTGATGCTGCCATGTAGGTGCTGCCAATAGTCTTGATCTTGGTTATAAAGCGAAACTGTGGCTCATCCAAAAGCTAAAGAGCACAAAAGCAAACAAGTAATGGTATAAAATCTCTACTTCTAATTATAATTGGAAACAATTGGGTGAAATTTAAACTGAAAAAACTTACACTATCAAAGTCAGAAATGATTTCATTGAGGAACCTCAGACACTCAATCCCGCCGTTGTTGATGCTTTCCTCCGTATAGAAATCAGAGAAGTTTGGGATGGAGGCGAACATGACTCCAATCTCATCATAGGATTGGCTGTAGAGCTCCTGAGAAACCAAACCAGAGAAGTTACTTGAGTTAGGCTGCATTTGTGCATGTAAAACATGGAAACTGAGGGCCTGGTCACTTCATGCGTTCTCTGAAATGCCCGAAATGGATTTAAATCCAATCGCTCAAACCACTTCAGGAGTTGGTCTGAGATGCATTAGAGACGAAACTAAACAAGTGTAAATGCATCATTAAGAAGCATTTTGGTCGATCGGATCATAAGTGGACGACGCTAAATACTGGTATAAATGGGGTCTAAAACGTTTTGAGTTTGTCCACTTTTGGCCACTTCCAGAGGTAGTCGAAAACGCATTCGACTGGATTGCTTTCGTAGTGTAGATGCTCATGTGGTTGAATGCGTTCAAACAGACAGGATTTAAACTTTGTCGGCTGAAGACCCAAGTTTGGTTTTAAGATGAAAAACGTAACAAGCACAATGTTCTCTCACCATTCCTGATATCTAACACACACTCACAGCGTTCGGCTGGTCTTGAGGCTATCAGAGCAGAAACGAAAGCTGATTCTCTCCGTGTGTTTCCACTTTCATATGAAATTGCGCAAAATTATTTCGTCCATTAGATCGAAAGATCTGAAAAAACATATACATTTACCCACCCATAGACCCTCCCCTCGAAGAAATCAGGACAGAAGTGGTTAAAAGTGGACAAAAGAGACAGATTAAAACACCAGGTGTAAAGAGGATGTGTCTGCCTCGTCTCCTTGTGATCCGATCGACCAAAACGCATCTTAACCCTCATCCTTCCCTCGGGTTATTTTGACCCAGAATATATATTTTTTTAAATTTAAAAAAATGTTGTGTTTATCGGAGGGATCCAAGACCCAAAGACTTTTTTCGCATTTGAATCAAGAATGCGAAAAAAAAAAAAAAAAAAAAAAAACTTTTTAATGTTTTGTGGTTGAATTTTAAAAAAGTAACAAATCCTTCCCTCGCGGGTCAATTTGACCCTCATAGGAATGAATGGAATGCGAGGAATGCTTCAATACACATAGAACAACCTAAAAATGCTCAAAATTCAAACTAAAAATGCTAAACCTTTACCAAAAATTAATTGTATAATGTCTACATTTGTATCTGAATGCATCCTGAAAAAAACTGGCTTTAGGACCCAGCAGAACAGCTCATTTACTCCATATAGAGCTATAAGGCCATCTAGTGGATAGAGTCATGAAATATCATGTTACATTTTTTTTTTTTTTTCACAAGAGTAAGATATTTTGAGCTGAATTAAAAGGTTTATGCATGAAATTGTGAGTTATTTTGAATTTAAGTTGAAAGAATGTGAGGAATGTGCTTAAATTACTAAAGGACTATTTATTTATTATTTATTGATTACATCTAGTAATTTAAAGGTAAATAAAATAAAAAATAACAAAAAACGTATAAAAAAATTGCATTAAAAATATTATCAAAATGAAATAAAATAAGCTTTCTGGGCAAAAAAAAAAAGAAGTATAATTTTAGGGCTTCGGGTCATTTTGACCCACGAGGGCAGGATTTGTTCCAGGACGCGAGGGAAGGATGATTACGTAAATTTTACTCCTCCCAAAATGGTAGAAAACTAAATGTGCGAGATCATGTTGTACTGGCTCCCGGTATCCACAGATATGACCCGCCGCAGATGAGCAACTGAAAAAAAGTTTTAAGCTCAGCACACACTCATCTTCATTAAAAGTAGTGAGACTAAATGTGCTGATGCCGCTTTCTCTCCTATTGAAATGTAAAATTTATTTTTGTATCGCAGAGACACCTTTATGTGGCCAAGAGTACATGGAACACTTAAAGTCCGACAGCTATCCGATCGTGACCAGGTGTGAACAGGCCGCGAGACCGAGCGCAGGATTCTCACCTCATCCCTCTTCTTGGAGCCCAGGAAATGTCGGGCCACATGCTCCGGAAGCATATTAGTGACCAGAGCCTCGTTCCAGCGCCTCATCTCGTACACCTTCTCCTTCTGCTCATGCACTTCAATCTTCCACAGGAACAGTGTGCGTGCGAGCTTCTCCACCTGAGCCACGGGTGAGAACACACACCGTTCAGATGTCAGGAAGTGACAGCTTATTCAACTCTCTATTCATCAAAGAATCCTGAAAATATCTATCACTGTTCCTACAAAAATATGAAGCAGCACAGCTGTTTTCAACATTAATAATAATCAGAAATGTTTCTTGAGCAGCAAATCATCATATCAGAATGATTTCTGAAGGATCATGTGACACTGAAGACTGTAGTAAAAAATCAGCTTTGATCACAGGAATAAATTAGTTTACAATATATTCACATAGAAAACTATGGAAGCTTGTTTCCACCACAGAATAAAAACATTTTAAAAGATTATTGCGACTTTTTATCTCACAATTGCAAGTTTACATCAATTCTGACTTTATTTCTTAGAATTGCAAGTTATAAAGTCAGAATTGTGAGATGTAAACTTGCAATTGTGAGAAAAAAAGTCAGAAATGTGAGATAAAATGTCGCAGTTACCTTTTTAATTGTTTATTCTGTGGCAGAAACAAGCTTCCAAAGAAAATAGCTGTTTTAAATTGTAAAACATTTCCCAATATTACTGTTTTTACTGTATTTTGATCAAATAAACGCAGCCTTGGTGAGACTTTAAACGAATATTTAACACAAAAACTAAATTCTGTTATTATTTGCCCAACTTCATGTCATTCCAAATCCATTTGACTTTTTTTCTTCTTCTGTGGAACACAAAAAGTGTATTGTTGACTAATTTAATAATGCCAGTAAATGGGAACTGGCATGCCAAACTCGAAAATGAAAATATAAACGGCATAAAAGTACAGCAAAAGTAATTTATATGACTCATGCTCTTTATCCCAATCCCTTTAAAGCCATTTGCTAGCTTCAATTCACCCCAAAATTTTAATTCTGTCATCATTTACTCACTCTCATGTTGTTCCAAATCTGGAGGGTATTCCAGAAAGCAGATTATGTGACATACATACATGTCTTTTAACCATATGCCATGTGCCATATTTGATTTGAGAGCTTCGTTATTCACGATTTTCAGTGAGTAACAACTAAACGTTTGGTCTGTCCTCAAATCAAGCGATTGTACGACTTCAGAAAACTTGGAATATAACACGAGTCGTATGGGCGTTAGGATATTATTAAGGTGATTTGACGTAATTTAGGAGATTTTATTTTTAAGTGAACTATGCCTTTAAGAAATCGTCCAGAAAGAGAGAAATCTTACATGTCGGGAGAAGTAGTAGAAGCTGACCATCATGATGAAGATCATCACACTCATGGTGTATTTGGAGGGCACAAGATAAACTCTGTAAAAAAAAGAAAAACTTAACCCTGTAAAGCCTGACATGAAATAACAGCCAAGAAAATTTAAGTGGAGTAATATGTCCAAGTAAGATGATATTTAAATGCTTAGTTTCATGATCAAAGCTCTGTAGTTTTAAAACATATAAATCAATGCAATACAGTGATGATTGAGAGATGAACAAATAAACCTTCCTCAAAAGCCTGATGGATCATATGTGATACATCTTAATCAAGATTATCAAGTAAACCTAAGGTGCTTCAGTCCAATAAGTGTTTATCTTGAAATATGACTAAAAATATAAAAGTTATTCTTATGTTTGCTTGATAAAAATCATGTAAGATTTCACAGCAAGAAGAGACTGTAGGGGGATGTTTTCACAATTATACTGACTAAAAAAAAGATGACCTATCAATCAGACGACAAAAGGCATGTAGCCGATTGAGTGCAACAGCTTTTTCAGCAAAGTTTGATCATGTTGATCATTTAGAGGCCTTAGAAATTTGCGTATCAAATATGATCGAGTAGGCTTTAGTGGGTTAAAAGTGGCTTGAAAGTAACAGCCATTTCTCTCTGATATTCTAGGATGGCTGGCCCACTATATACGGTAGAGAGTAAACGGTTACACTTTATTTGAAGGTGTCTTTGTTACAGTGTAATTATACATTTAAGTACTGAGTAATAATAATTGCCTAAATGTACTTCCTATAGGGTTAGGAATAGGGGTTGGTTTAGGTTAAGTAGCATGTAATTATGCATAATTTATAGTTTTTACTATAGTAACTACATGTAACGAGGACACTTCAATCTATCTAAGTTTGTTCATTTTATCATCCAATAGGTGAAATACTGACAGTCAGTTCAAGTCCTAATGCAATAGTAACAGTGATGCTTGCCTTGAATAAACCCAGCTTCTACAGTGATTTGACTGAGATTCGCGCTTGACACACCTGTAATCCTTAAACCGGTCCAGATCGTAGCGGTCGAAGATGTCCGTCCAGCTGTAGATGTTGACGACACCCGTCGCTACAGTGATCAGCAGCATGAGCGTGAGCTTGACCATGTGGCTGACCTGCACCAGCATGGTGGTGGCCATGAGAGCCAGGACGGCGACGTAGCTGTAGTATTTAGGATTCTCCGAGCAGTTCCTGGCGGGCGCTGAGACTGAAGGGACGGCAGTCGCCTCATTGGTGGAGGGCGGAGGAGCCCGACAGCTTAACTACAGAACACAGCAGAATCAGACAGAGGCAGTAACATCAGCTAAAGGGGATGTGTGGGATTTTTTTCTTCTTCTGTGTTTTAGATTTGTTTGGTGTTATAATATGTTGGTGTTTCACTACTGTTAATGTTTGTGAAGGAAGTCAAAAATACAGTAAAACAGTAATATTGTCAATATTATTACAACTGTTTTCTAATTTACTGTTTTAAAATGTATTTTGTTCCTGTGATAGCAAAGCTGATATTTTTATTATTATTAGTGTTGAAAACAGTTGCGATGCCTCATGTTTATGAGGAAACTGTGATGCTTTACTTCAGGATTCTTTGATTAATGGAAAGTTTTGAAGCATCATTTATTTGAAACTAAAATCTTCTTTAACATTATAAATGTCTTGACTGTCAGTTTTGATCAATTTAATGCATCCTTGCTGAATAAATGGGTTAATTTCTTACTGATCACAAACTTTTGAGTGGTACTTTATATGATCCACAGTGTGTTAAAAACAAGTATTTTGAGAGTGCAAAAAGTTGTGGAAAACAAAAGAGGATCTTCAAAAAGGCACATTTCTCTATCGCAATGAAAATGTCATGACAGTATTTTACTCTTGCACTATTAAATTAGTCGTTGTTGGTTGGTATTACATCGTTTCATGTTTGTGTGGAAATTTTTAAAAAGAAATATGATTAATCTTGGTGTTGCCTTAGAAGGGAGATGACTATGTAGGCAGTGAACATCAAGACAGCTTACTAGTTGTGGTACAGAGCTATAAACTTGGATCTTCTCTGACTTGATTTTAATACTTTATAGATGGAAACATAATTCAGTATAGGGCTTGACATTAGCTGTTTTGCTCACCAGCCACTGTGGCTAGTGTTTTTCCAAAGTTACTCGGCACTGGCCACAATTTTGACATTGATACCATAGGGAAAAACTGCAATATAGATATTTTTAATATTATCTCATAATTTGGCATCAGGTTTATTAGGCTGCTGTCACTTTAAGACCTGACGCACGGATCCATTATACTGTTACACATGCGTTTTCTTTCTCAACTGTTTATGTTCACTTAAAGCATAACTGACTGTGTTCACGTGAATACTCGCCAATACCAGTATTTTGACATTATTTTGTGTGTATTTGACTGTTTAAACACAATAAGAATAAAAAGCAAAATAGAACTCAATTTAATCCTGAGAGGCGGCTTTATGTACGCACACTTTGGGTGTGAGCACAACATCTGCGGGAATCCGTAACATTATGCACAATACACACAATCCCACAAAGAAATTCAAGCCTGTAACACCAACAATTCATCTGGAGCAAAAAGAAATGAGTGAGGGGAGGCGAGTTTATGTGTAACTCGCTGTCGGAGAGATGAGAGAGCGAGAAAGCAGCTGGTATCGTGTATCTATTCTGCAGGAAATGTTTCAGATATTTCAGTATTGATATGTATTGAAAAATCTAGATTTGTGACAACACTACATTGCACTTAGTTTATTATTTCAGATGCCATTTTAAGAGACTACAATAAAAAAATGTATATATTATATATAAAATTCAACCCGACAAGTGTCTAGTAGGAGTGACTGCGTTACACACACCACTGCTGAAATACACACACATTTGGCAGGTTGGCGGGTGTTAATGTGTCAAGCCCTGTATGGAAACAATTCATGGATGGATGGAAACATAGTTCATGGATGGATGGATGGATACAAAATACACAGACAGACAGACAGATATATAGATATATAGATAGATAGATGGATGGATGGATGGATAGATAGATAGACAGATATATAGATAGACAGATATATAGATAGATAGACAGACAGACAGACAGACAGACAGATAGATAGATAGATATTTCTTTAATTCATTCACTTGTTTCTTACCATATCCACTATGTCGGCCATTGTGACTATGAAAATGGCTGCCATGGCCCAAGTGTTGCGAGCCCAGCGCGTGTGATCAATCCAAGTGGAGAACGACACCAATCTCTTTGGAAAAACCTGAAAGCAAGACGAAAAAGCAACTTACACTCAGGAATCCACACGCTAACATCCAGTCATAGGAAATGGTTTTAACCTTGTACGCACATGACCTGTTATCACAGTAAGTGACCAGTAAAGTCAATTGAAAGGCCTGTGATCTAATCACAGTGTGTGTGCGTTTACTTCAGCCCTGGGGTGGCTGGATGAACAGTGTTTGTGGAAACAATTGATTTAATCCACAACAACATGATTTTTAAAATCAATACATTTATATGTCCTTGTTGCCTAGTGGATGCGTGTGTGACCGCCTCTCCTTTCAAAATCACATTATCTCTGCGCTCGCTGAACCTGTGTGTGTATGTGTGGCTGCGGGGGAATCAATACTGGTAACTATATGTTGACCTAACTAATGAGGATGAATCAAATATACTGGTGCATGCTGGACCAATAACTGGAAGAGGATGAGCCTCAGCAACAGCATTTCACTCATGTAACCCGTCACATTAATATTACATAAGAAGTCGACTTAGATTATTTTGTGAAAAAAGGTTTAGCGCTTCAAAACGTTTACCGATACAGCTGATGGAAATGCCGGAAAGTGTCGACTTTTTTTTCTTTTTTTCCGTTTAACTTTAACGCAGCTCATTGATGTAATGAATACATGTTGTTACCAAATGATTAGGATATACAGAACATTTAGCATTGGTGCATGTAGATTCAGAGTTTGCTTCATCTGAGGTCCTGCGCTCATTGAAGTAATGAACACATGTTAATCAGGTCCAAAATGTTAGTAATGAGATGCATTTGAGATTGTTGACATCAACTTTTTAACTCGTGACATATGTTTGAGTGACAGCTGTGTGTGATTGGTTAATGGAGGTGTTAGAGCAGTAACTCACCCGTGGGAAAATGGCTGCCAGCGAACAGATAGTAAGAATAAGCAGCAAGACTTCTCCCACGGCCAGGGTCACGTAGTTTGCGACCAACCTGTGCAGAGCAAAAATAGATAGACGGGGGAAAATGAAAGAAAGACATGAGAACATCACAGAACACACAGTAATACAGCAATGAAAAAACACAGTGGCATCACACTGGACCAATGCATTTCAAACCCTTGTGGAAAAGTTTGCTTAATGTGCGCTTATTCTGTACTTTAAATCTGAAAAGTAGGACACTTAAGTGTACTTAAATGAGCACACTTTCATGAATATGTTTCTTAAACTTAGGCAGCTCCAGTAGTAATGAACAGATTTATCTTTAACTCTGTCATGGGAACTATGTATAAACCTTAATTAAACAATTAAATAATCCATTCAAAAGGAATTTATATCTGTATGATGCCACACTGGAGCAGCGCAGTTTGGAAAATGAATGAATGGATGATTCAGCTGCGGCGCCATCTTCTGGTCAGACGCGGGAATTCATTCGGCACGATCCTCACAGTGCATTATGGGTATTCTCTAGCCGTTGAGCGGTTGAACACTCGTTATTGCAGTGCATTGTGGGATAGAATGAGTGCACTTGGCAATGTCCACTATGGTTTCGGACACCCCTACAAATGTCTATCCCTTCTAATAGTGCCCTATTTAAGGATATAGGGGACTAATTTCATTAGTTGTCATGGTTTCTACTCCACACCTGTTTCCTGTTCTGTTGATGTTCTTCCCTCTGTGTATTTAAGCCCTCAGTTCTCCTCAGTTCATGTTCTTGTGATAATTCATGTTCATTCGTTCCTAGTGTTTATTAAAACTGTTATCTTCATTCATTCTGCGTTATGCATCTCTCTTATTGGATTACTACAAGCAAGTACACTTTAGATTATGTGTTTAATAATCTGTAATGTGCTTTAAAGATGTACACTTATTTTGATGCGACGACTAACATACTAAATCAAATGTAAAGTACTTGATTACAATGTAATATAGTGTGTTGTTTAACATTACACTTCAAGTTAATATATTTTAAATTTACTAAATTGCAACTTCATCATTCCAAATGTGTAATTACAAATATAGTTAAATACAAGACATACAAGTTTCATTAGAAATGACATTAAAGTCTATTTTAGTTTACTATAAATGCTTGTCAGTACATTCATTTTTGCGAATACCATATTTTTAAAGACAATATAAATAATTCTAAAATTACATACAGTATATAAGTTTTACTTAAGTGAGTCACAAAAGTACTCTTGAGTTCAACTAATTGCATTTAATATACATTTAAACTCATCATATAATGCATTTTAATTATAATAATAAAATAAATACAATAAATACAATAGGTGTCTAAAAACGTTCAGTTCGCACTTAAGTATAAAGTCTTAAAATATATTATTTCCACAATAAGTGCTCTTGTTAAAACTATGCTAAAGTGTCCTTCTTTTTCACAAGGGTCCGCACAGATGAATTAGAATCAAATCAAAATCCGAATCTAATTGAATCAGGAAATCCGTATGATTCCCAGCCTTAAATGAAGATGGATATTTCAAAGCCAGAGACAAAGGGGAACGCTAAGTAGCAACAGGACCTTATTTTTAGAGCAATAAACAGATGCTATAATAACTGTAAATAGATTATGGCTGGCCTCGGTTGACCTTTGGCAGTGTTTGTGTGGTGATTTGTTAATATTTAACTGACCAGGGGTCAATGAGGGCCTCCATGACCGCAGTGAAGAGCAACACGACACACGAGCAGCTGAAAGCGGCTCCACTCTGCTTCTCCTTCTCCACCGAAAAACGCGTTTCCAGCTCCGGGTCAGTGAAGCGCAGAGACAGACGATTAGTGTACTTCCCTTTCAGCCTGAAGAGCGCACACACACACACACACACACACACACAACACGACCATTGTGATGTAGTGTAGTAATGTAGAAACATATAATGGAGTGTATTTCAAATCTTAAAAGTATATTTTTAAAACATTGTATTTGCAGATAATATAATATTAATTAAATGTAAGGCCATGAATGTAAAAGAGAGTACACATCTGTGAGTCATGACTACACTTTTTCATTATATTCTTTTGAAGTCTACTATTTCTAGAATATGTTCTCTTTTTAAAAGTATGCTAATTAAAGAAAGCTCCATCGACACTGATTTATGGATGCTGTAATCGATTACGCCCGGTGTATTTCTACTGTAAATGCCTTCCTGTAACCACTCTGCTGTCGACGAACCCAAAGCATCACTCTACTATTACATTCAGTGCAAACTCTATTATCTGACATAACGTCTTTCTGCTCTGTAGGAACACACAGACACACGCACACACACACGCACACACACACACGCACACGCACACACACACACACACACACACACACACACACACACACACACACAGACACACTCAAACGCACAGACACACACTCACGAACACACACACACACTCGCATACACACATGCACACTCTCTCTCTCACACACCACACACGCGCACACACACACACACACAGATACACACACACGCACGCACACACACACAAAGACACATGAACAGACACACACTCAGACAGACACACTCAAACTCACAGACACACACTCACGAAAACACACATACACACACGCACACTCTCTCTCACACCCACCACACACGTGCACACACACACACAGACACAGACACACTCACACAGACACATGAACAGACACACACTCACACAGACACTTACATACACACAGGCACACTCTCTCTCTCTCACACACACACACACACACACACACACACACACACACACACACACACACACACACACACACACACACACACACACACTCACACAGACACATGAACAGACACACACTCAGACAGACACACTCAAACGCATAGACACACTCACGAACAGACACTCACACACACACACCGTCGCTCACACACTCTACGTACGCTTGTACGGTCTCTCTCTCCAGCAGAGCTTCATTGAGGAGTTTATTGAGCTCCTGCTCATTCTCCTGAGCGTCGATCACTCTCTCGGCCAGATCACGCAGACGTAACCGACGCCGCGGGTTTGGGAACGAGGGGTTCACCACCTGCGATCACACACACACACACATGAGATATGCATGCTTATCCAAAACCATTATCATGACAAAAACAGAAAAATCCAAGTGCAAACAATTTTCAGCATGGCAATATCGTTAAATGAAACAATGCATCCCTATAGATCCTTTCACACTAATTATGAAAATTCATATTTCATATTACAATGATTTGCAATTTTATTTTATTTATTTTTTTTGCAGACACTGAAGAACATTTTGGACCAATACAAATTTTACTTTTGGCAAATGTGTCTAAAATGATCATGCTAATACATACACATTCTTTAAAACCAATAAGTCAACTAGTTGTTCAGGCAAGTCAGCCGTTAGTTGATTATTTTCAAATGAGTAAAATCCTGTCTTTCACTTTATTTTAAGGTGTCTTTGTTAGTGTAATTTCACATTTAGGTACTGAGTAATAGTAATTAACTACATGTACTTCTTATAGGGTTGGGGTTTGGTTTATGGTTAGCATGTAATTATGGATCATTTATAGTTACACACATACAGACACCTAGCAACTTGTTTATTATAGCTAAAACATGTTTTAACATTATTACTAATGCATTTGTTCATGAATTACATTTTTTGATGTAAAATCATTTGAGATTTTAATCCATAATTATTTTAACAATAAAAAACAAATACATCACATCAACTTTTGAAGGAAAAAGTTTAAAAGGTGATTCTAGTCATGGAATTAGACAGGGCTTCGATTAGTCACCTAGTTCTCTGGGCAATTCAACAAGTAGTCGATCAGTTTTGCACATCCCTACTGCCAAAGACGGAACTATATAAAGTAAAATCCCACTATATCCGTTTTCTTCCTGAATCATAAAAAAAAAAAAAAAAAAAAAACATTTTATGGAAATATAGCACTGTTCAAAAGTTGGGGGCCAGTAAGATTTTTTTGAATGTAGTGTATTTTGCTAATATATAACTTTAAAAAATTATATTTATTAATTTATTATTTATTTTGTTTATAAACTGTATCTTATTTTATTTTATGTATTTATTCTTTAAATATTGTTTAATTAAACAATTTAAAAGAACTGTTGTCTATTAAATCGGAATTTTCAGCATCATTACTCCATTTGATGCTCAAGAAACATTTCTGATTATTATCAATGTTTCATATTTTTGTGGAATTTTTTTTTTTTAGGACTCTTTGATGAACCGAAAGTTCAAAATAACATTAATAACATATACGCCTAAACTGAGCACA
This sequence comes from Abramis brama, assembly GCF_963993115.1. NCBI lineage: Eukaryota > Metazoa > Chordata > Actinopteri > Cypriniformes > Leuciscidae > Abramis > Abramis brama. Next base: position 32,028,905 of record NC_139979.1, on the reverse strand, counting down.
TTCTTTTTTGTGCACATTTTTAGAATTTAGAATTTCCATACAGCGTTCCCAAAATTATCAAAAACAAAATAGGTGGATGGAAACATACAGTCAAACCAGATATAATTTTTTATATTTTTTTACTAGTGGGTGCAGGACACTATAGTTAATGTATGTAAGTGAGGAGAGCAAAATAAAGTAAACTGTGACATATTATACCCAAAAAGTCTTCATACAGTGACTACCAGTAAAATTAATACAAATTTGGAACCAAAAATGATTCAGACACTTTGACCTGACTATATTTTGCTGAAGTGTTTTTTCTTTAATTGCTAATGCTCTTTTTACACACAGACTGAACAAAATGAAGCATTGCTTGGTAATTGGTTGAGCTAAACTGGTATTATCTAATTGTGTAGTTAAATTTAACAGCTGACAGATATTCAACATAATTCATGTGTGAGACAGTCTAACAGAAGGACGGACAAAACCAGAGAAATATCAACTGATCTGATAACTCAGAGTTCCTGTCATATTTTATGACCATCTTCTAAACTCTAGCGAGTAAACTGTGATATTGTGAGAAATGTTGAAGGTGTCTGAATAAGTTCTGGTTTGACTGTACATGGAGTGTGTGAATACCCGTGTGTCCAGCTCCTCTGGATCCTCCGGTGTGGTGCAAGCCGTGTGGACGCTCCCATTACATTCCTTGGTGTTGATGAGTAGTGGAGAATTCCCGTTCGATGACGTCACCGAAAGCTTCTGGAGAAAACACAGTTGAGGGCGTGAGAATGAGAGACACACACAGAGATGGAAATGACAGTAAGAGGAAATGACACCCACGACTCCATTGATGCCGTTCTTGCCCACGGGGCCCTTGGGCACCAGCACCAGGTGTGTTTCAATGCCCCTCTCCTTCAGGTATTCACAGCGGTCTCCTCCATTCCCTGGCTCCACATCAAACTCCCCGTGCAGACACTCCAGGGTATTCTGGGAGATGTGCACTCGCCTACAAGACACACATCTGAGTTCAAGCATAACCTGTTTTCTGAGTCCGTTACTGCCAGTTCTTTTGCTGATTACACAACACTTACAGTTCATCTGTTGAAAACTCACGAACCACCCGCAAACCACCTTCACCTAGTCTTGTCTGTGCTGGTTTAGTGCTGAGCTGGAAGCATTTCCATTAAGTATATGTGACCCTGGATCACAAAACCAGTCTCGAGTCGCACGGGTATATTTGTGGCAATAGCCAACAATACATTGTATGGGTCAAAATTATCGATTTTTCTTTTATGCCAAAAATCATTAGGATATTAAGTAAAGATCACGTTCCATGAGGATATTTAGTAAATTTCCTACCGTAAATATATAAAACATTTATTTTTGTGAGTGAATGCAGTACAATCGCCAACATAAATGAACAACTTTAAAGGGGATTTTCTCAATGTTTTGATTTTTTTTGCACCCTCAGATTCCAGATTTTCTAATAGTTGTATCTCGACCAAATATTGTCCTATCATAACAAACCACACATCAATGGAAAGCTCTTGTATTCAGCTTTCAGATGATGTATAAATCTCATGTGACTGGTTTTGTGGTCCACAATATGCCCTTGTGAAGAATAAGTACGCTTTAGCATACATATTAGTAACTATTTGGAAAAATACACAGAAATAATAAGAGACTTTAAAAGAATATACTTGTAATGTAATGTTTGTAAATGTTATTAAATATAATTAGCTGAACTTATGAGTGCTTGTTTGGCTCACTGAGGTAGGACTAGTACATCTTTATATGTAATTTCATAATTATTGTCTACGAAATATGGTTAAAGAGAACTGCTGAATGCACTGACAAGCATTTATGGGAAACTAAAATTTACTTTAAAGGGCACCTATTATGACTCTTTTCACAAGATGTAAAATAAGTCTCTGATGTCCCCAGAGTGTGTGTGTGAAGTTTTAGCTCAAAATACACAACAGATCATTTTTACAGCATGTTTAAATTGTCATTTTTTGGGGCTCAGAAAAACGCGCTGTTTTAGTGTGTGCCCTTTAAATGCAAATGAACTGCTGCTGCCGGCCCAGGGGGCGGAGCCTCACGAGCTCGCGCTCAGAGCCAGGACAATCTCATCTGATAATATCAGAACAGAAACTCTCAGTTGCGGTGTTCATTTCGACTCGGAGTCGGACAATAATGCCCACAGAGCCAGAGAATATATGCTGTATGGAGATTGAACAGGTATAGTTTAGTTTAATTATGGTTATAACTTATTTGTCATCTGCTTTTATCCACTATTAATACAAGCCTGCTGTAGCAAACCCCGTTCGAATGATGACCAAAATATACTGATAAGTTCAGTGAAGTTTATTGTTCATCACACAAAAGATGAAGCGTTAGTTTTACTCCAGAGAATCTCTGTAAGAGCTGAATAAACACAGTATAAGAAGTGAGCATTAAAGTTATCCATAAACTCTCTCTCGCTCCCTTTCATTATCAACAACATACACAGCGAAGTACACAAAACACTCATTACAACTAACAGTAAACAAATATATACACACCTTTTCAGTGGGTGCTAAATAAACTGGTAAACCTTATATCCGTAAAATGACTCGAAGAGCTGTGATAAAGAGCGCGCTCTCACTTTCATTTCTGCCGAGTAACGTTAGCCCTGTCGCTCTGGAGACCGTAAGCTGGATCACAAACAGTACAGATCCATCCTCGAATAACAACGAGAGTAAATGAAGACTGCTATGTTCATTCTTACATCCAACAACAAAACACCTCAATCGCTTAGGAGACATTCTTGTCTACAGCTGCTCAAGCGTCGAACAATGGCGGACTGTGTCCAGCTCACTCAGGGCGGGTCTAGGCTCAAACTGCAGTGTCAATCAACAGTCGTGGGCGGGGCCTGTGCAAAGTGACGTCACATTGCACCGAATCTGAGAGCAGCTTGTTCTGAGACAGTGCTTATGATTTATGGGGATTATAAAAAAAGCACTGGGTGGATTTTTATCATTATAGGGTGGTTGTGTACACACACTGCCAACACACATTTATGTTCAAACACCATGTAAAAGTGAATTTTGCATAATAGGTCCCCTTTAAAGGTAGGATTTTTATAAAAAACTTTTTTTCAAATTTGTTTCAACTGTCTTTATATACCAATACATAATTAAAATGTAAGTGCTCTGAAAAAGAGAGTATAAAAATCGAGTGACTGTAGACCTTTTAATCTGCAATAAACACAGCTCATTATTTCCATCCGGGACGAAACAATTGATTGGTTTGGGCGACTGTCACTCACTCTCGCAACCATGGCAACCACCCCTGTTGCTAGATCTGCCCATATGCGCGCGCACCCGTTTGATTTGAGGGGAGTGCAAGAGAGGCGCGGAACCTACGAAGAGTAAAATTATGGCAGAGAAAGAGCATTCAAAACTCAAAGCACCTGCATATGCAGTCAGCGAAGGCAAACAAGGCAAAAACTACTTCCTCGGACCCTGGTTGCCCACACTCTTGAACGACCTCCTCTGCTTCGCCCTCGACCCCGGACCTGTCCTCGAACCGACGATGCGGTACTTGTCTCCGGAGTGTAACGTTAGTCCTCATCAGAGTCAACAATGTTTTCATCATGTAAACTCTTACATGCAAAACACCGTATATGTTATGACTCTTACACGAAATTCACCTTCAGCACAGTTTAACTGATGGTAATGGAAAAACGTGTATCAATGCAACCTGTTTTTAGCTTTGCCTTATGAATATAGCTCGTTACCTATAGCCTAAATATAGCTCGTTACCGAATCAAACAAAATATATTTTAAACTTTACCAGTATCGATATGCTAGCTTGATAGTGAGTACTAAAAGCCATCTTATTTGTTTATATTTATAGTGATAAAGTTTATTACATGTGATTCTGACATGATGTCACTGCATGCACTGCGCTCCTTCCTCTCCACTTGTCTCAGGTAAATAAATGCGTCTTCCTGAGCCTGAGCGTTTGGCGTCGCGCGTTCATGTGTTTTGGGGGCGTGGCTTTGGAAGGAGCCCAGAAGGGAGGGGGTGGGAGTGAATGGAAATAATTAGTTGTGTTTACAACAGTCGTGAGAGGTCTACAGACACTCGATTTTTATACTCTCTTTTTCAGAGTACTTACATTTTAATTATGTATTGGTAATAAAGACAGTTTAAACAAATTTGGAATGTTTTTTTTTTAGAAAAATCCTACCTACCCTGCCTTTAAAGTCATTTCTATTGAAACCTGTATGTCATGTATTCAAATATATTTGTAATTACACATTTGTAATGATGAAGTTTTAATTTAGTGCACTTAAAATATATCTAATATCAAATAACAGTATTTATAGTATAGTATGTTACATGTGCTTTAGTATGTTAGTCAACATCAACATAAGTGTACTTCTTTGAAGCATGACAAAATATTACTAAAACATAATGATTTAAAATATACTCTAAATTTAACATTATTACTAGTCATATAAGTGTACTCCCTTTAAATACACTTAAGAGGCCTTTTATTTCATTAATATGTGCAGATTGTAAAAAAAAAAAAAATACTTAAGATATGCAGTACACTACAAGTGCACATTAAATACAATTAAGCGCACTTCTTTTTCACAAGGGTGGGTCTCATTGGTATTGTGTATTGTTGACGACGGATAAGGGTCTAATAATCTGGCATATATCCAGATGTGTCTATCCATGGCTGTCCGCTCATGTTTGGTTTGCAGTGTGTGGGTGTAATTCAGTTCGGGAGGAGTAAAGTTTAACTTGAACAACCAGATGCATTTACACTTGTCTGAGTCATTTTTGCAGTGACTGATCTGCCATCTGTCTTCTCTGTGTCTCAGAGGGCATTCACACTGGATACACACATGAATGAACAGCTGCATGATATATAATCAATCAATCAATTATAGGCTGTGATTTAATTAAGTAAATAATATACGTGCTACCGTTTTCAGAGTGAAGGGCGTCATTTACACGTGTGTAGTTCATGATACAGTGTCTGCAATTTAATATAACTCTGAAATAATAATAATTATTAATAAGATTTGATTGTGATAATTATTAAATGTATTAAACAAAATAAGAAATATATTGTAATAATAACCTTGTGCTGTAAAATATTCATCAAATAAATTTTGTTTTACTGTAAAATTACAATATTTTTTATGTCTAAATTTCTTCATTTTCAAGCGGTATACCATCAAGCTTTTATTTTAATGGATTACCAGCAAATAAATAAATGCGCTGTAGGTTTCAGAGTGAAAGCACTATGTTCATTTACACGCGCATTTGAAAATTAGGAAATAAAGACATAAAAATATTGAAATTTTACAGTAAAATAAAACTGATTTGATTTTTTTTTTTTACGGCACAAGGTTATTATTACAATATATTTCTTATTTTGTTTACCACATTTAATAATAATCACAATAAAATTATAAAAACTATTATTTTAGAGTTATATTGAATTGGTCAGAAACGGTGTGAATGTGGCCTATGAAAACTGAAGTGGAAAGAGATTTTTTATTAACTTATTTATCTTGAATTTATGGTTTGTGTTGGTTCTTGTAAAGAGTATAACAATTTTTTTTAAATATATATTCACTCCCAAACAAGTGCTGACAATCGATTAAAAAAATATATTAATTAATAGCACGACATTAAAGTTTTTGATATATTTTTATATTGTAATACTTTCACACTGAATCTCCAAAATGATGTAGAAACAACATAAAGAGGGTTTTAAATATTTGTTTTACTAAGCACTATGAATGAAGTATCAGTCTTACCAATACTGATATTGATGTCTCTATTAAATGGATTTTCCCCTACAATTTTAGCCACTAATTATAGCCATTCAACATTACAGTAAAATTCAAAGCTACCGATTTGAACATTAAATAGGCTTAAAAAATATAAAAACTTTTTTAATTTAAGATAATTTAAAACAATCTTCACATAAACCTATTGTAATAAATGTCACATTTAGCTGTGCCTTTAATATCAGGGCTCAACGCTAAGGTTTTTTTCTACTGGCCCTGCTAAAATGCACAATAAAATTCTTTGACCCATGTAACCCCTTGTAAACAGTGCTTTAAGATTTTCAGGTAACAGGTAAATATATAGAAATTGAGTAATCAAACACTGCACCCTGAATAAACTATAAATTGAATTAATCCTTGTTAAAGCTACAAAAGTTATTAAGTCAAGAGCAGTGAGTGTTTTTCTCTTTGTCTTTTGTTCTTTGATTAACATTAATGATGGTTTAATATTCTTATCACGCTTGAATGGTTTAATAGCACTTGAATGAATGATAGCACAATCATATACTGTAGTGCAGCCAAAGAATTACAAAAAAAAAAAAAAAAAAAAAACGGATGCTGCGTTAATTGTGTTAAATATCTTTAACGTGTTTAACTAAAAAAAAAAAAAAATCGCAAAAATGACCAGCCCTGATAATCATTATTAATTATTTCTAAATAGAGCTATTAATGGCATCTGGGGGAAATTCATACCATGCCAAAATTGTTGTCCGGCCTTGGAAAATGTACATCAAATATTATTAAAAATGTGTTAAAGATTTTGTAAGCATATTGCAAAGTCGATTGTTTTAATTTGTGACAATAACGAAATGAAACATGTCAAATTGTGCAGACATAATTTTTGGCCAGGCTGTCATAAAAAGAAAATATGAAAACAAGAGGGAACCAACGAAATATTAATAACTGATTATGTTTTACATTGTCACTGTATGCTTTTTCCTGTGAGCTTTTTGTTTTGTTCGTCCCTCACATTTAAAATATTGTTTCCCTCATATTTTGATGGTTTAATCACTTTTGGCCACTACTGTACATTGCAGAAAAACAAATTATTATTTTTCCGATATCGTGCAGCCCTACAGTAAAAACGTATGAAATGGCCAAATCTAGTGAACTAACCCTAGCATTCTGAACCAAATGAAAAGGTGCAGGTCTTTACCCTGGTATTCCTCCTGCCTCCATCTTGTTGGCCACCGTCACGTCAGTAGACCACACATCATACTGCCAGCGCTTCTGTCCGAGCACCCCGCCCAAGACTGTCCCAGAATGCACCCCGACACGCATGTCCACATCGGTTTGCGTCTTCTCTCGGACATATCTGAAATCCAGATGAATGTGTCAAACCTTGTCATATTCAAGCATGCCCAACTTAATCTATTTATAAATAATTGTTATGAACCAGTCACTAACTTCCATGAACAATCCTGATGACAGTTCACGAATTAAATGATTATGCACAGGGCTGCCAACTTTTGAGTTTAGCTTGGAGTGAGATTTTCTTTTGGTGGGGTATGCAAAACAAATATTGCATCACAATAAGTGTAATTGTGATTGTCAAAACATTTGGTAACTAAATAGAATTTTATGAAGTTTAGTGACAACATGTTACAATGTTTACATTGTACAATGACTAGTAGGATACAGTTTATTATTGCTTGACAAAAATTTCAAGATTTCAATTCCATTCTTGTGATTTGATTCCGATTTTGATTCAATATTGACTAATTTGGATACATGTTTATTTTAAATTTTATTTAAAAAAAAAATCTCACCTAATGCTGTAAACATAGAGGGCCCAATCTGCTGGTATTATTAAAGGTTAAAAATAACAAATTAAATTAAATATAATGCTGTTTTTGTTATAATAACAATTATTTAATGACATAAGTAAAAATATAATAAATATGTAATATAGTGCTCAGCAAAATCTCCTCTCTAGCTATTTTTTCTATTCAATTAACATGCTATGGTCATTAAATGGCTTTCCTGAGGTAAATGTAACGTTATGTGACATAATTGTCCTCCTGCTGTTATATTGACCTCTTTCCATGGTTGAAAAACACTAATTGGTCGATATTATGTATACTTTCGGTAAGTTGTACTGCATCTTTAAATAAAAAAGTAACAGATGATCGGTTCACGTGCACTTGAACTGAGGCGCTCAGCGATCTGTCACGTCACATTTACAAGCGCCAAACGTATTTTTGTCTGAATTTCGTAATAAAATTGACGGAATCTAAGAGCTGAGAATTAGTTTAATATTAAAAGTACCTCTTTGCTCCGCAATTTTTCTGTGCGTGAGAAAATGGATGTGTGGCGTGAGAGCGTGTGAAAAGTGTCAATTGCGTGAGTCTCACGCTCAATGTGTGAGAGTTGGCAGCCCTGTATGCATCACTTACGAAATGGCCTCAACCATAGCCAAGCCCATCATGATGGAGCAGGCCGCATGGTCATCACGGTAATCTGGAAGGCCACAAATACAGTAATAGCAGTCGCCGAGAATCTTGATCCTCAACTGGTGGTATTTCTGATGAGGAAAGAAAGTACAGCACCTTTAGATTTATTCAGGCTTTACTGGTCCAAAAAATGATCAGCCAATAGCCGATAAAGCGTCACTAGAGTGCAACAGTGTACGGCCACTTTTTCAGCTGCCTAGGTTATGGGAGTTTTTATCATGATTGTCCTATTGTTCCTGCTGTTTGTCTTTCTGTGATTAGTTCATGTTTTCTTTGGGTGCGTCTCAATCAGCTCCCTAGTTTCCTAGGTGGTGAATGCATATCGTGTACATGAATTCGGGCACTGGTTAGGACAGCAAGGATTACTGCTACATTATGATAAATGACAGAAACCATAGTAACAAACAGGCTTGGGATGAACTAATGAAGGAGGAGTGGCTAGAAACTGAACACAATGAACATAGAGGAAGTCCAAACACAAACAGAAACGTGACACATATACAGTACGTGCAACATTTCAGCCCTGTTTAAATTATAAATGTTAGCTTTTTATGTTTATTGCCTGTCTAGTGTTGTATGTTTATGCTGAAATATAATAAAATAATGGTTTGTATTTTAAAAAAACATCTATTGTGTGACATTATGTGTAATGAGTTGGCTCACATGACTTATGTTTCGCGCTTCAGAACTTCCATTTAGGGAACATAGTGAGCATCGACGCTCCCTGGTTTTCACAGTGCATTGTGGGTCTTTTTAGCGAGCGAATGTTTCAGTGCACTGGTAGGATTTTGCGCTCGAGGAACCCTAATCAGTGCCCTGACTACTGAACTAGATAGCATATTAAGACGCACCCATTGTTTCTATCACTCTCTTGTTTGTTTCCATAGTTACCCTCGTTAGTTACCATAGCTACTCATTTCCCACACCTGTTAGCTTGTGAATTTCTACCCCGAGTTTCTCTTTATCTTTATCTGGTAGTGTTGGGAGAAACAAAGCTTTTCAAAAAAAATAAAAAATGTATACGTGCTCCAAATCACTGGTTCAAAACAAATTCATTGCAAAGGTTTCGAAGCTTCACGAAGCGTTTTTTTAAAGCGTCCATCACTATTGTCTAGTGATTTCCTCTATGGATGTTACATGCGTTTGTTTTAGTCCTGTTTCTCCTGTGTTTGGAATATCCTGTTTTCTGCCTGGATTTACTTTTCTTGTTTTGTTTAAATAAACGTGTGTATTGCACTTGGATCCGACACTCCCTCGTTTCAACAGCCCCGTCACAGAACACCAGACTATATGGATCCAGCAGTAAGATGAATCCGGCTCCGTGAAGGCACACGTACACTTGAGGACCACACTAGAGACTTCTTGGACATTGCTTATCTGACTGACCTCCTGGACTTTGCCCTCATTGATTTCTATTTACATTGACTAAATAACCATTTTCAACCAATACTTCTCTGTGATGGTCCTCGAGGGTTGCTGTGTGAGTTGTTGGAGTACGTCCTTCAGTTGAAAGGTTCCCCCTTTCACCATGGGGGAGGTGGAGGATCCGGTGGTCCCAACGCTTCCAAATCTGGTGGTCCCAAGTCCGGGGGTCTCAGCGCTTCCAAGTCCGGTGGTCTCAGCGCTTCCAAGTCCGGTGGTCTCAGCGCTTCCAAGTTTGTGGCCCCAAGTCCGGTGGTCTCAGCGCTTCCAAGTTCGGTGGTCCCAAGTCTGGTGGTCTCAGCGCTTCCAAGTTTGTGGCCCCAAGTCCGGTGGTCTCAGCGCTTCCAAGTTCGGTGGTCCCAAGTCCGGTGGTCTCAGCGCTTCCAAGTCCGGTGGTCTCAGCGCATCCAAGTCCGGTGGTCTCAGCACTTCCAAGTCCGGTGGTCTCAGCGCATCCAAGTTCATGGTCCCAAGTCCGATGGTCTCAGCGCTTCCAAGTCCGGTGGTCTCAGCGCATCCAAGTCCGGTGGTCTCAGCACTTCCAAGTCCGGTGGTCTCAGCGCATCCAAGTTCATGGTCCCAAGTCCGGTGGTCTCAGCGCTTCCAAGTCCGGTGGTCTCAGCGCTTCCAGGTCCGGTGGTCTCAGCGCTTCCAAGTCCGGTGGTCTCAGCACTTCCAAGTCCGGTGGTCTCAGCGCTTCCATGTCCGGTGGTCTCAGCGCATCCAAGTCCGGTGGTCTCAGCGCTTCCATGTCCGGTGGTCTCAGCGCTTCCAAGTTCGTGGTCCCAAGTCCGGTGGTCTCAGCGCTTCCAAGTCCGGTGGTCTCAGCGCTTCCAAGTTTGTGGCCCCAAGTCCGGTGGTCTCAGCGCTTCCAAGTTCGGTGGTCCCAACCACCGGACTTGGTCTCAGCGCTTCCAAGTCCGGTGGTCTCAGCGCTTCCAAGTCCGGTGGTCTCAGCGCATCCAAGTCCGGTGGTCTCAGCACTTCCAAGTCCGGTGGTCTCAGCACTTCCAAGTCCGGTGGTCTCAGCGCATCCAAGTTCATGGTCCCAAGTCCGGTGGTCTCAGCGCTTCCAAGTCCGGTGGTCTCAGCGCTTCCAGGTCCGGTGGTCTCAGCGCTTCCAAGTCCGGTGGTCTCAGCGCTTCCAAGTCCGGTGGTCTCAGCACTTCCAAGTCCGGTGGTCTCAGCGCTTCCATGTCCGGTGGTCTCAGCGCTTCCAAGTCCGGTGGTCTCAGCGCTTCCCTGTCCGGTGGTCTCAGCGCTTCCAAGTTCGTGGTCCCAAGTCCGGTGGTCTCAGCGCTTCCAAGTCCGGTGGTCTCAGCGCATCCAAGTTCGTGGTCCCAAGTCCGGTGGTCTCAGCGCATCCAAGTTCGGTGGTCCCAAGTCCGGTGGTCTCAGCGCATCCAAGTTCGGTGGTCCCAAGTCTGGTGGTCTCAGCGAATCCAAGTTCGGTGGTCCCAAGTCCGGTGGTCTCAGCGCATCCAAGTTCGTGGTCCCAAGTCCGGTGGTCTCAGCGCATCCAAGTTCGTGGTCCCAAGTCCGGTGGTCTCAGCGCATCCAAGTTCGGTGGTCCCAAGTCCGGTGGTCTCAGCGAATCCAAGTTCGGTGGTCCCAAGTCCGGTGGTCTCAGCGCATCCAAGTTCAGTGGTCCCAAGTCCGGGGGTCTCAGCACTTTCAAACCCGACCACTACAGCTCTTCCTGGGGCAGCTGCGTCTCCTCCTGAACCCTCTGCCTGCCCTGTCACGGCCACAGAGGCTGTCTATGATCATCTGTCCGGCCAGTTACGGCCATGGAGGCCGCTTTTGGACTCTCTGTGTCCCTTATTGTGGCCGTTTAAACCATCCCTGAACTCTCTGTGCTACCTGTTTCTGTGATCTTATCTGAACTCTCTGGGCTTTTTCTCTCTGTCCTTCCAGAGCCACTGTGGTCTTCAGCCCCATCTGCTTCACAACGGTGGTCTCCAAAATAAATCTCGTTATATTATAAATGCCTTTTGATAAATTGAATGTGTCCTTGCTGAATAAAAGTATTAATTAAAACAAATCTTACAAACCCCAAACTTGACTAAACTATGTCATGTCTTCAGGATTTGTATTGGCATTTAACATTTGTTTTAGACAAAGTTGAAATCAGTCTGTAGATGCCATAAAATCAGGTAATCTATGGAGATTACCTGATAAACTCTACTGTTGCACTCTATATGAAAAGGTTAAAATCCGTGAACACCAAAAATTATTTAATCTTAAACGTATATTGAATAAACGTATATTGAAAAAAGCATGCATACAGATAACAGTAACTCACAGCTGCTAGCTTGTCGAAACGGGCAAACAATTCGTTAAGCAACTTAACCAATTCCTGCGCACTACAGGACGAGGACAGCTGTGTGAAGCCCACGATGTCTGCGAACAGAATACTGCAACAGAAATACAGTAAAAGGCTCCTTTTAGAAACAATCTGCATCAAGCTTTGCCCTCATTTACTGAAAAGCTGCAACAAACTCACCTGACATTCTCATGCCGATACATGTACATCGTGTTGAACTGCTGCATCTCTTTCTGACTGGCTTCTTTCTTCATGTCCTGAAGCATCTCGTCTGCGATGTGCTTGGGCAAGATGGACAGCAGGAGACGCTCCTGTACGAGAAAGAACATCGACTGATTATACGAACATAACTGTCTTGTGCATTTGTTACTGTACATGCGCATCTGCACACTGGATACACACAAGTTCTGCACCTTTGCATGTTTGTTTGCTAAATACTCATTCTGCAATTTTCTTTCTTAAAAAAAACAATTCTTCTAAAAAGACTGTTTGGGCCAGTTACATTGTCCCAGGCCCTGTAAGATCATCTTAGGGTAACGTATGTAACTCCAGTTCCCTAAGAAGGGAACGAGATGCTGCGTCAGAATAGAGTTCCTTCGAAAGGGAACAGCATTTTAGAATGATTTCTGAAGGATCATGTGACACTGAAGACTGGAGTAATGATGCTACAAATTCAGCTTTGCATCATTTGAATAAATTACATTTTAAAATATATTCAAATAGAAAACTGCTATTTTAAATTGTATTAATATTTAACAATATTACTGATTTTACTGTATTTTCTATCAAATAAATGCAGTCTTGGTGAGCATAAAACATTTAGCAATCTTACCAACCCCAAACTGTTTCAATCAAACTGTATATGTGCTAAAAATCAAGCGTAGCATCAGTTCTGGCAGGTCACGTTAGTCAAGCTCGCATCAGCTAACCCTCAGCTGATCCACGTCTACCTATAGGAATACAACGCCTATCACTGTATACATATATAAGCTCCTTCAGTATTATCAGCAGATATCGCGTTTCTCAGGAGCGGATTACCCTCCTCCCTCCCCAGCTCCACCTCTCGTCAGTCAGGATGGCGTTCTGATTCCCCCTGAATCAGACTAAAATTCTCTAACAATGTTGTACATTAAAATTAATTAATGATATCTACAATACATTCATGTTGGTTTATTGCTCGTAATTCTGAGGAAAACAAAATCAGAATTGTGAGATAAAAACTCAAAATTATCTTTTTAATTGGTTTATTCTGTGGCGAAAACAAACTTCCATACTAAGAAGTGTTCTTTTACATTTGATTTCACAAATCATTTGTATTTATTTGTGCTATTGCTAATTTACCATATACTTGTCAGTCTAGTTTATTAGTTAGTCGTTCTTTAGGCTGCTGATTTTTATTCATGGTATTCAGCTGCAACAGAATGTTTGGCAAAAAGACAGAATAAATACGTTCAAAATCTAGCCTAAATGTTAGTTTGACTTCTTTTTTTACCATGTTGGAATCGAAACTGGGAATTGATAAGACTTGTAATCCATTAGCAGAATTGGAATCGCTAAAATTCAAACAATGTATAAACAGACATGGACTAAAAGCCACAAAACCTTATTTTGATTGCATCAAAAAAGCGCCAAACCTACATATACGTTCAAAGCTAAAGGAAATGCAGATGAAACTTGAGGTGGAAAAACACACACAAAAAAATATGAAAAGGTACATGTCAAATATGTTCCTTGACCAGGAACCGATACACCAGATGGCAACCTGTTAACACGTCCACTCACAGAAGGGGATTTCAGTCCCAAACATGTTTCACAACTGATCACAACGAGTGGCTTTGCTTTGACTCCAGTCCACCCCGAGGCATCGACGTGATGCGACTCTGACACGACAAGCAGGACAACGCAGAGCCCTTTCGCGCACACACACACACCCACACCCACCCACACACTGCCGCTCTCCTCCAACACATTCTACCACTCCTACACACACACACACACATGAATAGAGGAGGCAGCTGACACCATATCAGGTCAGTATAATCACCCGAGAGTGTGACAATAAAAGAAGATAAAGGTTGGAAGGGATCAAGAGGAGGGAGTCGCTAGTGTGATTACAGCTGACACTGTCTCAGGAGGTTGGTCGCCATGGTAACCCGCTGTAGCCGGATGCTCCTTGATTGGCTTGCAGACCCCGTATCCCAGCAGCCCCTGCTTCTCCATTAGTATTCAGGGAGTTTCTCCTCATATGCTTCTTATCGGCCTGTTTTGCACTCTCTCTCTCTCTCTCTCTCACATATACGCACCTATTTTCCTTCTCAACTTTCTGCTAATAGGAAGTGTTTGCTCTGTAAGTGATGAACTGACTGCTGAATCTGTACACACATACATGAAGCAATTTTCTGCCCACACAAAAACTGGAAAAATCCAGTATGACATCACACAGTTGCAGCCAATCAGAACATGTCACATGCTTATGCTGCCATCACGTGCAATCCGAAATTTCCTACTTCCCACTTCTGAAGTCGTGATTACGCACTCGTTACGCACTCGTCGCATTCAAGTGCTTCGATGTCAGAAAGAACAGAAAACCATGGAGGACACCAGGTTTATTCTTGCCAATTAATTGGGAAAATCATATTAAAGCCAAAATGATAATTAGCGAATATTTGGCAAACATCGACCACAGTCTCTATACTCAGCTTGGTCACGATTCTGGAATTTCGGTCAAATACAGGCTATTTTTGCTGTGTATAATACATACAATACACTTCAAATGATTGTTCATGTAAATATGCACTACTTTAACAAGACAAGGCGATGTATCGGTTGTGGAAAAAACGGGGTAAAAAAGCAGTCACAGCCACAATCGTTCTTCCCTCCGCCATGTTTAAAGTTTGAGGGAACTTGGGTATCAATATTATCCTCAAACTTCCCAGTGGTAAACACGACTTGAGAGGGCGTTCATCCAACTTTTAATTAGGAAACTTGTATTTACGATAATTCCGATAGCATGTGAAGGCAGCATTAATTAACATACAGTTTGTTAGGGTGGAATTTTAGGCCAATGAGATTTCACAGTGGGCGGGGCTACATAGCATGACATCACCAGGTGATCAACAAAATCAAGTTATTACGTTTTTATACGAAAATACGATAAAAACATTTTTTCATTGAGTACAATAAAAAGTCCGTTCACAAATTTATTATCATTGTTTGTTGAATTATCACTGTCAAAATCGAGTAATTTCAATAGCAATCCGCGCAATCAGGAAGCGTGAAAGATTTCCCCATGCAGATTTCACAACAGGTTCAAGTTTGTCATGCAAATTCGCTGCATCCAGCAACAAAAAGACAGAATAAATATGTTTAATATCTAAATGTTAGTTTGACCTAATTTTGAAACTGGGAATTGATAAGAATTGTAATCAATAAGCAGAATTGTAATTGGAATCGCTAAAATTCAAACAATGTATAAACAGACATGGACTAAAAGCCACAAAACCTTATTTTGATTGCTTCAAAAAAAGCGCCAAACCTACATATACGTTCAAAGCTAAAGGAAATGCAAATGAAACTTGAGGTGGAAAAACACACACAAAAAAATATGAAAAGGTACAATATGTTCCTTGACCAGGAACCGATACACCAGATGGCAACCTGTTAACACGTCCACTCACAGAAGGGGATTTCAGTCCCAAACATGTTTCACAACTGATCACAACGAGTGGCTTTGCTTTGACTCCAGTCCACCCCGAGGCATCGACGTGATGCGACTCTGTAACAGGTTCAAGTTTCTCGTGCACATTCGCTGCATTGACCAGCACAAAGAATGTGGTGTGAAGAACCTTCATACACCGCTACACTACAGATACAATACCTTTATCCTTGTGAAATATCTCCGAACTTTTGCTAACGAGACCGAATCATAAGACCAGGAATAGGGCTGCATGATTAATTGAAATAAAACTGAATTTGTGCTGTTGCAAATAAGCAAAACAGGAAATGCTGCTGATCTCATCAGATGAGCATCTCTAGCTCAGCACAAGAACATTCCCACGCTCATCTCGGTTTTGTGTTGTTTCTCTCTCACCTGCTGCTGACTTTGCTCCTCCAGGTTGAGCTTCACCTCCAGCGACTGCCGGGCCTCCAGAAAGGCCTTGCGGTGTTTGCGGTCGGCCATGT
The DNA here is from genome assembly GCF_963993115.1 of Abramis brama. Taxonomy (NCBI): domain Eukaryota; kingdom Metazoa; phylum Chordata; class Actinopteri; order Cypriniformes; family Leuciscidae; genus Abramis; species Abramis brama. Next base: position 32,012,680 of record NC_139979.1, on the reverse strand, counting down.
AATACGACATGACGCCCACTGTGATGGCACATAAGTAGATCACAATGTTGGCCAGCAGCTGCAAGACAGAACAGCACAATCATGACACGCACCCAGTGCTCTTACACAACCCTTCTTGACTTAGAGTCTAAGCTGTATTATATAAACTATATATTTACGCATATGGCCAAACATTTGGAAAAATTAAGATAGTCTGAAGATATTTGATCAAAATATGTAACTGTTTTCTACTGTAATATATTTTAAATGTAATTTATTCCTGTGATCAAAGCTGAATTTTCAGCATCATTACTCCTCAGTGTCACATGATCCTTCAGAAATCATTCTAATATGATGATTTGATGCTCAAGAAACATTTATGATTATTATCAATGTTGAAAACAGTTATTTCAAATACTGACTGCCAGTTTATATGATTTAGAAAACATAAATAATTGACATGAAAACAATAAAGAAAGTGATTGAAATTACTGTCAAGAACTAAGTTAATTACAGTTAACTACCTTGATGTATAAATATTTTAAAATGTAAAATAACAAAATAATTTTTTTTCACCTTCCAGTAACAAAAAAACACACACACACACACACACACACACACACACACACACACACACACACACACACACACACACACACACAGAGAGAGAGAAAAACAAGCACATGATATCCCAAAATAGGCATTATTTTTTACTTCTGACACACACACACACACACACAGAGAGAGAGAGAAAAACAAACAAACACATGATGTCCCAAAATATGCATTTTTTTTTACTTTTGACACACACACACACACACACAAACAGAGAAAAACAAACAAACACATGATGTCCCAAAATATGCATTATGTTTTAGTTTTGATTTTAGGGTGAAATGACCCAGACATTTTGTGAGATTCACTCTATTACAGAAGGACCTGCACTGCACAATAATGCCACTATGAAGCGTTGATCTTCATGTTTTTGCTCTGTAATGTATTCTAATAAACTGCTTTCTGTGTTCCGTCTCTCGGGGGTGCAGTCCTGCTGAGTAAGAGGAGCTCAGCATCTCGACTGGACACCTGCCGGCCCTTCTGGCCCTTCGACCATCTTACGACTGCAGTGCCACAGGCTGACAGCATCACACCACGCTCATATCAAGTACAACAATCACAAATATATTTATGATGCATCACCTGAATGCACACTCATATTTCATCCAAAAATCTAAATTCTATTATTATATTGCATCAAAAATTAAAGACCAGATGTTTTGGCTTTGTAACATTATTGTGTTCATGACAAGATAAATGTAGGGCAGTACAACATGCCACCATGATGATGTTTAGATGCTTTACAATTTAAATAATATATTACAATGAAAAGAAGTCCAGTATTTTTCTTCAGCTAACTAAACTTATCTAAATTTATATATATATATATATATATATATGTATATCTACTTCATCTCTAGGTCGCTGGTTAAAAGATAAAAGTAAAAGATCCATAAAGGGGTTTTCGCAGCCATTTTTGGTTCCCTAATATGTATTTTGTGTTATTTATTTAATGCATGATGTTTTTATGTATATTGTTTACGGGACTCTACGTGGCCTCGTTAATTTCCCCTTGGGGACAAATAAAGTGTTTTGAAATAAATAAATAAAAATATTGGTCCCACTTTATATTAAGTGGCTTTAAGTACTATGTAGTTACATGTACTTACATTGAAATTAATAATTTGATACAATGTACTTATTGTGTAACTACATGTTTTTACATTGTACTTACATTTAAAAAATTCCTGCATGTAATTACAGCTGTAATTAATTTATGTAATTACATTTGTAATTACACAGTTGACCCACCCCTTACACCTTAACCCTACCCAATCCACCTCACCTGTCCCTAACCTTACCCGTATCACACCTCAATAGCAGCAAAAGTGTTTTACAATACAACATGAACACAATAAGTACATTGTACTTATTTTTTGATGTAAGTACATAGCACTTAACGCCACTTAATATAAAGTGGGACCAAAATATTAATTTGAATTTGAAATTAAAGAGCCTTTCAGTGATCAGTTCTTAAAAGAACCAGGTTTTTCCTCATTGTGACGAACATTTTAATAATCTAAATTCTAAACAATAATTTTCTACTATAACAAATCTTTTGTGGAATGGGAAGTTTCCATAGATGTTAAAGGTTTTTCATGGAACCATCAATGTCAATAAAGAACCTTTTTTTAAGAGTGTACTGTATGGTAGCTACTATATGGGGATTTTCGCATGTGAGATCCAATGATTTATAAAGTAAAAATCGAATTCAATATAATTCTGAATCTTTAATTCAGTATTTCTTCACATATCATCTAAATAATCTATTTTAGTAAACAAAATGTAACACATTTCAAATTGTAATGAAATCATTTCCTAAATAATTAGTACCATAAAAGACAAAAACTATTCTATCGAGAAATTAGTATTATGCATTAAATCCTAAATTTGATCAAATCGGTTTTAATATCTATAACACTTTACAATAAGGTTCCATTGGTAAACATTATTAACTACATTAGCTAACATGACCTAACAATGATAATACTTCTAAAGCATTTGATCATTTTAGTTAATGTTAATTTCAACATTTACTAATACATTATTAAAATCAATATTAAAAAGTTAATATTGTTAATATTATTTAGTGGACCAAAGCTAACAGAAACTATAATGAGAAGTTGTATTTGTCATTCGACATTAACAAAGATGAATAAATGCTATAACAAAGGAATTGCTCTTTTTACTTTATGTTAGTTAACATTATGGGACATTATCCTATCTATGAACTAGCACGTCTTTAACAAACATTGGCAGGTGGATTTGTAACTCAGTCTGAGAAAATGTTTGTTATACAGTAAGTACCAGTTATATATATATATATATAAATATACTAAAATGCCTGTGTTTGATAAACATTGTTGTCACTGACACTGAGTCTTTGACTTTCTCAGGTTTTAACACCAGATGAATCAGACTTTGATCAGAATCCTCAGAAGGAGCTGTGCTTCATCTACTACACCCTTCAAAATAAAGGTTCCCGACGGGGGTTTTCACAGCAATGCCATAGAAGAACCATTTTGGGTTTCCCAAAGAATCGTTCAGTGAACGCATGTTTACGCATGAAGAACATTTGAAAAATCTAAAGAACTTTTAAAGAACAATAAGGTGATGTACAGTAGTTACATTGTACTTACACACATACGTACTGAGTAATATTAATGTACTTACTATAGAGTTATGGTTAGGGTTAGTTACTTGTAATTATGCTTAATTTACTGTTCTTACTATAGTAAGTACATGTAGTAACGTGTAACTACATCACCTTAAAATAAAGTGTCCCTTTTTTCCAATATAAAGAAAATTTTGTGGAATGAAACGATTCCATGGATGTTAAAGGTTCTTCATGGAACCACTGATCCCAAGAAAATGTATTTTTTATAGTGTAGAAGAAAAATTTCAGGTCCCACAAAGAACCTTTCAGTGAATATTTCTTAAAAGGAAAAGAACTCCATAGATGTTAAAGGTATCAATGCCAGTAAAGGAACTTTATTTAGTGTAGTGGAAAAAGGTTATTTAGAATCTGTGTGGACTTCACACTAAGAAAAAAAAAAATGGTTCTGTTCACTGAAAGGTACACTGATCCCAAGAAAAATTATTTTTAAGAGTGTAGAAGAACAACTGTGGCGCCCACAAATAACCTTTCAGCGCATATTTCTTAAAAGGAAAAAATCCATGGATGGTGTTGAAACTTTATTAAGTGTAGTGGAAAAAGGGTTTTTAGAGACTTTGTGGACTTCACACTTAAAAAAAAGGTTATTTAAATTGTACTGTCGACAAAAAAGGTTCTTCTATAGCATCACAGTTAAAACCTCCTTTTTAAGAGAGTATAAAGAGTCTTTTGCGGAATGGAAAGATTCCATGAATGTTGAAGGTTCTTCGCGGAACCATTGATCCCAAAAAAAAAAGTATTTTTGGTGTCGAACCTTTATTAAGTATAGTGGAAAAGGGTTTTTTTTAGAGACTTTGTGGACTTTTGTTTTAAAAAAAAATGGTTCTTTAAATTGTACTGTGGACTCAAAGGTTATTTGGGGAACCAAAAATGGTTCTTCTATGGCATCACTGTAAAAACCTTTTGTGGAATGGAAAGATTCCATGGATGTTAAAGGTTCTTCACGGAACCATCGATTCCAATAAAAAAAATTGAGAGTGTAGAGGAACAATTGTGGTGCCCACAAAGCGTTTCTTAAAAGAAAAAATTCCATGGATGGTGTCGAAACTTCATTTAGTGTAGTGGAAAAAGGTTTTTTAGAGACTTTGTGGACTTCTTTAAATTGTACTGTTGACTCAAAGGTTCTTTGGGTAACCAAAAATGGTTCTTCTACGGCATCACTGTGAAAACCTCCTTTTTAAGAGAGTATAAAGAATCTTTTCACGGAATGGAAAGATTCCATGGATGTTAAAGGTTCTTCGCGGAACCATTGATCCCAAATTGTTTTTATTTTTGGTGTCGAAACTTTATTAAGTATAGTGGAAAAGGTTTTTTTTAGAGACTTTGTGGACTTTTTTTTTTTTTTAAATGGTTCTTTAAATTGTACTGTTGACTCAAAGGTTCTTTGGGGAACCAAAAAAGGTTCTTCTACAGCGTCACAGTGAAAACCTATTTTTTAATAGAGTATAAAGAATCTTTTGCGGAATGGAAAGATTCCATGAATGTTGAAGGTTCTTCGCGGAACCATCGATCCCAAAAAAACAAAAATTTTGGTGTCGAAACTTTATTAAGTATAGTGGAAAAGGTTTTTTTTAGAGACTTTGTGGACTTTTGTTTAAACAAAATGGTTCTTTAAATTGTACTGTTGACTCAAAGGTTATTTGGGGAACCAAAAATGGTTCTTCTACGGCATCACTGTGAAAACCTCCTTTTGAACCCTTTATTTTTAAAGAATCTTTGGTGGAACGGAAAGATTCCATGGATGTTAAAGGTTCTTCACAGAACCATCGATTCCAATGAAGAACCTTTAATTTTAAGAGTGACTCCCGCCATCTCTCGCTCCTCCTCTCCATCATTTTTCTCACCTGTCTTCCGAGAGCCGCTCCCTGAATGTCCTCTTGCTGCTGCTGGGCAATGGTGACACCGAGGACCAGTGTGTGTACGCCACAGGACACAGACGTGATCAGAACTATAGGGGTCAGTCTCAGCGGCAGCGTCAGAAAGAAGGAGAAGCTAAAGAAAGCCTGCCAGCCTACAGTATCACTGGGCTGATGGAAGCGGGCAAAGTTCAGTCCGAGGTAACAGAAGATCTGGGCCGCTATGAGCACCCATAAGGCGTAGGGCACCAGGCGGCGGGTCACGCGGTCGGGGAGAAGACCGAACCGGCACAACACGTACAAGAGCACGTCTGCTAGCAGTCCCACCGACGCCACGACCACAGACGCCAGCTTATCACTGGAGTAAAGCACGGTGCACATCACGATGACGTAGCAGTCGAACAGGGCCGCGAACACCACCAGCACCAGCAGGGTCTCGTGCCGCTGCCGCCGGAAATACGTCTGGTAGAGGTTCTCCAGGGAGTCTGGAGCGAAAGTTAAACGCATGAACCGCGGGAGACACAGGCAGCAGCCGGAGCTGCGTACGGTCACCTCGTGTGTGCGTCCCACGGCCTGTCCCGGGTCAGAGGGCAGGGTCACCGAACAGTCCGCCGAATACTCCGCAGAATACTCCGGCTCAGAGAAAGCCCGGTTTCGAGGCATTCTGGGCGTTGGATTGTGAAAAACGCTATGAAAACTAGTACTCTTTTTGGGTTTTAATGCAACCGGCGCTCTAAGAACATTGTGCTTGGGTCGCTTGAAACGTGTCGGGTAACGTCCAATCCTGAGATCAGATCCGAAGTCGCCACCTGATTGTCATGGCGCATGTTTAGATCTTGCATGCATGTTCGTGGCATTGGCGCTTTGGCACTTCGAGAAGCTACACGCCTTTTGTTTTTCCTGATGTCTGCAAAGACAGGCCCCAGCAAGTTGGCGACAAAAAAAGGAAGCCGTTTACACATCCATGAGACTCTCTGTTCCCAATCCAGGATCCAGTCTCGGTGTCCACCAGCGCTCACTGTGGGTTTCCATGGTGAATCCTCGCATGGATGAAGAACATCAGGAAGGAAGAGATACGACCATTGAACGAGATGTTTCGCCCCAGATCGACATGACACCCTGTGATTAGGAGAATAAAAAAGCTTAAATGGACAGAACAGCCGTGATCGTGATCGGAGTGCGTATCGTGGCCAGATACAGTCTGTTATTATAATGCATTTCTCTTCTTCCTGTGCATTATCAGGATTCACGCAGGAAATACATGTTGCGCTCCCGAAATATGGAAATGCATTTCACAATACGCCGCTGCTGTCTTCTGTTATGCTAAGAAATGGTACGTATCCTGAAATTTTCACCAGTGAAATCACCACAAGACGTGCAAAACGGGATTTTCGCAGATGTTCAGTGATGAAAACGTGGATTTATTTATCTTGCAGCGCTGCCTTTATCCGTAACATATCCACATAACATAACACAGTCCTTCGAAGATGTAAAATGTGGCACAGATCAATCACAGAATCACCCGTAAAACGCAGGAAAATCACCGTATGCTTGATTCGAAGGCTTTTCCCCCCCACCAAAAGTCATCAATAATCATCCGACTTTCCGTTTGAAGGATGAAAACAGAAGATATTGGCACAGTCTTCAGTTCTCCAGCCCTGATAGACCAAACCTGGCAGTTTTCATTGAGTCTGTGTATAAATACGGAGAGAATCAGTCGTCCTCACTTTCTAAATGCAAACGAACATCATGTCCGATTCGTGGAGGAACCGTTGTTTTGAGCCGGTTCTTATTAATGATTCATATGAACCGATTCTCTAAGCTTTAGCGAATCATTCTAATGGAGAAAGTTTGAGTTAAAGGGATAGTTTACCCCAAAATGAAATAAAGGGATAGTTTACCCAAAAATGAAAATGTTGTCATCATTTACTCACTCACCCTCATGTTGTTCCAAACCCGTATGAGTTTTTTTCTTCTGTTGAACTCCAAAGAAGATATTTGTAAGAATGTCGAAGAATGACAACTTAGCTATCTAAAATTCGTAATCGAATTTAGCAAAATGTAAATTTATCAATTTAAGGAAGGAAAGGAGTAAGACGTAGATGACACGATGAAAGCAGAATGTAGGCTATGTCATGGGAAACATAGTTATAAGCAGCTTAAAATACATATGCTTATTGCTTATACAAAATAAATAAGGACGTAAAATATCGCACAAGACTTTTGGGAACACTTTTCAGCGATGACTCGATTGAATCGATTCCCTAAATCGATCTTTCAGAGCGAACCGATTCGCTGAAATGAATCAGACTTCTCTATCGTACTATGGCGGCGGCTTGCAATAAGAATATTCATTTGATTGTGCTGACGTATCTTTGTAAGTGTCCAAACACGCATCCTGTTTAATATTCATGAGCGTAACCTTCTCTATAGTAGGATTGGCCACTGGCCAGACTGTGTCAACAGCTAAAATTATTCAGCCCATCTTGTAACAAACCCTACAGCAAATTTCTATGAATCTATAGCCTAAATTCAATGCAATAAATAAATAAAAATCCTTTGTTTAGGGCTTCTTACATTTAGGCGATTATTTACAAACCTGTAAACACTCTCAGCGTAAACAAAATGTAAAGAATACAAATATACTGCTAAAGGATTCAAATGTAAAGCACAAGTTCACATTGAATTGAAATTATTGAGATATTATTATAGTATTTTTATTTTTTATTTTGAATGAGTTTTATTGTTGTATTGTCTGTTTTCATTTTACTTTTAGTTGGTTATAGTAATTTTTTATTGTTTTTTTTTTTTAAATACATCTATATCTTTTTTATTTATTTTTTATTTCAGTTAACATTTATTTTATTTTCAAGTAACAAAAATGTTTTATGGTTCTAGTTTTAGTCAACTATAAGCCTGGTTTGGAGTGAGATGATATGAAGTAACATAAAGTCACATAATAAGGTTTTTAATTAAATATATAAATACCCAGATCTCTCTCTATCTCTTTCTCTCACACACACACACACACACACACACACACACAGAGAAGTTGCTTCACCGCAGTGAGGGCTAAATGTACGTGTGTTTGGATAGCTGTGGGCCAGTATTACGCAGTTGAACAGGGCCATACATGTTCAAGAAGGGTTGCTTTAACGTTTATCAATAGCATTACATAAAATGACGTTTTAGCTACTGGTAAAACTGACGTTGACTGTCTGACACGACTGACATCACCTCAGGGTCGTATTGATTATTCCACTGAAACTCAGTATTGAACAAGTGATCAATAGTCAGGCAGCTGAGCTTTATAAAGCGTACAGAAGGCATCAGCACCACATCATGCCTGACAGATGCATCACATCACCTACTCAAGCGTGAATGTGACATCACATGAGTTTCTGTGGATAACATCCTGAAAGCGCAGGAGTCACTGCTGTGCACCTCAACACTGTTTGCTGTGATTAATATATATTCCCAGGCTCTTGTTGCTAAGTACGCAGTGAGAACCCGAGGGAGACAGAGAGCATGGTAATTATTAAATTCGCTTTGCCTCAGAGGTTCATAGGGGAACAATTATGGAATACTTCATTATACATGTGGAAGTTTGGGACTTTAAAGCTTCAGGGAAAAGCAGAGTGAAGAAACTGACCTTTTAGCACCTTGTTTAGTCATTTTCTCTCCTGCAGCACTTGCATTGTCCAGTCCATGTTAAAAGCTCTTTGTTTACTGCAGTGTGAAACGCTTGCTCGGAGGGAGATCAGGGGGTTAATAGAGTCTCTGACTCTGTGCTTCTGGGTTGTTGTAAATAACGTTTCTTAAATGTTGATTGCTGAGCCATGGTTTCTCATGACACCATTTTGTTTCCCTCTCTGCTATGAAAAGGAAAATGGCAATGAAACTCACTTCCACAAAGTGTTTAACTTCTTACAGTCGATGGTTGAATTAAAGCCTGAGGAGTAACTTTGAAAATGGGACAAAGCAGGAGAAAATAAAGAAGAAGTATCTATGTATGTATGTATGTATAAATAAATAAATAAAATAAATAAATACATAAATAAAGCATATGTCCACTGTAGTATCATCGGTTTTGAAAGTATACTTCTGAATATATATATAGCTGAAATATTAGTGTTATCAAATTGATTAATCGCATCTGACATAAAAGTTTGTGTAAATATGATAAATGTGATGTCAATGGAGAAAATAACATATATTATTAAAGGAAAGGGTAAGACTTTTGAAGATGTTTTGAATCCCTTTAGATCCTTCATAGAGAAGGAGGATAGTGACATGTTTAAGGAGACAATTGAAGATATGTGAGATTATAGGATGTATTTGTATTAGGAGGCCTTAATAGTTTGTATGTGTTTTTTTTTGTTTTTGTTTTTTTTGTTGTTGTTGTGTTTTTGTGTTCTAATTCATTAGTCTTGAGGATGTGAGTCCTGTACAAATTGAGATATGCTAAGTTGTAATGATGCGAAGACATCAATATGTGTCTAAACTGCATTTTGTATTTTTGTTTCTGGTGTGTGTGTATTATATGTTGTTAAAAGTTAATAAACATATATATAAAAAAAAATATATAAAAAAAAAAAAAATGATAAATGTGTGTGTGTATTATTACACACACACACACACACACACACACACACACACACACACACACACACACACACACACACACACACACACACACACACACACACACATATATAAAACCCAAATAATAAATATAAATTAATAGTTTATGTAAAAAAGTGTAACCATAAAATATTACAAAAACAATATTACCAAATACTTGCTGATGAAGCGACCCTTCTTCAAAATTTATTTAAAAAATGTCATTCTTTACCAAGGTAAATAAATGCTACTATTGCCAAAAGGCAACTAAAATAACACAAAATGTATGTTACCTGGTTCATTGTTATGTACCTTTCATTTGCATATAACACTATGCTACAAACACATTTTTTTTTAAGTTGAAGTTAAAAAAAAATATATATATATATATACGTTATATTCATTGTTTACTTAAGTAGCTATCTAATTGAATTAAAACAATTAATTAATTTAATTTTGTGTAATTGTTATAACACTCAAAGTCTGTAATCTGTGCAGGACTGTTTAGCTTACATTCAACAACCCTGCAAAGCATTTCAAACGCGTTTCCTCCATTCTGACTTCCGGTTGCATTATTACTACATGTATTACGGTCGCGCGCGTGTGACACTGACACCGCGCGCAGGATGTGACGCTGTGCTGACGTGTATCTAGGGAAACCGAGGAAGTAGATGGTGGTTCTTTGACAAATGTTGTGAGAGATCCAGTGGGAAAAGACAGTGGCATGTCCACTAAACACGGGAGTGACTGTAGTAAGAGACTGGAGTGCGTTGGCAGACTCAGGTGCGGTGACTTACACCAACACTGACAGCTTTAACTGACATCTGCGAGGCGGCTCGAGCCGAGAGAGAGAGAGCGAACAAAGACAACAAACACACAGATATAAAACAGAGATGAAGAGTTTAAAAGCTGAAACTCTAGTGTAGGTTCAAACCATAGACTGTAAAAAAAGCGTATAGGATGTAACGTGTCTTGTTGACTGGAAGTGCGACTGGCAAAATGAGAGAGATTAAGAGCAGATGAAGGTGCTGGAGTGAGTGAGTGAATGAAAACTCAGAGATTGTAATGTTAAATAACAACATACAGTGATGTATGAACTCTAAGATATGTCCATAAGCCTCTGTGGTCTGGTTCATTACTGTTGTGGAGTACCTTTAACTCTGTGAACTAATATATAGGCTATCAAATATTTGTTGTAATGGAAGGAAATATGTCTATAAAAGGATACACTATACATTCAGAAAAAGCTCTGATCAAGTTTAGAAATAAAATTGTATGAATTACTTTATTATTTACACATGAGCAGAAACAATAACTGGATTCCTAGCAGGATGGACAGAGCTGAAGTAACGTTAGGCCAAGAACAATCATCTTAGCTCATTAATATTCATATTTTTAAATGTCTTTTGAAATCTGAGACTCATTTTTTTACTTTTATCAAACATAATGGAATATTTTAGACTGAGATATGCCATCTTAAAACAAAACCTTACAAAATTAATTAAATCCGTTGCTAATCTAATGATGTTCTGTTTTCCCACCTAAATGATGTCACTTCCTGGAATATCATTTTATTGAACTGGCTTTAGTTTGTTGAAGGGATATTATACAGATTAAGGTTATGATCAGAATAGCACACTTTGTATTTTCTGAAAACTGTGCTGAAGCTTATACACAAAAATTGCTTTCTATTCTTAGAAATGTAATTAAAACAAACACGATATTTTTCAAACATTAGTATCACAGTGACATTAATGTCACATTACAGTAAGTAGCATGTGAGTGAAGTCCAGTTATCATCTCAGAAATAAATGCTTATACACACTCCTTTCAGAAAGTGAATGGACAGGGATATTGATGAATACTGATACCAGTTAAGACTGGAGATGCACCGATGTATCGACCAATAATCGCTATCGGCCGATAAAAGCAAGTAGTTTTTATAAATAGCTGATGATCAGGGCCGATTGTATCCTGTCAATCAAAAGGGGGTGGAAAAATGTGTTAAGACTGCAACTCATACTTAGCCTGGAAATCCAGACCTGAATCTGAGAGATTAATGGTCTGGCATCGACTAAGGAAAATCAGCCAGCTCGAGGGGCGGCACCAAGCATGCGTTTGAAAATCTCACTGCACGCAATTGGATAACACTACGACCAATCACAACCATAATCTTAGCTACCAGCGGAGCTAACTGGTAGATTAGACTCTTGCCGTATCCGGTCGGCAAAACAGCAAAAACGTCCTTCTTGCAAAGGAACGATTCGAGCGGTGTCTTCTGTTCCTGTTTTAGATAAAAAGCCAAGTCTAACTCGTTCATTGTAGCGGCCAAAGCCGTTTCAAACAACTGGTGTTCATCCATAGCCATCTTGCAATGTTTACTAATGACTTCGACGTCACAGCGCTGTCATCATCTCGCCTCTGGCCCGCCTATATCAGATAACCCGATGTGATTGGTGCAGCTCGGCTACAAGGGCATATTTAATGAGCATCATTACTCGACGCCAGAGTAACTCGCTGAGCAAATTCAACTCGCGAGAACTCTGGATTTCCAGGGTAACTCATACGGTGTGTGAAGCAAATCTTTCTTGTGTTGAATTTATGGCAAGCTAACGTGACAATAACACATTAACAGTAAAAATAGCTTCATAAAAGCAGGCTGTATTTGACCCTGGCCAGGTTCGCTGTTTCCCGACACCAAACATTATTTGTAGCACCTCCCATCTAGTAATCGCAAAGAGCTTTGTGCTCCATTACTTCTGATAAGAAACATTCCATCCATTTTCATACAATAAATAAATGTTCATAGTTCATAAATGTCAATAAATGGCATTTTGACGCTCTTACATAAATGTGACGTGACAGATCGCCGTAGCGCCTCAGTTCAAGCGGCAGCGCGAGTCTTTTCTTCCACTTTAAGACGAGTTATAGCATGAAAAAACATGCATAAAGATCAAAAAATATGTTGAAAAATACAGTACAACTTACCTAAATGTATCACGTCTTGTAGTCGAAAGATGAAAGTGAAAGACTTTAATATATACTGTTAATTATATATGCATGTTAGAATACATTTGCCATGAAGACAGGTGTTTATGATGCATACAAACATTTCAGTTTTTATTTAAGTATGATTATTACTAGGGGTGTAAGAATATATATCGTGTCACAATATATTTGGCAATACAAAAATGCAACGATATGTATCGTGGATAGTGACAATATGTGTATAATTCACTCAAAACAAAACAAAAAGTTTTCAGAGTTTTAGTGTCAGTACTACAATAAACTACTATATATAATGTTGAATATAATGTATAATAATGCAATGGTGGAATATTTGTGGGTCCTGATAATGCCAAATGTATTATGTATATTATTATAAATATATCTAGCATATTTGTCTAAAATAACTTCAGAATTATGAATATTTTTATTCTGGTGTCACTATTGTTCTGGTCATTGTGTTTCCAGCACCAAGTCCAAACAATGTAATGTCAAATTTATCAATTTAATCAACAGTAAAAAAAAATGTATCGGTGCGTGTCTAATTAAAACAATAGAGAAAGAAGAAGTGGAAAATTCCCTGTTAAAATGCCAATAGCATTAACTCAAACCACACTTATGTTCACTTAATTTTGGCTGTGTGATTACTAAAACTTACTAATATGATATCACCTGTTGAAAATGTTTAATAGTTTATCCAGTGTATCCAGAGATGTATGATGAGGACATGACAGTGCGATGTAGGAATGAAGGATCATCAGTCCTCTGCGGTTCTGCACAGCTCTATCACAGCAGCTTGATTTGCTTGTGTAACGATCAGTAATTTACTTTCAGACGAGAGTCCAGAGATCACAGAGCATCATGGGTAAACGCAGAGCTCCTGAGCTGTACAGAGCCCCCTTCCCCCTCTATACTGTTAACATCGACCCGAAGACGGGACTGATCATCACAGCTGGAGGAGGAGGCGCGTCCAAGACCGGGATCAAGAATGGAGTGGTACTGTCTTTAACAAACCATAAACATGATCAAAACGTTTCTAAAAAACCTACAGCATTCAATCGTCTGATTGATAGTTTATACTTTTTTTTTAACAAGTAAACGGCTAATTATAATTATGTAATTATATAATTATAAAAACGTCCCCCTTCTGCTTGTGGTCGTGGACTAAAGCAACTTAGGTTTACTTGATTATACTTACATCTTTTTCTTTTCTTTTAAAAAATAAATAAAAATCATGTTCAAATGTGAGTATCAAATATGATCCATCAGGCTTTTGAGGAAGGCTTATTTGTTCATCTCTCAATCATCGCTGTGTTGCGTTGCATTGCATTATATGTTTGAAACTACAGAGCTTTGATCATAAAGCGTTTAAATATCATCTTAAGACATATTATTGATAGAGTGACAACTGATATTTATGTGCATTTTATGTAAGTATTCGCTGTATACTGTTATGAAGATCTCATTGATTTACATTACAAGCATCAGAATTTCATCTTAATTTTTGGTCATAAATATCAGCATCTGAACCAAATTACATATTTTTTGCATAGTTTCAGATGTGTTTTTCTTATTCTTTTACATTATACTATATCAGCCATAAAAGCCAGGTATAATATCAAATATGATACCCAAAACACATGAAAACTTTATTTTTTGTTTGTTTGTTTAAAGGATAAGCCCTTAGGATATATAAGGTATTATTATAAGGATACAAAGTAGAATTAGGTTGTTTTATTGATTTCTTTTTAGGGAAAAAATGTTCTTGTTTGGCTTCAAATATTCATAATGATCATTTATTAAGAAGCTCCACTGTTTGGATCGTTGGTGTTTAATGTTGCCATTTCATTGCAGCACTTCCTGAGTCTGGAGCTGGTCGGTGGTGTGCACAGCGCCACCTTGCTGCACACTCACGAAACAGACACGCGAGCCACCATGAACATGTGTCTGGGTGGAGATGTGATCGCAGCGGGACAGGATGGCAGCTGTAGCCTGATGAAGTTCAGTCATCGTCCGGCCAAACAGGCTCAGAAACCTGCAGCCAAAGATGGTCAGTAGAGGCCAGAGCAAAACACTGATGAGTTAATGGACCCTTTTCACATTCAGGGGTTCTCGGAAGTCGTCATAGTCCAAACTACAACAAATGTAATTGTTTTGTTCCCATTTGGCCCAATATCACAAGAAATCCACAGTAGCATTTCTATGACTTTCTAAAAGAGGGAATAAATGATGTAGAGCTTGATTACGGTAGGCAGAAGAGAGAGAGCCAAATTTGCCGTCACTCCATCAAACACACACCGCAGCGTTAAGATCAGCATGAAACGACTGTGATCGACTTTTCTTCCCTATTGTGGCGTGTATCCGAGTGAAACAGCTTCCGTAGTTTAATGTCAAGGCAATAAAACACAAAGTATATTGTTATAAATGTACTTTTTTTAAATGAACATATACAGTACCTGTCATAAGTTTGGAAACATTCGTTTTTTTAACGTTTTTAAAGGTCTCTTCTGCTCACCAAGGATGCAATTAATTTAATTAAAACACAGGAAACCATAATATTGTGAAATATTATTACAATTTAAAATAACTGTTTTCTAATTTAATACATTCAAAATGTAATTTATTCCAGTAATCCAGTCTTCAGTGTCACATGATCCTTCAGAAATCATTCCAATATGAAGATTTGCTGCTCAGCTTATTATTAATATCAATGTTGAAACCAGTTAACATTAAATATTTTGTGGAAATGGTAAAAAAAAATGTTTTAGGATTTTTTGATGAATAGAAAGTTCAATGAACAGCATTTATTGCATTTATTAAATATAAATCTTTTGTAACATTATAAATGTCTTCTGTCACTTTTTACCTATTTAATGCATACTTGATGAATACAAGTATTCATTTCTCTCTTTTTTTAAAATCTTACCACAAATGTTTGAATAGTATCATTGTTTCCACAAAAAATATGAAGCAGCACAACTGTTTTCAACATTGATAATAATCAGAATTTTTCTTGAGCATCAAACCATCATATTAGAATGATTTCTGAAGGATCATGTGACACTGAAGACTGGAGTAATGATGCTGAAAATTCAGCTTTGATCACAGGAACTAATTACAGTTTACAATATATTCACGCAGAAAACAGTTATTTAAATTTTTTATAATATTTCACAATGTTACAGTTTTTACAGTATTTTGATTAAATAAACGCAGCCTTGGTGAGCAGAAGAGACTTCTTTCAAAAACATTAAAAAAAAATGTTTTCCAAACTTTTGACAGGTACTGTAAAAAAACAAACAAAACATAACAATGTTAATAACAGTGGAAACACATCATCACAGACCGTGAAAATGGTTCATAGTCATGTATACCCATTTTCATGTATCTAATATATATATATAAAAAATACCTTTCCCATTGCACTTGTTAACAGGGGCGGGAAATAAAGGTGCCGCGAGGAAGAGAGGCGGGAAAGGCCAGAACGCAGATGGAGGAGGAGACGCGCCCCAGATGAAGCAGGACTCTCCTCAGGTCTCAGTGGAGGATGTTGCTGTGGTTCAGGGAGACCTCAGCCCACAGGACCCCTGCGTGAAGTGTGTGCGCTTCAGTGCTGACCTCACGCTTCTGCTGAGCGGAGGGGCCGACGGCTACGTCAGGGTGTGGGAGGTGAGCTTTCCCATCAGTCTGAGCGCTTTCTTCCCCAAGCACTGTCCTTGTCTCAACACGTTTCCTCTCTTTGCAGTTCCCCTCTTTGAAAGAGAAGTTTAACTTCAAAGCTCACAATGATGAACTGGAGGATATAGACATCAGTCATGATAAAAAGGTAGCTTGTGTGTTGTTCAGTGAAGATTTTTATTAAAGCAACTAAGACCTGCTTCTCTATTGTGAAATATTGTGCTGATATTGGCTGTTTTACGTGGTTTGTCCAATTATTATGTTCTCTTTCTCAATGTAGCACATTGTAACGGTTGGCCGTGATTTCGCGTGCAGCGTGTGGAGCGGCGATCAGCTGGCCGTGGGTTTGTGTTGGCATGAAAGCATGCCTCAGATCACAGAGAAGACGTACCGCTACATGGCATGCAGGCGAGTTGTGCACACTTCCTGACAGATGCCACTTTACATGAATAGGGTAAAAAATAGGGCTTGAGTCATTTTGGACTAACTGGAGTGCTGAATGACTTGGCAAAAACCGGCATCATATGATCTAGGGCTGTCACGATTCCTCGATTCAATCTGAGTAATCTATTTTAAAAAATCCTTGATTGCAATTTCACCGTGTCGAGTAACCGGAAAAATACCGGAAGTGGAGCATTCCACGGACAGGAATCCATGAACCGCATTATTAGACCGTTTCCTAAGCATGCACAACATGTTAAAACAATTTAAAATCCATACTATAGCATACTGCTATTATTAATTCAGACAATTTAATATATATATATGTATGTATATAGCTTATAGCGTTCATCTGGGAACGCAGTGTGCGCCATTTCACCTACGCCAATATGTTTCGAAACATGCAAACTATTCTTCATCGCGATTTAAACAAAAAATTAAACCCTCACTGAGTTTGCATGCCCACATATTCCTGTTCAAAAAATGACAGTGGCTAGGGTTGTGCCGATAGACGATAGTATCGTGTATCGACGATAGACAGAGATATCGCCGATGGCAGATGCCTTTGACGATATCAATACGATAATTGGCTCGTTTTCCCATTAATGTATTAAATCATCATTATTATTATTATTATTATTATTATTATTATTATGAAGCTAGTATAGTTATTAAATTAATTAGGAACTACAATTATATTTGCCTTGCCTAAATTCATAACGACATCACCACATAACCACACTTGCGACATCACCGACGCGCGCGTATGAGGACTCCTCAAAGAAAATGTTTTTAAAACAGACTAAAAAAACTACATCCCACAACGAAATTTAATTGCAAGGTGATCCATTCACAAATTGTCAAGAGTGCTTGTTTTAACAGACGCATCATTCTTATACAGAGCCAAGATGAAGACGCGGCATCGTTGTTCGTCAGTATTTTGTTTCCATAGCACATTAACAAAATATTTAATGACACTAATAACACTAAAAACAATACAATTACAAAATATTAATTATAATAATATCAATAAAATTATATAGGCCGTCTAGGCCTAATAAAAGTCTTTAGTTCACAAAGCATATCTGTGAAACTCTGCCATCTGTGAAAATCACAAGCAACTTCAAACTTGTTTAACAAGAAAGATAAACTTTTAATTGTTTAACGATAATATCGTGTATCGCCGATCTCACAGGCTGACGATAAGACGATATGAAAATGGAGCATATCGCCCAAGCCTAACAGTGGCTGAAGCATTTCTATCGTAAAGAAGTGGCCAAATATTAAACATTTGAATTAAATGTCATCTAGCCAATATTAAACAAGGATTTGATCTTGTATGTGTAACAACAACGATCACTAGCCGTTGTGCCCTCTGCAGGCAATTATTATAATACATAATGTACATACGATTATTGTGTATATTATGAATTTTAACAGTGTTGATCTATAAAACCATATGATTACTTGCTTTTGACACTTTATTTGAATAAAATACTATTGCCTCATTGTTATTATAAATGTATTTTAAGTCATTTTAAAGGCTTAGGTTTATTTTCACCCCCCCCCCAAAAAGTCAGATTACTTGATTAATCGTCAAAATAATCGACCGATTACTCAATTACAAAAATAATCATTAGTGGCAGCCCTAGATTACATATACTCCTGGATAGTGGCTCATTTCGAGTCAGAGTGACCGTCAGGCACGTCTGAAAGAGAGTTTTGATTGAGTAACTTGTAGGTCTGTGCTGACTCGGGCCACGGACTGTTTCAGGCGCTTCAGTTCGAGCTGGTGAATTGGTTCAACCAGTTCACGAAAATGACCCGGTTTAAAAGAACGATTTGTTCACAAACTGGACATCACAAGTCACTAGTGCTGTAGAAAAAAGTAATTGGACATCATCAAAGTGTTTCCTATTCGTGGAAAGGGCCGGCTAGTAACAAACAAGAAGCTGTCAGATGAACTGATGTTTTGTCATTGTGTTTTTGCTCACTTGCTTAAACAGGTTTGCAAAAGTAGAGGACCAGAAAGATGCTTTAAGACTCTATACGATCCAAATCCCTCACAAACGGGAGCGCAAACCCCCACAATGCTACATCACCAAATGGGACGGTCGCGCTTTCCTGCCGCTGCTCACGAAGCCCTGTGGAAATGAAGTTATATCTTGTCTTGCAGTGAGGTAGAGGTTATATTTCTGTATCTCTCATGCAGTAATCAGTGTTATGGTGAATTGTCATGTGTTTCATGGTTGTGTCGTGTGTTATTCCTCCTCAGTGACTCGGGAACATTTCTTGGTCTTGGAACTGTGACGGGTTCTGTGGGCATCTATATAGCGTTTTCCCTGCAGGTACAAACAGCAGAATCATGGGCCGCTTCACCAATCACTTACAGACATTCACTGTGTTCCTAAACCTGTTCAGCTGCTTTCATAGGCAGCATTTTAAGACAATATGTGACCCTGGATCACAAAACCAGTCACATGTCGCATGGGTATATTTGTGGCAATAGCCAACAATATGGGTATGGGTCAAAATTATCAATTTTTCTTTTATGCCAAAAATCATTAGGATATTAAGTAAAGATCATGTTCCATGAAGATATTTTGTAAATTTCCTACCGTGAATATATAAAACATTTACTAATGTTTTGATTTTTTTGCACCCTCAGATTCCAAATGTTCAATAGTTGTATCTCGGCCAAATATTGTCCTATCCTAACAGACCGCACATCAATGGAAAGCTTATTTATTCAGCTTTCAGATGATGTATAAATCTCAATTTCAAAAAATGTACCCATGTGACTGGTTTTGTGGTCCAGGGTCACATATAGGCATAATTATGCTGTTCTTTAAATACAGTAAAAACAATAACATTCTTAAGTATTATTAAAACTTGATGACTGTAGAAATCATTCTAATATGATGATTTGATGCTCAAGAAACATTACTGATTATTATCAGTTGAAAACAGTTGTGTTGCTTCATATTTTTGTGTGATGCATATTTATCAGGATCAGGTTATTGTAGTTAACTAAAACCTTACAAAAAAAAAAACATATATATAAAAAATTCTTTCTTTTTTTTTTCCAGCTAGGCGACAAGGCAACATTTCTCATTTGTATGTAGTTTGTATTAAAATAACTAAATCTAAAACTGAAAATAAAAGTGATAAAAACTATATAGACATAATTAACAAAAAACTGACAAAAACAAAACACATGACAAATGACAAAAACAATAAAATTACTAAAACTAACTAAAATGAAAACAGAAAATATAAAAATAAAAACTAGGTCAAAATATTAATAAAAAATATAATAGTATCTGAATGATACTTAATAACTAATAACTGATCAGGATTCTTTGATGAATAGAAATTTCAAAAGAACTGCATTTATTTATTATTTATTTGAAATAGAAATATTTAACATTATGAAAGTCATTTTTGGTCAATTTAATGTGTCCTTGCTGTATAAAAGTATTATATTTCTTTTAAAAAAAAATCATTTGAACAGTAGTAAAATACATTTCTTAACCTAATAATAAATGGACTGTTTTACTCAATATTTGTGTATAATTATAAGCCGAGTATCTTAGCACTTTTAGTATGATGCACAAACTGTTGCCTATTTCAATAATTTCAGCTCGTATGAGGTTACCCCTCTGTTAGGATGCTGACTTAGTAGTTCGCTGCCTATTTACACAGTAGACAACAAGGCAGCTCACTGGGTCTTGAACCAGAGCCAGTATATTAGTGCTGACCTTCTCTTCTGATTCTCCCTCCAGAAATTGTACTACATCCAGGAATCTCATGGCATCGTTGTCACAGACCTGGCGTTCTTACCTGACGCTCCTAAAAGTAAAGCCATAAAGGGCGATAATGAAGTGGTCATGTTGAGCGTAGCTGTCGACAGCCGCTGTCAGATGCATGCGCTGTCCAACCGGAGTAAGTATGGCACGATTGGACTTAAAGTTGCACAAAAGAACTGCATGATGGTAATTAAGCAACATGGTACGAGAGACCTTGCTATTATCGCCCAGCTCTTTAGATAAAGTTGCTTATATAAGGATGTCCAGCTATATATGCATAAATACAGTATACTCATGTAAGGTGATATATAGAGTATATAGTAAATCTCACCTGTTCGATTGCTTGTATTGTCACAAAATGTAAACTATATTATCACCCCTGCTCTGATCTGCTAAATGCAACTAAAAGGCATGAAGATGTTATAAACATTAACATCATGATTTCCTGTAAAGCTTCTTTGAAACTAGACTCACCGGCCACTTTATTAGGTACACCCGTCCAGCTGCTCGTTAATGCAAATATCTAATCAGCCAATCACATGACAGCAACTCATTGCATTTAGGCTTGTAGACATGGTCAAGACGAACTGGTGAAGTTCAAACTAAACTAATGGTCCTAAAAAGAGAAAATATCCAGTGAGTGAAAACGCCTTGTTGATGCCAGCGGTAAGAGGAGAAATGCCAGACTGGTTCAGCTGATAGAAAGGCAACATTAACTCAAATAGGCACTCGATACAACCGAGGTCTGCAGAAGATCATCTCTGAACACACAACACTGGGTCCAGCCTTGAAGCAGAAGAGCTCCAGCAGCAGAAGACACACACCGGTGACACACATGTCAGATAATAACAGCAAACAGAGGCTACAATTCACACAAGCTCAGCAAACCTGGACAATAGAAGATTGGAGTAACGTTGCCTGGTCTGATGAGTTTTCTGCTGAAACATTTAGACAGTTGGGTCAGAATTTGGCACAACATGAAAGCATGGATCATCCTGCTCTGTATCAGCGGTTCAGGCTTCTGCTGATGGTGTAATGGTGTGGAGGATATTTTCTTGACACACTTTGAGCCTCTTAGTACCAATTGAGCATCGTTTAAACGCCACAGCACACCTGAGTATTGTTGCTGACCATCTCCATCGCTTTACGACCATAGTGAACCATCTTCTGATGGCTTCTTCCAGCAGGATAATGCAGGTCACAAAAGCTCAAATCATCTCAAACTGGTTTCTTGAACATGACGATGAGTTTCCTAAACTCAAACGGCCTCCACAGTCTCCAGATCTCAGTGCAACAGAGCAGCTTTGGGATGTACTGGAACTGGAGATTCACATCATGGATGTGCAACCGACAAATCTGCAGCGAGTGTGTGAAGCTCTCATGACAATATGGACCAGACTTTAGTCTGGAGGAATGTTTCCTGCAGTTGAATCTACTCCATGAAGAATTAAGGCAGTTCTGAAGGCAAAAGTGGGTCTAACCCGATATGAGCAAGGTGTACCTAATAAAGTGGCCAGTGAGTGTATGTGTGTAAAGCACTATACAATCTAACTTGACCATTATATTCGTAATATTTACACCGCTCTCAGCAATACTCAATTTTAATTCGTCAATCAAGCCATTGGTATTTTGTGTGACATTTAATCGTTTTTAATATAATCATTAATATCAACATAAGTTAGAAGAACTCATTGTTTTTGTACACTGTTAAATCAGGCCGTGTAAATAACGGGGTTATGTTTTTCAGGATCGTTCCCGCTGTGGCTGGTGCTGTTCTTCTGTGGTGTGATGGTGGTCGGAGCCATTCTGCTCCTGCAGGCTCTCTTCCCGGGATTCATTTAGTGTTGCGTAGGAACATTTCACATGCTAAAATGACTCTCAAACAAACCTGGATCAATGAAATTGTTCTAATTAATTGGAAATAATAATGGAAATGGGAATGACCGTGTTTAGCATCATGTTTTAACTGAAGTATCATCTCTGGAGTGTGAATTTGACCTCTGAATTCTTATGAATCAGACTTGATGAAGAATCTGGGCATTACCTGAAGATTGAGAGAAATCATTGAGATTGATCATTCAGGATAATTGAAAAACTGGTTGGAAACAGGACTGGATATCCTCATAAAGACGTCTCCTGCTCCACCACCATGTGTCAAGAATGCCTTTTAATGTAATGGAGGGAAAAAAAGATATATGTATGCAGGGAAATTCAATAGTGAATTTTTAAAAATATTTAAAACTATGTAAAAATATAAATATACATCTGAAAACATATGCTGTTGCCAGCTCTGTCCAGTTATTTGTTTTAATGACCCTACAATTTCCATTAAACCATCAAAATATGAGGAAAATATTATATATATTTTTTAATATTTTAAATATGAGGGAAGAACAAAGCACTAAACCTGGTTAAGGTATTTATCTGACAAAATTATTTTGCATAGAAACACAAAAAGCTCACAGGAAAAAGCATACATTGACCACATCATAATCAGTTATTAATATTTTGTTGGTTCTCACTTATTTTGCACTTGTTCATAATTTCTTGGTATGACAACCTGGACAAAAATGATGTCAGCAGAATTTAAAGGGTTAGTTCACCCAAAAATGAAAATTCTGTCAGTAATTACTCTCACTCATGTTGTTCCGACACCGTAAGACTTTCGTTCATCTTCAGAACACATAATAAGATATTTCTGATGAAATCTGAGAGCTGTCTCACTCCTCCATAGGCTTCTATGTAATCGAGATCTGCCGGCCCAGAAAAGTTAGTAAAGACGTCGTTAAAATAGTCCAAGTGACTACAGTGGCTCAACCTTAAGTTTATCAAGCGACGAGAAACCCACAAAAATATCGACTTTATTCAACTCTTCATGTTCTCCTGTGTGTCTCTGAGTGAGTTCACGTAGTGTAACAGCGCAGCGCTTTGGGTTGTACGTCAGAACGGAGGAATAAAGTTGAATAAAGTCGTTATTTTTGGGGGGTTTTGCGCACAAAAAGTATTGTCGTCGCTTGATAAACTTATGGAGGATTGAGACAGCTCTCAGATTTCATCAAAAATATCTTAATTTGTGTTCTGAAGATGAACGAAGGTCTTACGCGGTTGGAACAACATGAGGGTGAGTAATTACTGACGGAATTTTCATTTTTGGGTGAACTAACCCTTTAATTGCTTTATCACAAATAAAACAATGGACTCCAAGCACAACTATGCAATGCTTATAACATATGATAAAATATTATACACATTTTTAATAATACTTGAATAAGAGGTGAAGATTTTCCAAGGCCAGACATCAGTGTTGTCCTCTACTGTGTGAGGTGATTTAGATTTGAAGTGGCTGGTGTTTTTATTCACTCCACTAGGGGACGCCATGGCATTTTATTTAGAGCAGTTCTCCAATGCTTTTGCTTCAGGACTCAGTGAGCCTACAACATAACTGAATATTGGACTAAAATAAACAAAGTGTCCCTAAAATCAAACACTGACATGTAATTAATACAATAAAATGCTGTCGTTTGATTGGACACACAGCCTTGATAGTCAACAACAAAAATATTTTGGAAGTCGATAAGCATATTTGTTTATTTATGCACCATTATTTGGTGAGTTGCAGTGTATTATTTGTATTTAAGGATTGTTTTTTCCCTGTTGTCTGCAGTGCCGTCAGTGTTTAGTAAGTTTGACCGTTGTGAAACAGAAGTGTGCTCAATTGTATTGAATGTGCACTTGTATGTACACATTTTAAAAGTATATTTTTACCAAACTGAACTAGCAGATAATATAGTATTAATGAAATGCATCATTACAGTGTTCTCAGGTCTTTCTCATAGTGATGGATGACTATAGGAATCTGGCCTGTGTGTCACTGCTTATTTAGAGCCCAGTGAAACAGGAAGTCACGGCCTGTCACTTGAATGGGGAAATTAAGTGTATGAATGGGAATATATTTCAGTTTTTTAAGTTAGTAGATTTTTACTCATTGGGATTTGTAGAAACACATGGACACTCGCTTTGCATGACAGGAAACATTTGGACCTGAAACAAAAAGAAAGAAAAGAAAAACTACTCAACAAATGAAGGTTAAAGAGACAGGAGAAACAAAGCACAACAAAACAAGGGACAAATTGATTGCAATCACAAGAACCGAGTCAGCGTGCATAAACATTTCAATGACGGACAGGGAGTAAACGGATGCGTCTTTAATTGAGTTTTAAACTTGGGAAGAGATGGGATTTCACAGATGTTGGGAGAGGGAATTCCAGCCTCTAAAGGTCGTAGCCCTGCTGAACGCACCACCCAAGAGGAACTTGGCAAACACTAGAATGCAGCGAAGGACCAAAGATGAGGCACATCAGAGAAACTTTGCGGCATTACACCATAAAGGGCTCGAATTTTGTTTTTGCAATAATCAACCTGGTGCCAGTTTGAGGATGGGATTGATATGTTTATGTTGTGTGCGTTACAGTTGAACATGAGCGAAATCTTTTTCTCCCTCACGTGAAACTCCTGAACATATGGAAGCAAATTTCTGCCACATTAGAAAACAAAAACTCACAATTATGAGATAAGTTGAAATTATGACAAAGTTATATTTATGAGATGAAAAGTTGAAATTATACTAAGACAATTACTAGATGAAAAGTTGTAAAAGTTGAAATCGACAAAAAAAAAAAAGTCATTTAAAATTTTTAGGACAAAATGTAGACATACTAAGTCATAATTATGACATGAAAAGTCATAATTGAAAAAAGTTGAAATTATGACTTGCTGACGAAAAGTTGAAATCAGTCAATTATGACATAAAAAGTCATAATTTGTATTATGAAAAAAGTTGAAATTATGACATACTAAGTAGAAACATTGGTTCCACTTTATTTCGATAATCCACTTTAGACATTCTAATAAGTAACTTTGCAACTACATGTCAACTAACTCTCATTAGAGTATTGGTAGACTGGTAGGTTAGAGTTCGGGTTAGTAGAATAAATTGACTTGTAGTTGCCAAGTTACTTATAGTCAGTAATGTGTGTTGAAGAGCATCAAAATAAAGAGTTAGCAGATTTTAATCAGACAGTCTACTAATACTCTAATGAGAGTTAGTTGACATGTTGTTGCAAAGTTACTTTAGTTAATAGAATGTCTAAAGTGGACTATCAAAATAAAGTGTTACCGAAATGTTGACAAGTCATAATTATGACATGAAAAGTTGAAATTGGCAAAAAGTTGAAATTATGGCTTACAAACTCATTTTGATTTTTATGACAAAAAGTTCAAATTATGAGATAATGTTGAAACTGTGACAGTCATAATGACTTTTTTAAGCATGTCATCATTTTGACTTTTCATATTGTGTGTAATAATTTAGACTTAGATTTACCAAAGCATGTTTTTTTTCTCTAATGTGGCGTAAATGGACTTTCATACGAACGCATGGATTCCTATTGAAATGACTGATTTGCCTGTGAGGTTTCACCCAGTAAAGGTAAATGTGAGTGTGCCTTTACGATCCAGGAAGCAGAGTTCTGGACCCATTGTAGCTTTTCTTGTAAACTTTTAATACTAAAGATCTAAACAAACCCATCACCCTAATATGAGCAGTAAAAACAGTGATGCTTTCGTCCAGTTACTCTTCTGTTCAAGTAATATAACAAATCCCACTATTTCTCTTTCAATGGATTGCAGACCATTTTAAATGTTTAGTCCGGGTCGTTTAAAGAGTCATTTTGTTGTGGGAACGGACACATGATAACTGTGAGTGTTTGTCACTCTCAGTCCTTTAGATATTTGTAAAGATTCCAACAGTTGTCCACATTTCCCGTTTAGTGCCAACATGGGAAGAAAGAGAAAAGGAAATTTCAATAGCCAGTTTATTAGCGGCCTTATAAAGAAAGGTGGATATGGAGCGGAAATAATACAGAATCCTTTCCCAGCTGAATACGCCACCATTTAAACTAGGACAGCATGAGATTGAAAGCCTCAAACCCTTTGGACGCTGTTTATATGTTTTACAGCAGAGCCTTAAATATCTCAAGGTAAATAAGTCCTCTTATTGCCATCCAATTAAGCACTTTGTCTAAGTTTATATTTGCTGCTTAATGGCCTTTAAGTGAACGACTTACATTTGTGTTTGCTTTTTTCCTGTCACATAAAACTTGACTGTGGTCCATAACCATGAGCTGATTCACAGCAGTGTTTCTCATTTTGATACACTAGCCGTGTTACGAAACCTAGTAAGGTTCCATAGGAAAACTGACAAACAAAAATATGTCAATATTGTTTTTCAATAACTTTTTAGTAAGCCTAAATTTTTTATTTTAACAAAAATGCTTGGTTCTATACCTTATTTTGCAATGTGGAAGTAAGCTATTTCCTGTGAATGTGCCAGACTTCTGATTCATTAGGGAAATAACTAGAAGAATAACAAACTGCAGTAACTGCGGTACAAAGTACTGTGTTTATGATTGTGATAATAAATTAAACTAATATGACAACAAATACCAGTTTGCAATATCAACCAGCATAACCAACCTGATCTCATGGGAAAATGTGAAATGAAAACGTACAAATGAGATTGTATGAATTCATATGAATTAGCCACCAATTCACCAAAACGTAAAATAGTTATGAATTGCCATGAGATTGTGTTAGTATAACAGAGCATGACATCAGAAACGCCTGACACATTTAAAGTCCCCCTGTAGTCAATAATTGTACTCCTTAAAACTCATCTCTGATCACCAAAATTACATATTTAAAAGTTTTTTTTCCTGAATTAAGTGAATGAATGAATTAAAATAACATGAATTCTTCATGCCTTAAAATATCTTGAATGTAACTCGACACCCTTGCTTCATTTAGTATACGCAGTTCTATGAATATGCAAATGAGCCCCGCCTCCAGTCACTCACTCAGCTCAGAGATCCACTGGTTGACGATCACACGTTGATCTGATTGGTTACAAGGTAGTTTGTGACGTCAGAAACACCAGCGATTTCAAAGCGTGTTTTTGAGACTGTCTTTGGTTCACTGCAGTTTTAAGGAGAAAATACTCAGCAATGGTGTCGACTTATGAATTTACACATGGTTTGTCTTAAAGCATATTAAAAACACCATATAGACATATAAACAACATTAAAAGCTCGATTTTCACCACATGGGGACTTTAAGTTACAAATGTCTGTGCCGCTCTTACGTTAAAATAATGTGGATAGAGCAGAAGTGAGATTTCTTCAGATCCGTACAGACAGATGGCGCTGTTTATAGTTCACACCATTATAATATGAGAACTGAACTGAGCTGGACGAGGACATCACGGTTTTCTCCAGAGCAGCTATATATATATATATATATAAATGAATTAAATGAATAACATTTTTACAACAAAAATGAACCATCACTGAACCTAAGCTGGACTGTGACACTATTTTCTTCTAGAAACAAACTTTGTCGCATTATTTTCCTGTTATCGCTGTAAAGCTGCTTTGAAACAATCTGTATTGTAAAAAGCGCTATATAAATAAAGGTGACTTGACTTGATCGGACCCTGTGAGCTCCAGCTGTGCTGTTGATCTAACCTACACTTCCCAAGCGAGGCACAATTCCCACACACACGGCCTCAGAGTACACATCTCCGGACGCGCAGTGGCGTCTGCAGTCGCCTCAGTGATGTCGACTCTCTTTGTGAAGTGACCGCACTGTTGTCCGATCCCGGGGAAAACCCCTGTCTAGTGCACGAGAAACAGTGAAACCAGAAGCCAGTGTGTGCAAAAGCGCTGAGGCATCGGTCAAAAGGACAGAATGATGTCGTAAAAGGTTGGCGACTCATGTTTGCATAAGCATTTGGAAATGTCATCCTTCAGGCCACATTCAGGGATTCAGACGCTCTCTAAACACACTCCACCCGACTCCAGCGCGCAAACACACACCTCACACCTACACTGGAGCCCAGAAGGAAATGAACACCCCAGACAGACCAGTGTCTCGCTGAGGAACAAACACAATCCCTTTTCCTCTCCCTCAG
Organism: Abramis brama; assembly: GCF_963993115.1. Lineage (NCBI taxonomy): Eukaryota > Metazoa > Chordata > Actinopteri > Cypriniformes > Leuciscidae > Abramis > Abramis brama. The sequence goes on along the minus strand of NC_139979.1, from coordinate 31,983,973 downwards.
CCTTTCTCATACAATAAAGGCCAATTCAGCCTGTTTGAGGAGTCTCGATTTATTTAAAACATCAGTGTTAGCACGGCATGAGATGCCATAGATTTGTGTCTGGAGGGAGTGACTAATTCATTGACTATTTTTATCTCTTTTTACATATTGTCAGTTTACGCCACGAGATTAACAGCTTTAGTTTCTGTTCGACCCTGTTGCTATGTGACATTCCCTCTTGAAACGAATGCCTTGATCTTTCTAACATATTGGAGGGATTGACATCATTATGGTCCACATGGTTCAAATAGAAGTTTGGTTCACTTACATCCTTTATCAGCATTTCAGAGCTTATGCTGCTGTTATCAAGCTCTATGTTTCAGATCTGTTATGAGAAGAAAAATAATCCCTGTTATTCATTTCAGATTTGTTCCTTACAAAAATAATGGTTACTCGTGAAAGTACTGAGTAATATAAGGCAACTACATGGGTTAAGGTTAGGTATGGGTTTAGATTCACTGTAAGTGCCCAGTTATTATTGTCTCACTCACACACTGTTTGGACCATGTTTTCAGTTTGCACTGTTCCCCTTAGTTTGTTGTCATGGTTGTTAATTGATTTGTCATGTAGTTCAGCTGTGTGCACCTCATTATCACCAGTACTGAAGTTCTCTCTGTTTCGGTTCAGTTTGTCCTGCCTCATTAATGCTTTGTGGAAGTTATGCTGCGTTCCTGTTTCCTGAGAGTTATATTAAAAGTACTTTTGATCTTTCATCATCGTCTTCGTGTTCGCTACAAACCGTGACAGAAGGCAGGACCTAGATAAGATAAGCGGCGGATTAAGCGACGGATTTTTTATGGGATTTTTTTTTTTCGAGTGTGTTCACGTTTTTTTTATTCTGTTTTCCTTCATCATGGACATCCCTGCAGTTCGCCTGTTGCCTTGAGCAGGAAAATCGCTCCTTTGAGGAACACCTGGAGGAATTTCTTGACCTCGCATATCGATCTACCTTCACAGACTACTGCTTATGTTCATTCCTGTACGCCAGCCTGAACACCGCCACAAAGGTGCAGTCATCTGGGGTGAGTCCTTGACGGAGCCTCGTCGAATTTATGGAGTGGGTGCTGGGCGCTCTGTGGATCACATCGGCGAACCCATCGACGATGACCATGACAGTCCCACTCCGAATCCAGTGCGCAGTCAGAATCTCTCCAGCTGCGAGGAGTGGCAGCAAATGCCCACCGCAGACACAGAGCCAGACTCAGCCATGATGTGTGAGCCCGCGCCAGGAGCGACCAAGCATTACATCGCAATGGAACATGAGTGGAGCCCGTCTGACCAGGTGTGTGAGCCGGCTGTCCCGTCTATAACCGAGGGTATGTGCGTGGAGTTCAAGGGTTTGCATTGGAGACCCGCCTACCCACCCCTCACTGAGAGTGAGTTGCTGGACTTGGACTTTTCATTTAACCCCTACCATGCCTGTTTTTGTTTTGGACTCGCTGGTCCCACCTTACTTCCCTCTCCCACCACCTCTTCAATGCTCTCCTGTGAGTTTGTGTCTCCCTAGTTTTTCTGTCCCTCTCCAGTCAGTTATTCAGACCTCAGTGCCTCCTTTACCCCCTCTCAGTGCCTCCTTTACCCCCTCTCAGTGCCTCCCTTACCCCCTCTCAGTGCCTCCTTTACCCCCTCTCAGTGCCTCCTTTACCCCCTCTCAGTTCCTCCCCTCCTTTACCCCCTCTCAGTGCCTCCTTTACCCCCTCTCAGTGCCTCCTTTACCCCCTCTCAGTGCCTTCCCTTACCCCCTCTCAGTGCCTCCCTTACCCCCTCTCAGTGCCTCCCTTACCCCCTCTCAGTGCCTCCCTTACCCCCTTTAAGTGCCTCCTTTACCCCCTCTCAGTGCCTCCTTTACCCCCTCTCAGTGCCTCCTTTACCCCCTCTCAGTGCCTCCCTTACCCCCTCTCAGTGCCTCCCTTACCCCCTCTCAGTGCCTTCCCTTACCCCCTCTCAGTGCCTCCCTTACCCCCTCTCAGTGCCTCCCTTACCCCCTCTCAGTGCCTCCCTTACCCCCTCTAAGTGCCTCCTTTACCCCCTCTCAGTGCCTCCCTTACCCCCTCTCAGTGCCTCCTTTACCCCCTCTCAGTGCCTCCTTTACCCCCTCTCAGTTCCTCCTTTACCCCCTCTCAGTGCCTCCTTTACCCCCTCTCAGTGCCTCCCTTACCCCCTCTCAGTGCCTCCCTTACCCCCTCTCAGTGCCTCCCTTACTCCCTCTCAGTGCCTCCTTTACCCTCTCTCAGTGCCTCCCTTACCCCCTCTCAGTGCCTTCCCTTACCCCCTCTCAGTGCCTCCTTTACCCCCTCTCAGTGCCTCCCTTACCCCCTCTCAGTGCCTCCCTTACCCCCTCTAAGTGCCTCCTTTACCCCCTCTCAGTGCCTCCCTTACCCCCTCTCAGTTCCTCCTTTACCCCCTCTCAGTGCCTCCCTTACCCCCTCTCAGTGCCTCCTTTACCCCCTCTCAGTGCCTCCCTTACCCCCTCTCAGTTCCTCCTTTACCCCCTCTCAGTGCCTCCCTTAACCCCTCACCCCCTCTAAGTGCCTCCTTTACCCCCTCTCAGTGCCTCCCTTACCCCCTCTCAGTTCCTCCTTTACCCCCTCTCAGTGCCTCCCTTACCCCCTCTCAGTGCCTCCTTTACCCCCTCTCAGTGCCTCCTTTACCCCCTCTCAGTGCCTCCCTTACCCCCTCTCAGTGCCTCCCTTACCCCCTCTCAGTACCGTGGTTACACCATTTCTGAAGAGCAATTGCCATTCTGCCTCAGCCCATCGCTCTAGCTCCTGCACCTGTGCTCCATCCTCCCTTGACTCCAGTGGAGACCATCAAACATTCGGCATCACCGCGTCCCTCAGAACGTCGTCTCCAGCTGGGTCAGTCATCGCGTCAACTACACCACTGACCTGCGGGCCGTCCGCTGCTCTCCGGCCCTCTAACCCTACGGCTCCGCCTCAACCCTCCGGATCTCCACTTCCATCTCGGGAGGGTCATCGCTACAGCTCCGTCACAGCCGTGGCCGCCTAGACCATCGGCATCATTCCACTCCATCGGCTCTTCATCTGTGCCATGGGCTCCTCCACCATCCCTCCCTCCAGCGACGCCACCGTGGGTCGCAGTCCTGGCTGTGGCCTGGATCATCACCTGGACGTTGCTGCTCAAGGCAATCTCCTGGATCACTCCTTTATCTACTCCACCCTGGACGTTTCTGGAAGTTCAGGTGTGGGGGTGGTGAAAGGAGCGAGGACTCAGGTGCAGAGTTGATCGGGTTTTATTTAATAAAAAACAAGAAAAAAAACCCAAACAAAAACTACCCCCAGGGGGAAAACAAGAGACTAGACTTGACTTGGCTTTGACTTGACACAAGAGGTAACATTAAACAAAGATCCAGCACAGCACTGAAAACACAGGGAGAATAAATAGGGAGCAAACAAGGCAGTGGGGCAAATGAACCAATAATCAGGTAACAAGATGGGAGGGGCTAGACAATTGACAGGAGAGCACATGGCACAAGGAAACACACATCACAAGCCATGTGCTCACACAAAACAAGACATGAACACATAGCTAATGAGAACACTCAAGCCACGTGTTCACACAAAACATGGCAACATGAAAGCACACAGCTAGTGTAAAACACAAAACACAAGCTGTGTGTTACACAGCACAAGACAAAACGTGACATGAATGCACGCGTCCGATGTAAAGGACACAGGACACAACAACACACGCAGACAGAAGAGCGTACGGCCCGGGGCGAACTCGAAACCGCACGCTCACATGACAAGACAGAGCGCACGAGAACAAGCGAAGGCTCATCCTGTGCGCTCACAACAGAAATACAAAAACGCGGAGCATGAGTGTCCGAATCCTGCCACAGAACCGAAGCCAAACTAGACCAAAGTGCCGGGATCCAAACACCACACCCCGCACATGAAACAAGGCACACAGACAAGAGAACGCTCGAATCCGCGCGCTCAGACACAGACAAGACAAAACAGGAGTGTCATGGCTCTGTCACAAAACCAAGAAATAAACTAGACAGAAGTGACAGAACCCTGATATACAAACCGGGACAACTATAGTATGTACATGCAGAATTTGCCACTAAAATGTGGAATGTGATGTGATTATAATATGGTGTATTGTAATATAATTTGTAAAGTTTAGCTTAAAGTTAAGGCTATTACTAGCCTTTTTTTTGGATAATCTTCAACTCTGTAACTTTCATGTAATGCAATTCAAATATAAAATAATAAATTATTTTTTAGAAAAAGTTTTGAATTATACAACTTACTTATTTTGACAATTTTTATTTAAAAATTATTTAAATATTCAATTTTTTCATTTTTATGATTTAATTACATTTCTAAATTCTACAGACATGAATGATTCAAACTGCGTGAGGAATAAATTTATTTAATTTATTAATTTACTTTTGTTATGCTAAAATGTGATTATAAGGCAAACCAAAAATGAGTGGAACAACCATTACTAAGTTACCTATTCAAGTTCAAAAATATACAGGATGAATTCTAATGTTCTTGAGAAGGCATTGAAATAATATGTGTACATATATATATATATATATATATATATACATATATATATATATATATATATACATATATATATATATATATATATATACATATATATATATATATATATACATATATATATATATATATATATATACATATATATATATATATATATACATATATATATATATATATATATATATATATATATATATATATATATATTTATATATGGCTAATCTGAATACTGGGGTGGACGAGTCCCGCTATGGTGGTCCCTCAATGTCTGTGGTGGTAGTTAGGCCTGATGTTACCTCAGCAGTAACCTTTTCATTTTAACAGGTTAAACCATTTTCAGTCTCAAATTACAATGACCCGCCATATATATAATGAGTGTTGACCTGGGCTTTTTGTCCCAGCTATATTGAAAGTGCCTGGTCCTGGTCCTCACTTCAGTAAAAACCATAAATCAGCTCTCTGAGTTGGAAAGAGTTATGGGTTAAGTCAGCAGGCCTTATGATGGGATTTCAAAGGTGTGATTTAAAATATGGGAAACATGCACGTTTCCCCCATAAATACAGGGCCTCTCTTGATGCCGCCTAACACGCACAGGAAGATCAAGCATTTCAAATTAAGGAGAGAAAAATGCATTCTGCCAGATGAAAAAGGTTTCCTGGGGTCAATTTCACATAAAAAATCCTCTTAAATGTAGAACAGTCAAGTAAAGCTAATGTAAAACAGACAGGGCAGAGCAACATTACCTGCTTCTGCTTGTGTCAGCAGCACCACAAACAACTGAGAAAACACACCGCCTGAAATACCTGCAGAAGTGCATTCAAATACACACACACACGACTGCACTGAAGCACATCTGAAGGTCAGTTATTACAGGTGCTCCACTGAAATATCTGACAGTATTGCTCAATGTCAAGCTTGTTCTTTGTGTACAGATGTTTGAGAGAAACTGTGCTTTCTGCAGTGATTTATTTGCACTTTATTTTCATTCTTATCCATAAAGAACCTTAAAGGGTTCCGTCAGATGCTTCATTTAGAACCTTAGGGGTTTTAGAACATCATGGGATCATTTTATGGATTTAGTTGCAATTCATTAATTTTGTGTTTATTTTACATTACATTTTACTTTATAAATAAAAAAAAAACATTAAACATTAAAGTACGTTGTATTATGTATTATATCACAGTCTGTCTGAATACTCGATTGTGATTGGTTGGAAGGTGTGCAATAAAACGGTTTAATGCACAGGTAGTTCCAGTCAGTGTAATCACCGCTGTATATTAATGCGCTGCTGCCATTGAAGCGCACACATGCACAGTCATCAGTCAGGAGCACAGAAACTTGTGATCAACGTTGCCTCGCGACTTTTAGTGATAAAATAGTGAAAAATAGATAGATAGATAAAATACTGAATCGATACATTATATTTCTCAGCATCGAGAGGGTTACATCGCTGCTTCAAAGCAGCTTTACAGGGATAATAGGAAATTTAAGTAGCAGAGATTGCTTTGGCTTTACAGCAGCTCTAGAATAAAGTTATTGTCCAGCTAAAGTTAGAGTTAGAGAATTAATTCAAATAAATTCTATAATTCATTCATTCAAATAAATGTAATCTCACCGCACTACTTTATCTCTGTGTCTGATTCTAAGCAGACAGAATTCTAGATCTAATGTGTAACTGACAAAAATAACTGTAATTTTTACCCTTCCGGTCAAATATTGCGCTGCAAACATCAATCACAGCTTAAAATGGTCAATGCTGGCAAATGACCATGGTATAAGCGGGATAATCCACGGCTAGCTGTGCATTCACCGATTTGAATGCACTCTGCTTCACGTTGAGTGGTTCTTTGCCTCGACATCGTGCATTAAAATCGTTTAAAGCACAGCTAGCGGTGGATTATCCCATACAGCATTTTAAACAGTTCTCCTTATATAGAACCTTTTGGCATAAAGGGTTCTTTAAAATTGAGTCAAGAACCCTAAAGTTCTAGAACCCCATAGAACCTTTTTTTTTCTCATAATTTTTTTCATTTTCATTTATTTTTGCACTTTATCAACATGCAGCTTTTATAAAATGATATGAAATGAATACTTCAATAGCTAAAAAGTGACAGTGAAGACATTTATAATGTTACAAAAGATTTCTATTTAAAAAACTGTACTTTTTAATTTTCTATTCATCAAAGTGTCCTGAAAAAAAATGTTTCATGGTTTCCACAAAAATCTGAACTGTTTTCAACATTAATAATAATCAGAAATGTTTCTTGAGCATCAAATCAGCATATTTTAGAATGATTTCTGAAGGATCATGTGACTCTGAAGACTGGAGTAATGATGCTGAAAATTGATGATTTGATGATCACAGAAATAAATTACTGCATGTCCTCATTTATATCTAGAGAAACATCCATATGTGAAATGTGGGAGAAACTCCACAATATAAGGCATCAGTAGACCACAGCTCGATAGTTTCAGGACTACATGTGTAAGGTATGTTGGAGCTGAAGTGTGAGTGTGTGTGGGAGAGATTTGTGCTGGTATGAGATGGAGGGGTCGCCAGTGTGGCACCAGGTACAGCGCTTTATGAGAGATGGAACACATTAGAGTATTATTGCTTCAGCATGTTTTAACACACACATTATTTCTGTCTCACTGACTCATATCATAACCAGTGTGCAGTGGATGGGTTAGAGGTTAGGTTTAAATTTCACAGATAAAGCTGTACATTTATTTTCAATTTATGTGTGTGTGTGTGTGAGCGTGTTTGATTGAATGAGTATGGCCCTGCTGTGCACATGGAAACTCAAGATAAACAGAGAAATACCGCTAACGAGGTTGTTGGTGGTCGTGTGTACAGTAAAATGTGATCTGCATGGTTTCATTTTGTGGTGGGCAAAACCCTGAAGAGCTTCCAAAAAGAGTTTGTTTTTGACTGAGGGCTGCAGGGCATGGCATGGAAGAAAATAGCAAAAATGTGTGTCAAGAACTTTAATTGCTGGGCCCCTAATCTGGATTCACCCCCGCGTCTGGGTGGCAGACAGTGACTCGATCTGTAAACGTGAACCAAAGGCTCATCACTGTCTCACCGTAAACCCTGTTTGCTCTGGCTTGGTGAACCTTTCTGTGGGAGTTTATCATTCAATTTCACTGATTAAGATGATTTTGTTTTTGTTTTCCACTGATTAGACATATCTCTCCAAATTGAGTTAAATACAGTGTTATTTTAGTATCAATGATATATTATTATAGTTTTTAATAATATTTAGAATTTTTTTTATTACATTTTATTTCAGGTTGAAAAAACAAAACAAAAAATACTTTGCCTCCTCATTTCAGAATGCCACTGGTGTAAACGCCCAATGTAACTTTTCTCAGTGCTGCATTTTGGAACTGAATTTTTGGTATTTACTAATTAATTACTAATCACAACATTAACGTGTCTGAGACGTTAGCAATTGTCTTTTTTTTACTCTCAACGTGGTTATAAAATACATCACTAATTACTCAAGGGTTACCTAGTAACTATGCAGGAACTACTAGTGATCTGGACCATTATTTTAAAGTGAAAAACATCTTATTATTGGATAATTACCATTATTCTAAAGTGTTGTATGTGTGGTATTATTACTATTTTTTTTTTATATTACTGTAAAGTTATATCATTTTTAAAATGCTGTACAGCCATATAAAATAAAACTAAAATGCAATGTTGTTAAACTTTGAATTGTAAAAGTTTTTTGTGTTTGCTCAGTATTTGTACTCTGCGGCCCCACACACAGACAAGGAAGGAGGCCGTGAGTAAGCTGGGTGTTGCAGGGAGAAAACCCAATCCTATTTACAGTGCATTGCAAGGGTTTGTGGATCTCTGACGTCAACTCACCAGTCGCCACACGGCCAAAGTGGAAAGCTGTTGCATGCAGCTAAAAGTAGACGCAGCAGTGTGTAAACATGATAAATGTAAGAGTGCCAAAAAATAGAGATTCCTTTCACCCCTCTCTGAACTTCAGCATCTTTTAGAAAACAATTCAATTTAGCATCAGTGTGATCCAATTAGTAAAACACAATGTTAAGCAATCAAAACGTTGTCTATTTCTTGGTACTACATTGAAAGATCTGAACAGGGTTGGAAGACTAAGGCTGTGTTCACACTTGGCATGTTTGGTTGGATTAAAACGAACCCTGGTGCGATTGCTCTGTTAGTGCGGTTTACTTGAACAAGTGTGAATGCTGCCATCTGAACCCTGGTGCCACCAAACAAGCGGACGAGACCTGCTGAAAAGATGGATCTCGATCCACTTTCAAACGAACTCTGGTGCGGTTTGACTGAAATATGAACACAACGACACCTAAAAGAATCAAAAACTGGATGTGATGTCACAAGATGTGATCCTAAAAAGGACAGAAATCTCAAGCACACCTGTTTTTTTCTCATCATAGTCACGATGTTGCCCATCACAGTTCAGTACAGGAGTCTGAACAGCGTCTCTTCGTAGCAGATTTTGGTTTGTGTGTGTGACGGAGGGATTCCTGCTGCTGTTTTGACTTCTTTACACATTTTATAAGCTCTTCACGAGTTCTCAACTGCTAAAAATACCATACATACAAGAAGTGCGTTTATCGCAGTACACAGCATTGTTGTCGATGTTTGGTAAGTTCCGTTGCAAAATATGTCATTAAACCTTTTTTATTTTTTTTATGTATCTTTACAGTTAAAATTACAGTGTTAATGCTAAGTGAACCAGGATTTTTTTGGTCCAGGCCAAAACAACCAATTGAACCAAACTACAAAATTTGAGATTTCCTTTTGTTTGTCCAGTGTTAGGTAGCAGCATACAAATTGAGTTTTTTATGATGAATGAGTTTAAAAATGTCATATTCCTAACCATAGGAAAAATAAAGCCAATGTCATCACCGCTAGATGCCCGATGCTGATATATGCTGAGCAGCACTGGAACCAGGGCTGTGTAGGACGGTGCAACTGGTGCGACCCGGAGGCCCGTGGTGAAGGCCCGTGGCCCGCTTCTTCTGACTCGCACTGGCCCCCGCTCTATGTTTAGTAGATATTAGTTGTATCACTTTGCAGCAGGTACGTATCTAATACATACGCAGGAACAGTTAAGCAGGAGTTTTCATTTCATTAATGTTCGATATAATGAATTGTGATGTTGATGAACAATCTCATGTACATCATGAATGCTCTCAATCTATTTGACATTTTGGCAAATTGGTGGCTAATTCGTACAATCTCATTAGTACCTTTTCGTGCGATCTGCTTCCAAAAGCATGGGTGGACCTTCATGCTTTCTTTTTAAAAAAATCTTATGTTATCGTACAAATCACATTATACGAATTCATACAAAATCGCCACCTCATAAAATAGTTGTTTTCTCATGAGATCGGGATGGTTATGCCCACTCTGGTCAAATTCCATATATTTACATATAGTTGTTCGTCATTTAGGTTATCACCATGTGTTTTAAAGTTCCTCACCTTCACTCAGTGTTTGTCTGGTCTCATTTGCGATAATGTCTTTATCTGTACTACCTGTTGGATTTATTATTAAACTCTGCATTAGAAATTTATTCCTGATTCTCATCTGTCTGTCTGCACATTGCTAACAGAAGACCAGACCAATAATATGGATTATGCAGCAAAGTTTGCAGCAATTGCCCAAAAGGGCGTTGATTTTTTTGTTTACATGGAACAATTCTTTCATCTTGCCGTCACCTGCCCCTATGACGAGATGCTCAAATCACTGTTCTGGATCAAGGCCAGCTACACCACCCTGTAGACCTCCCAGACACATCAGGACTTGACTGGAGGACTTGACTGAAGGACTTGACCGGAGGGAAGACTCCAGACACCATCATCAGGTGTCTGGAGAGTGTCTGGCTCTGATCTAGGATACATCCAGACCCAGAGCCCACCACCACCATCCTCGACCACGGAGACTACGCGTGAGCCCTCCGCGGACGGAGAGTGACCGCCCGCCGTAATGCATGAAGCAGAGCCTGAAGAGGAAGAAACAGCGCCGAACATCGCCCAGGAGTCGGTGCCTCAGAGTTCGTCTGACCAGGGCTGTGAGCCAGCGATAGCAGCAACAGAGGGAATACTGGTGGACTGGGACACAGGGGACTGGCTGATGGGTTTGAACATGGAGGTACTGCCTCCCACCCTATCCCACCCAGTATCATCTGTCTGCTCTGAATCATCGCTGTTTCAAGACAGCAGGAAGACTGTATCATCGACCTGTTGGGAATTGTAATTACGGTTATTGATCATGTCAAGTTTACCTCTGTCACCTTCACCACAAAGCTTAGCCAGTCCTCCAGCCCTGCCTCTGGAAGCCTGCAGCCCTTTGTCATCACCGGGAATGCCTTGCTGGGACGTGAACCTTGCTGGGACGTGAAGCCTTCGGCTTCTGATCTCTTCGCTCCACCTCGGCCTGTTGACCTGCCGGCCCTGCCTTGACTCCTCCCACCCTCTGCTCCACCAGAGACCCTCGACCTTGCGGCTCCACCGAGTTCCCTCATCCCACCGGCTCCACCTTAGTCACCCGCCACCGCTGTGCTCAGTCTTTCCACCGCTACAGCTACAGTGGGTTCCTCCTTCCATCCGGCTCCGCCTCTGTCCTCCTTCCATCCGGCTCCGCCTCTGTCCTCCTTCCATCCGGCTCCGACTCTGTCCTCCATCACACCGGCTCCGCCTCAGTCCTCAAGCGCTCTGGCTCAGACGCTTGTTGCCGCGACTCCGCCTAGGTTTCCAGTGCCAACGGTGTTGCTTAAGTCCATCAGCCACAACACTCTGGCTCCTCCCTCCCTCGACTCCACCGTGGGCTGTCATCCTTGCTGTGCTCTGGGTGTGCGTAAGTGGACATCTTCCATCTTCGCCGTCTGGGTTTTGTCGTCCTCCTGTCACCATCCCTCCGCTGCCAACTATCACCATCCCTTCGCCTGCTTCTGTCACCATACCTTCACCATCCCTTCGTCTGTCTCCTAAGCCTCCTCCTCGCCGTAAGGTTGCGCCTTCCAGGAGGGGGCATTCTGTCACGTTATATCAGATGTGTTTGTTAGTTTTGTTTTCATGGACTCTTACTTTGCTTTCTTTCATCACATGTATTTTTTTATTTGAGTTTCCCGCCTCTCATCTGTTTCCATGGACACTAATTATCATCACAGCTGTTCATCATTTAGGTTATCACCATATGTATTTAAATTCCTCACCTTCACTCAGTGTTTGTCCGGTCTCATTTGCGTTAGTGTCTTTATCTGTACTACCTGTTGGATTTATTATTAAACTCTGCATTTGAACTTTATTCCTGATCCTCATCTGTCTGTCTGAACCTTGCTTAACAATACATTTGTGACCTCGTCTGTCTAGTGTTAGGGATTAGTTTAATTGGACAGAAGTTTAAATTATTTAATTCAAACTTAAAATGTAGAATTATTTATAAATATTTAATATTTTGGTAGCAGTTTATTTTAGGGTCCAATTCTTACTATTAACTAACTATTATCTATGACTTTTGCCTCAATAAACCTCTAATTACTGCTTGTTAATAGTTAGTAAGTTAGTTTAGGTATTGGGTGGATTAAGGGATGTAGAATATGGTAATGCAGAATAAGGCATTAATATGTGCTTTAGTACTAATAAACAGCCAATATCCCAGTAATGTGCATGCTAATAAGCAACTAGTTAATAGTGAAAGGTAACTAAAGTTTTCCTCATATTTTTATTTAAAAATACAAACTCAATCAAATTCGTGCAATGTGTCAAGCCCTCAAACAATCAACCCCAGACTGTAATTTTAAAATTAGCCCAGTTTCCACAAACAAAAATGCAAAAATAAGCTTTTCTATGTTCCATCTAGAAAAACAGCCTGACCGGCTAAACGGTTTGACTATTTTGTGTGCGGAGAGACAGATGTGGCGTTTTCATGGGAGAACTGAAATATACATGCTGTTTAATTACATCTGATATGGTACTGTTTCCGATTTTGGCCATTACAGCATACGAGGTCTGACCACAATAAAGCACTGAGCAGCGTTTAGTGGTTCTGACTGAGACTCTGGTGTTTTGCTGTTGTCTGACCACTCAACCATGACCCACCCCTCCGTCTCCCCACCGGCCGTCCTGCCCAGAGAGCGAGGGGGCACGCTGTGGGCCCAAACCTTACAATTTGTCTTCCACTGGCTTGTAGTTGCGCTAATGAATCAGACTTGCGAAACCCCAAACCGTTGGGGGGAAAAAAGAAGGACGTCACCACATTTGGCCCGGTTTATGTGAGCGTGGGAGAGAGAATTTTTAGATGATGAGTTTAGTTAGGGTGCACACACGACCAGAGGGCAATTTGCCTATTAAAAGCAACTTCCAATAAATACCAGGGAAAAAACAACACATTTGTATAAAGAGAGAGAGAGTATCTCGGGTTTCTGGATGAAAATGACGGAACAATCGTGTCCCCACGTCTGACTCGTTCACGTCACGTTTCCACTTTCTCCTGTCGCTCCCAGAAAGGTCTGGAAAGCGGGAAATATTGTCTACCAAAGCCAGGCATTTGGAAAACTGATTTTGTGGGGTAATGCCACATCACAATTCAGACATGTCAAAGGATAGACACACTTCTCTTAAAGTCTTACAGAGCTGACATCACAAGCTTAAAGAGCTTGAAATATAGGACACTGACAGGGAGAGGAGAATGAGTGATTACGCAAATATAAAAATGAAGGGTGTGTGTTATAAGATGTAGGCTAAGATACCCCATTTGTAGAGACACCCAGAGACATACAGTCTGGCCCCTAATGCTCCCAATGATGAGGGAGATGTGCCTGACCTCAAAGGCAGCTTGGAGCCAAAGCCATGTGTAACATTACATTTTAGGCTGCTGGTTTTGCGGTGGGGGCTCCTCTCGTGCTCATGACATCACTTTCCCTGCCGCCTGTGCACACACTCTCACAAATATAATGAAATTATACGTCTGGTTCATAGAGCGCAAACATGTTGTGATTCAGTGCGGCATTTTGCCCTATTCCAGACGTGTGCTTTCGTGGGAGTTGCTAACTCTCACACTCACCACTGAAAGGTTGGTTGAGAAGATGAGGGCAGAGGTCATTTCGAGTGGTATGACGTGAAAATAAATCGGAGCTCTGGTACAGCTGCTCCAGATGTGGGCAGCCTCATTATCATGAGGTGAATTACAGTAAAACATTACCAATCTCTAGCCTGTAATGAGCTTTACAGATGTGGCTCAAACTCGTGGTCTTGTTTCCCTACTGAGCACTCATTCCGAAAGCTCATTTTACCTGGTTAACATGCCCCTCGGGCTCCGGCAGGGACAGGACAGCGAGGGAAACCCTCAACAATGGCATGCATTGCTTCAGAGAAATATGGGCTCTGATTAATGCAGCTAAGTCATGTTGCTTTAAATATCATTGTACTTATATTCATCGACAGTTTGTCTGAAATAAGTGAATCACATTCAAAGAGTTCACATGCACAGCCAGCGGTATCAGAGCTTGTGGTTGGTACCATTTCTGAAAATGATTGTTCAGTTTTAGATTTATTTGTGAGTTCAGTTTCATCTCAAAGGTCACTGTCACCAGAGTTTTCACAAAAACTGATTGGCTGGATAATCCCCACCCCAATTCCATTCCATTCCACTTTCATTGAAAGAATGGTTCCTCTATGACATATTCTTCCATGGGCTTATTTTCTTCTATGGCATAGCTGTGAAAATCTCATTTTGAAACCTTTTTTTGTGGCATTTTGAATTTAATTTGATAAAGTAATAGAAAATGAGAGAAATGAACAGGACCTTTTAGCCGAGAGTCGCTGCCAACAAGCCAATTTCATTCTCATGATCCTGGGAACCCTCAATTGACGCCTGAAAAGTCTTTACATACTAAGCAAGCGGCATGTGTATGTCTCAAACTAATTATAGAATTTCAAAAAAATTAAGCAGAATGTCACTTGTGGCACTTAATCTGTGACCTTCTCTTAATCTTCCTGGAAACTTGGTCCATTTAAATAAATAAATAAAACATCTTAAAAATCTATTTAAAAAACACAGGGGTGTTGAATACTTAATTCTAATTGCCCATTTAAAGTGTGGGCTTATTTTCCAGTAAACGCACAGACATCTACAGTATCAACTGCATTACAGTTCCATATCATTTCACCAAATTATTTCAGTTAATTCAAAGGTCCTTACAGCCTGCAACAGCAAATGAAGCAAAACCCACAAAGAGATTGACCAAGCAAACAATGTTTTGAGGTGTGGACACTTCACGCTGTGGCCTTGGAATTATTGGTAACACTTTATTTTACAGTGTCCTTGTTACACGTTACATGTACTTATTGTACTATAGCAATAACAGTAAATTGTGCACAACTACATGCAGCTTACCCCAAACCAAACCCTAATCCTAACCCTAACCGTAAGTGCATGTTGTTGATTAATATTACTCAGTACTTTACTGTATAATTACACTGTAACAAGGACACTTTAAAATAAAGTAACCAAATTACTTTTCGATAATTCAAAGGCCCGTTGTCAGTTTTTCCTTACTTATAATTTACAGTGTTTGGCTGGCTTGCAATGCTCAGATCTGAATGCCCATTAATATCAATCTTTCCCGGCTATTTATTGAGTGGCAGTCCAGCTTAAATGATACATGCATTAGTGGACCCTTGTCATCTGGGTTATAATATGTCATATTTGGTGGACTGAGAATGATAACCAAGATAATGGGATTCAGCTAGGATAACCTGGATTTAGGATTGCAGATCAATCTGCTTCTAGACGCAGAGGCCAGAGCTGCTCTCAGAGAATGGGGCTCTGGCACATCCACACCAATTTTTCAAGTTCAATTACAGAGGATGTAACCAAATATGCATTAGGGGAACCAAAAGTAAAATGTTGTGAATTGACTATTGAAAAACATAATAATCTATACCACTACAGATTATGGTAGTTACCAAGGGGTCACAGTTTGGCTAGTTATAATGGTCTAGTTAGCCCTAAAGGTAGATGGGATGTGAGGCTGTGCCAGCCAAGCAGCTGCTATTGAGATGAATGGGAATGTTAGCTTTCTCCAGGAATTATTAACCTCATTGGAGGTTCTAGCCTTGGCTAACGGTCCTCATCTGAATCAATTGGATCTGATTTGAAACTGTGATCCCTTCAACCTTGTGTCTTGATTCCATATACATTCACTGACATTGTCTATGTACCTATGTGATGATGCCCTTGCATATTGCTACGTTTTGAGTGTTTTTACACTCAATTGTACACTTAGAAGTCTTCATATCAACATCAAACTCTCATATTTGTTATGTGCAGTTTCCACTTTACTCTTTTGAAAGCTTGTAAGGACTTTGTTATATGTTTACAGGCACGGATGGTTGGTCACACCCTTCCTATATTACATTAGTAAAGATGTCAGTAATCATCTCTCAACATATGAAATGCATTAAATAGCTTTTCACGTTAAAATGGCTTAAACAACTGCTCCCTGTTAAGAATGTATTACATAACAGTTCAAGTTTTTATGACACTTCTATAAATAAAGCAAAAATAAAAAAGAAAATGCTCTGGTAAAACCATCAGTGGTCTCATAAACAACACACCCCTGAACGCCCTGTGAATCTGGCTCTGAACGTCACAGCCCATAGAACCTGGCAAAGACGGCCTATCAAAAATCCATGACAAATACAAGAACAGTCTGTCTGTAATGCAATGCTGTGTGTCAACCACTGGCTGGATTCAGACTGCTGGAATGCTCTCTAGAATGTCTACAACTATTGGCCAGATCACTTGTGCTATTAGTCAGGCATTATATGATTGGCTAAAGACATTATCCCAGCAGCACTTTGTATTTTTAACTCATTCTCAATAGGAGTGGCATTTCACAAATCTCCATGCGGTGTATCCTACTGTCTAATCTTTCACTGTTCTTTCATTAATCAAGTCAAGTCAAGTCACATTTATTTATATAGTGCTTGTCAGGGTTTGACATTAACACCCGCCATCCTGCCAAAATACGGGTGAATTTCAGCATTGGCGTGTAAGGCAGTCACTCCTATAGCCACTTCGGCGTCTGAAATAATAAACTAAGTGCAATGTAGTGTTGTCACAAATATAGATTTTTCAATACATATCAATGCTTCCAATACTTATTTCCCGCAGAATAGATACACGATACCAGCTGCTTTCTCACTCTCTCATCTCTACGACAGTGAGTTACACATAAACTCGCCTCCCCTCACTCATGGCTTCTTTTTGCTCCAGATGAATTGTTGGTGTTACAGGCTTGGATTTCTGTGTGGGATTGCACGTATTGCGCATAATTTTACTCATTTCCGCAGATGTTGCGCTCACACCCAAAGTGTGCGCACATAAAGCCGCCTCTCAGGACTAAATTGAGTTATTTTTCACTGCTTATTGTGCTTAGTCAAATACACACAAAATAATGTCAAAATGCTGGTCTTGGCAAGTATTCACTTAATACAGTCACTTTAGGTTAGCTTAGGCTTTAAGTGAACGTAAACAGTTGAGAAAGAAAACGCATGTGTAACAGTATAATGGATCCGTGCGTCAGGTCTTAAAGTGACAGCAGCCTAATAAACCTGATGCCAAATTATGAGATAATATTAAAAATATCTATATTGCAGTTTTTCCCTATGGTATCGATGTCAAAATTGTGGCCAGTGAAAATGCTGAATGGCGAGTAACTTTGGAAAAACACTAACCACAGTGCCTGGTGAACAAAACAGTTATGTCAACCTCCTAAGTGCTTTATACCGGTGGTGATGTCAAATATTATTTGTCCGATAATGTGCAGGTAAATCAAAATGAATTGTCTTTTAAACCGAGCAAACTGAGCAAGCCAATGGCGACAGTGGCAAGGAACCAAAACCAGGTGACAGTAATCAATGGAAAAACATATTGCGGGGAAAGTCAAGGTAGAATTACAGAGTGCATCGTACCCATTGTGTAAATTCAAGGCTATAAAAAAGGCTCGCCCGCATGACTTCACCTTACATTGGCAGCGAGATCAGAAGAATGTTTGTGTCGAGGTGCGAGGGGTGTGATCTTACTCAGCCATATATTTAGGTTAGAAATGCACATTGGAAAGGGAAAATAATGCATGTGAGCTACAGATAAACAAAAAACATAGTGTTAAAAGAAAACAAGGGGAGTTAAATGAATGGCCGTTTAGCTGAATGTGTGCACCACATCAAAGCCTCGCTGGATTTGGTTGTGCGGCATACGATCGCGCTGGCTTTGTATTATACCACAGACCTTAAATGGGGAAAGCCATCTATAGCATCTCTGAACACAGTGCAGGCACTGTCTCATGATAGCACAGACTGTAGAAAAATATGTGTTTTGGAGGAGTGCCCACAGTTAAAGAACCTCCTTCAGGCACTAATGGAAACGTTTGGGGACTTCTACCATCTCATTGTGTCTGAAATAGACACGCAGAGGGATTGTCTTCCATGAATTTCATGATAACATGTTGAGAAATGAAGTGGGCCATCCTGAGGCCAGTGGTGTATGTTTCAGGTGGGTCAAGCCGATGCGCAAGTGTAGTGCAGAGCAAAGTATGTTTTACATTAAGACAAGGCGATGACCAATTGGCGATTGACTGTTGTTTAAGTCGGGGCTTACTTTACTAGAGCTGTCACATTAGACATTCCAATTTCTGCCATTTATTGTAATACCATTGGTCCGTTTCAGCAATAGGTCTATACAATCTAATGATGTATTCGTCCCAAAATGTTGTTCACATTTGTGCTGTTGCAATTTTTATATTTCAAATTCATCTCAACGATGGTCTTGAATTGCAAAAGAAAACTGCACACTGTTTTAGACTACCACCCATGGTTCGAATTACGTGGGAGCCAGTAGGAGCTGAGCTCCCATAGAGAGAGGATGAGCTCCCATGAAAGCAGTAAAATCATACACCTGTGGGGGTCTCTAAAAATCATCAGCACTATTATTTTAAATTACAAATAAAGCACTTTTTCCTTCAGACTACTGTAGCATGACTTAAAAGATAGGACAAGATGCCAAACACATGGATCTCGCGGGATCTCGGATCGTCATCACACTACGGTACATCCTTATGCTTAAATCAAGTGATAAAAGTGCCGCTGCGATCATTGGCGCGGATACTGTGTTTGTTTGTGGCTCGCGCACAGTCTTCACTCGGGCGCTTCAATCCGTTGTGGAGACTCTCTATTCGTTCCAGTAAAATTACAAAACAAAATGCACACAAACGTGCATAAAAATCTTATATGAGTGCGGATTCGAACCCAGAACCTCTGACGTGTTTGGCAAATGTTCTACCACTGGACCACTTAAGTATACGGTCAAATCTGTCGGGTCTATCTATTTACTCACGTGAAAATTCTCACAACTAACAGCATATATTAGACCTCATTAAACGACAAATTAAACCAAATGTACTATTTAAATTGAATTGTGTTACCAACGCTTTTTTATTAAATTTGTATTATATTTACAATTTTTTATATTTTTATATTACATTATTAAGCTACTGCGCCTGCTCATAGGCTACTTTTTTTCTTCTTTTTTTAAAGAGACCCCCACTAAGATGAAATCATAATTCGAACCCTGGGGGTAATTGACTTCGTTATCCTTTATTGTACTTCAGTGTTATAGAAAAACTCATTAATGAAATGGGGGAAAACACTAAATTATAAGCCACCAGCATTTGTTGTAGTCAAGACCAGCTCATTCGAGTCCGAGTCCAGGCCGAGACCTGAACAGGTTGAGTTTGAGTCAAGACTGAGATAAGAAAAGGGTTTGAGTCCGAGTCTTGAGTTCGACTTTGAGCGATTCACACAGTGTAAATATGCTTTGCTTTCTATTAGGGTGAATGAAGCCTGGTTTTGCGCAAATGTCGTGTGAACATATTCAGTGTTAGAGTCCTGTCTCAAGTATCGAACCCTGTTCAGGACATGCGGGGAAAAAACTAATTATTGTGGCCAGGAATTAAGGATTTGTTCCCATGACTTAATTTGTTCAAGTTAAGTCACATTTATTTATATAGTTCATTATACAATGAAGATGGTTTCAAAGCAGCTAGATTCACAATAATAAACAAGAACATGTTAATGTTGTAAAATTCATCAGTTATGAACCAAAATCAATTTCAGCTGTCAAGAAGACAATAGCGTCATTATTCAGCTCAATTCATTTCAAGTTTTGTTCTCATCTGATAGTGTCAGTGCAGACAAATCAATAATATTATTGAATATTAATTCTTTTAAACTCAACTGAGCAAACCAAAGGTGACACGGTGACCTCATTTTAAGTAAATGTGTTAATTGTGTTAATTCATTTCCTCAGTTTAGTGCAATCACAGCCATAAATTTAATTACATTTAAAACAAATGACAACAAATGAGTACAACATGGCCCCAAATTAATAGGTAACAAATTCTTAATTCATGGTCGCAAATCTAATTTTTGTTGCAAGGCTCTGTACAGTATAAGTCCAAATGCTTCCGAATCCTCTGTAAACAATGCAGACAGTGATTTGTGTCATGAATGCCATTAGATCAGAAGTGTACTTTTAATTTACCTGAGCTGAAACCATAATTTCAAGAAATTTGAAGTTCATTTAGATTCAGAAATGACAGAAAGTGCCGATACTGGATACTGTTACTAGAAAAAAGGAGTGTTTTACACATAATTTGATGTCATATTTAATCATTTTTGTTGTGTTATATTTTTGTAATGTTGATTACTATCACCTCAGAATCCTACCATGGAGTCAATGCCTCCTCCTCCCGCCTGAGGCCTGCTGTAGGGAACTACATTAAAAGTAATGTGTTTAGCCATTTGATCATGCTTTGAAATGTTAATCGAGTGACATTTGAATGTGATCCGTCTTCAACATAAGCAGCTTCGGGCAGCATGTATTGTGATTGGAGAGAGAAGTGTTTACCCTTGTGCTAAGCCACAGTCTCTGCAAGCAAGAGGTTTTCTCTGGCAGCGATGGCCCCACGCAGCCCAAATAAAGCGGCGGATGAATAAAAAAAAAAAAGGTTGAGTAAGTTTCTGTCACCCTGAGTGCTCCAGCTGCCTGGCCCCCAAACACCGAATGAAAACATGAGCGCCCTCACGGGGCTCTGAGTCAATATTGCCTCCTTCCGCTGGCGGACGCTTGCAGCTGCTTTTGTAATCACAGGGAAAACTATCAGCAGAGCTCTACGTGAACCGACAGTCGCAAACACATACACATAATGCACAATATTATCAGAGTTGGAGAGTAACTAACTAACTAACGGTGGAGACACTGTCAACTGAACCACTTTATTCAGTAGTTTGACCATTAAGCTTTTCCAGCAGTTAACTATTTTTTCCAAGTGAGCCATTTGAGGCATAATCAAACATTGTTCAGTCAATGTCTAGACTGTGTCACAGTCTCTTTGTTGGGAAGGCTGATTCATTTTTAGTGAGTTGATTTGTTTGGGTGGTTCATTTGAATGAACTGGTTTTAAAAAAAACAACTCATTTGAATCATCACTCCAGTTGTGCTCCTGGAAATCCTTGTGGTGCATTTAATGAATATGTGAATATGTAATGTTTTTGATTCAGTTATATAGTGTTGGTGGAAATGCATTACAAGTAATGTGAGTTACGTAATTAGATTACTATTTTCAAATAATGAGTCATGCACAAAATGGCAGTCTTAACTACATGTTAGTATAGTTAATGCATTAATTGACATTTAGGGGTAAACGAAGGCCACATCCACACGAAGCCAGAGCCAGACCCCCTTAAATCAATCAGGCATAAGCATAAATTAGCAGTACTATGACTGTCAATGAAACGTGAAATGTCCAAAATCTTCGGTGGTGGCGGTTGGACATGGTCATCCACACACACACACACACACACACACACACACACACACACACACACACACACACACACACACACACACACACACACACACACACACACACACACACACACACACACACACACACACACACACACGTCTGGCTTATCTTTGTGGGGACTCTACATAGACATAATGATTTTTATACTGTACAAACATTCTGTCTGTATATTAAAACAAATATTTTTATGTGCAAAAAAAAAAAAATACTGATCTTGGGTAACACTTTAGGGTTAAATTATCACTACTAACTACAGTAGTTGCTTATTAGCATACTAGGATTATTAGTACTTATAAAGCACATATTAATGTCTTATTCTGCATGACCATATTATACATCCCTTAATCCACCCAATACCTAAACTTAACATCTACCTTACTAACTATTACAGTTTTTGCCTATAGCTTACACAATTTTTGCAGAATTTGGCTCATAATGTCAAAACTCTACACGCAAGCCAATCAGACATAGCACTTGGAGATTAACAACTCACATCTATGCCAAAACGAAACGCTGCAATCAAAACTTAACACTCCTTTCTAAAAATGAAATTCTTGCAACAAAACCATACACACAAGCACCATTTGAATTACTCTGTCATATCACCAGCAACACACTGATGGGCTTTATATAAAACACTGCAGTCTTTGTGTTTCTATTTTTATTGTAATTTTCTCAGACTTCTTCTTTAAAACCCAAAAGTAGAATTTCTGCAGTAATCAAATGAGTTTTTACAAAAAACAAAGATTCTTACAGAAATAAAGAAAAACAGAATCACAAATCATGAAATTTAGCAACAAAAGTAAAAAAACAAAACCAATTACTGGATAAATTGCTATTGGGGAAAAAAAGGATCCCGTCTTCTGTTCGGATCTGGCCACAAGACCTCGTCAACATCACGGGTGGTGTCCTCGCGGGATAGGCATCGGGGAAAACATCGCCTTGTGTGCTGAATCCACCCTTGGATTGATCCCACCTCAAAGGGGGCAGGTATAAAAGTGTGAAATGGTTATGCTGAACCAATCTCGGACCAGAGCAGCCCGGTGGAAACTAACATGATCCCCGATGACAACAAGCCTGGGCTGCTCTGGTCTGTCCTGCACAACTGCATTCAGTGCATATAGAAATGCAATGATCTGTCCTGTATTGTAGGGACCTAGAGTGGCATGGTGATGCAGGACTCCTCGGACACTAATTGTAGCACACAAGCTGATATTTCCCCCACGCTGCCCAGGGACATTTACAACAGCCCTTTGTCCAACTACGTTACAGCCCGACGTCTGGTTTTGGCCAGATTGAAGCCTGTCTCATCCACGTAGATGAACTCATGTGGCAGTTCGGCGGCATCAAAATCCAGCACTGTCTGTAACAGAAAATATTGAATAGTGTTATTGAAAACACATACAGTAACTACAATGTCTATATTTTCACACAAGTAGGGGCTGGGTTGGGTCAGTATAGACAAAAACTACAAGCTACAGGCAGGGCAGGTGGCAGCATAAACCCTCATTCCCACATCACAATATATAGTATGTAAATAACTGCACGTAATCATGGCACAGATCCTTGACCCTGACACTGTTCCTCTGCTCCCTGTACAGCTGCTTCATTCTGAAGTTATGTTTCTGTAGGATGCGACTTAGTGTAGAAATGCTGACCCTGTTGATATTGTTGAATACATTTCTATTCGCAATTATGCGTTGTTGCAACTCACGAAGTCGGATTGCATTATTTTCTCGCACCATTTCAATGATGGCAAGCTCTTGTTGTTGAGTGAAGTGCCGTTCCCTTCCACCTTGAGGAGGTCGTCCAACCGTTCTGTAGAAAATGCCACCACAAGATGTCATTGGTTAGGTTCTTTTTGGTTAGGAAGTGTCAACCAGTCCCTCCCTGTTTACTGAAGTCAGCTGGATCCCGGCAATATATAGATCAGATGGTGGACCTGCACCTGGACCCATCCATGACGCATCCCTGAAGTGCCAGCCTCATCAGCCCTGTGAAGGCCTCATCGACACGACCAATCTGACCTCTGACCTGTAACGCTGCCTGGATCATAATCATACACTGTTCGCTCGTTGGCCAGAGGAGAACTGAGCGACTGAGCCTGGGTTCTCCCAAGGTTTTTTCCCCATTCTGTCACTGATGGAGTTTTGATTCTTTGCCACTTTGTCGCTTTTGGCTTGCTTAGTTGGGGACATTTAATATTCAACAATATTATTGATCTGCCTTCCTTAAGGAGGACGATGACACAATTTTCTTCAAGAAACAAACTTTGTTGTATTATTTTCATGTTATCACTATGAAGCTGCTTTGATACAATCTGTACTGTAAAAAGCGCTATATAAATAATGGTGACTTGACTTCTTTTTCACATACTGTACTTTCAAACTGTACACAGTACTGTAACATCACAATGGTATTACTTTACATATACTTCACAGCACTACCTATTTTTGTATAGTACAGTAATACTGTAATATGATACAGAATCATGTGACACATACAGTAGTAGGTACAGTCTGGAGTAGAAACTTGAAATGTTTCTGTGTAGCGACTGAGGTTAGGGTGGACTCTTTGCCCAGCCTCCCTCATGGACAGGCCATGATTTATCACATGCTCCACCAGAGTAGCCCTGATGTCATCGGATACACGTCTCCGCACTGGTCCTCGTCTTTGTCCTCGTCCTCTTCCACCTTCGACTCCTCTCTCTCTTTGTCCTCCTCTTACTCTGACTCTCATTGCCTCCATGCTTGCAAAGTTCTCAAAATGGCTTACCTGAGGCCTATTTGTAGTGCTAAGGCTCAGACCGATTGGTGTTCTGTTTTCTGTGCAAGTGTTTTCAGGTGTGTATGTAAGTGCCTACAATTGCCAGATGAGTTTTGCATTTTGAACAGAGTGTTTTCCCAAAGATAACAGGTGATTTCGTTTTTGAACAAAGTGTCTAATGTAAGAAAACGTGTGTAGTGTTTCGCAATAAGTGTAAAAAACTGCAAAGTTGACAATGTGTTTAAGCTATGGTTACACTGTGTTTAAAGTATGCTACAAAAAGTTTAGGTATTGAGGCTTTGGTCTAAGCATTCGATTTTAGTGTGTAAGCAATGGGCAAAAACTGTAATAAATAGTAAATAGGAGTTTATTGAGGAAAAAGTTGTAATTAATAGTGACAATTGAACCTAATTGAACCTAAACTAAAGTGTGACTTGATCTTGTCAAATCATACAATCTGCCAATTATAACATTGAAAAGTTTTAAAGCCCCTTTATAGCCACCGTATTGTTAATGTAATAGTGGCTTCATCTGTAAGTTAAAAGTGTTGAGGCTTCAGATGTCATCCACAATCATAAACACACTGGTTTGTAGCGCAAATAGTTATACCGTTTACAAAACTTTGTTATTCTAGTTATTTACCTACAGCGGCTAATGAATAAGTTGTATAAAAGGTGTACATACCTTTAATATATTTAATAGTTATTTACCTAGAGCTAATGAATAAATAAGTTGCATATACCTTCAATATATTTAATCCACTTTTTTAAAAGTGTAGATTAACTACTTAAAATGAAAATGATTTTGACAAGCAACAATTTCAAAGCAGTTTCCCCGACACAAATTATTCTATAGATCACACGTGACTGGCGACTGTTGGACGACTCCGTCCACGTAGACTAACGTGAGTCATCTGGTTAAGTGTGCTCACAAATTCCCCAAACTCTCACGATGACACTCGTGTTTATACTTTCATTATTTAAAGCAGCATATTCCCTGTCTCCCAGTAAAATCCAGGAGCACTGACACAGTGAGTGATTCACAAAACTGTAATGATATCATTGAGTCTGAAAAAGGCTGCATGACTAATCTTCGTCGACACCGGTGCCATAGTGTGTGTCATCATCATCATTGTAAGAGCAGTCTGATCTGTTCAAGGTATTCACATCTTAATTCCAAAATTTTATACCATGTGTTGGCCGTCTCAAAGAAGGATGAGTGTTCTCTTGGCATGTGCGAATGTTTTCCAGATAAAAACTCACATAAACACACACAAAAAGGATTGAGGGAAGAAAAACAGACAGACAGACAGACAGACAGAACATGAGTCATTTAGTCGTGACATTACCACATATGAGATATATGTGCTATATGACTAGTGAAATAGAACGGTCTCAAGGTAGACGCAAGTAAATTTGAGTGTGACATCATCATGTAAAGAACGTCTGCTACATGCTTTATCTCTGAAAGAGTTCCTGAGCTGTTCGCTCATACAGGATCTTAAGTCATAGCAGGGAATAGATTGCACTGGGTAGTTAGTTAGCATTAAACCGTCACAACTGATGAATGTAATCAAAACTATTAAGTTTGATCTTCATTTAGGCTCCTTTAAAGGAATACTCCGGATTAAGCTCAATTTTCAGCATTTGTGGCATAATGTTGATTACTACAAAAAAATAATATTTCCAAAAAAACATACAGTGAGGCAGGAATGGAGTGAATGTGGCCACTTCATAAACATTAATATACTGACTGTTTCAAAAGTATATAAACAAGATTTATACAACAATATTGTAACACAAAGATGATAACTTAATGATAAACAGCTGTGGTGATTAGTGTAGTGTCCATGGTGACTGATCAGTGATCAGTTGCGGGAACACAAAGACAAAGAGACACGTGATGAATGTAAACAAGCAAGAGTCAGTGAACTGAACTAAAACCTGAACATAATGGTGACAAATATTTGTTCAATAAATGCTTTTATAAAATTATAAGCAGAGTTATTGTAGTATCATTTATATACTATCATAATATGTATTAATATGTTGAATTCGTTTTTATTTCTATATATTCAGTTTTCATTTTAGTTTAAGTAACTTTGTTGTATTTTTGCAATTTTGATTAGTTTTTTGGTGTTTTTTTTTCAATAGTTTTAAAAAAAAATAGATTTAGATTTTTTTTTTTTTTAGTTTTATAGTACTTCAGCTTAAACTTATTTATTTCAGTTAGTTAGCAACTTCAGGCAACATTTCAAATGAATTCTTTTTTAATTTAAATCTTTTTTTCAACTACCGAAAATTATTTAAAGGTAGGGTATGGGATTTGCAAAATGGCCGGCAGATTTTGAAAATACACAACTCAAATGGTCCTACCTACTTTCCTCCAACGCTGGCCCTGACTCCACCCATTACTCTCTCTCTGTCTCTCGCGGTCACGCACGCGAGGGGGGTGGGGGGAGGCGGGTATGGTATGACCGTTTGATTGACAAACTTACTGTCCAGTGATTCTAGGTGGTCTTGGAAATGATTGGCTGGAGTTTTTCGAGTCCTGCCCGTTCCACAGAAGATTAAATTGCTTAATTTTCATTTCAGTGCTTCTAACTCAGTGGCTGTAAGTGGGTTAGGAATAGGATTTCAAGTGAATTTGAAAAAATTTACAAAAAAGAGAATCATATACCCACCTTTAATAGTTTTAGTTAAAAATAACAACACTGATTATACATTTTAAATTTATGATTTTAAATCCTCAAAAATTGGCCACTATTACTTATTGTAAGTGTATCACCGTGACCAGCCTTACCTTCAAGTTTTTTTTTTAAATTAGTCAAATTTTTTTTTTTTTTTTTTTATAAGCATTAAGCCACAAATGCTGTCAACTGAGCTGAACACAAAATATCCCTTTTTAAGCGTTAGTTGACCCAGAAAATTCTGTCGTTTGCTTGTGCATTCAATTCAGCTATCAGAAGACATCATTAGATTTGGCACACTAAACTTATACTATTCGGACTTTCGCACCAGGTAGTTACAGGAACTCGCCACCAGGGCGGTCACCCAAGAACTGTAATCCGACACTTATGTCCTGCTGCTCTGGTTGTTGTGTGGGACTTTTATTTTGACGGCGCTGAGAACAGCAGAACCTGAGCACACAGCGCTCTCATTGGTCCATCTATCGTAATTTTTCTATGTTCCTGGAGTAAATATGTAGGCTAAATGTGGGTTTACACTGCTTTTTATAAATGCAGAGTCCTGGTTTTTCGCATGTGCTCGGCCAATCAACGTACACTTACGTCACTGGCAGTTTCGATAGTGCTGATTTAGACCCTACTCTGAAGTAGGAGCTAATTTAGTTCCTCCAAAAGGAGTTCCTATTAATAAAATTGTTCCCAGTTCCAAAAAGCGGGCACTTCCTCCAATAGTTCTAGGAACTATGAAAACGATCCTCCGGTGTGAATGACCCTATTGTTATGATACCTTACAGTGCTTTTAATCCTTTTGAGAGCTTTTAGTGCACATTCTGTTGTAGTCTCCACAGAAGAAAGTAAGTCATACTGGTTGGAGAAACGATGAGGGTAAGTGAATAATGACAGAATATTTTGAGTGAACTATTCCTTTAAGATCAACATTTGGGTTTGTTTTCATTGTTTCTCTCCACAGTAAAACAGCAATATTAGCTTGTTTATGTGGTTACCACTAAATGCATAATGGAACCGGCTAGTTTTTTAGAGCTTGTTAATGTTGTACTCATAGTTATAAAGCCTATTCGTAAGAAACAGGAAAGGGCCAATTGAATTAGGACAATTAAGATGAGCTAAGCTAAAGCTATAATGCTCCTTAGGGAGAGGTGAAGGTGGGCGCTCGTATAGGGAGAGAAGTCAGCATGGAGGTCCACTTATGGTAGTTCTCAAATGCTCATGAGAAAGCTGGAGGTAATATGTTTTCATCATGTGCATATACTGTACTCTATAACATACCCTACGGGAACTCCCACTACATCATTTTGAGAGGCCCTGTGAGCCCACTGACAAACAGAGGTTGACAATTAAAAACATAGATGTCTTTGAGCTCAGGGGTGGCCTTCTTGTGCCAGCTGTGACTACATTGCACTGCCTTGAATATGGCAAGTCTCAGGAACATCGTACAGCTCTGCTGCGTCGGCACTCAAGACTGTAATAGCGTGAAAATGGAGCCATAATAGGAGGGCAAAGTCAGCACTGGGGGTTTGGAGTGCATGGGATCATGGGAAGAATTATGTGGGGTATAATAATTATGAGTGTAAAAAGACTACTGAAAGGTTTGTTCCCCCATAATTTCACATGTATGCATGAATTAGTCAAGTCAAATTTATTTGTATAGCACTTTTTACAATACACCTTGTTTCAAAGCAGCTTTACAGCAAATCACGATTTTAATGTTTATAATATCATTTTCACACCTGGCTCATTTGGAGCATTTGTTTCAGAACCTGGCATGTTTTCTCCCTTAGTTCGATTCGTTTAGGCATATATAAAAATGGCAGTCGCACTCGAAAGTTGGATATAATAGATATACAACAACTTGAGTTGCGAAACAATACAGTTCACATTTTGCAATGATTTAAACAATCATGTAGCTGAGATTTGCTATATACTGCTTTTCCTTGAGTAACTTTTAATATATTGTGAGGCAATAATATAGTTTAAATTTTTCGACGATATAAAAATCAAGGAGTTGAGATTTGCTATAAAATACATAACGTGAGTCTACTGTATGTTTGCGGGTAAGGTTGGATACTTATAGTAGTCGAATAATTAATTATTAATAATTTATTTATTATGTGGTGATATTGAGATTTATGAAATTTGTGAGGTTTTGTTCAATTTATAACAATTTAATGTAGTAACGAGCCTAATTACAATTTGGTGGTTTGTGTCACTGACACGATTAACTGATACATAGAAAAGGGATTATGTCTGGAGGGATTATGTCTCCCGGCTGGCCTGGGAACGCCTCGGTGTCCCCCCGGAAGAGCTGGAGGAAGTGTCTGGGGGTCTCAGCTTAGACTGCTGCCCCCTTGACCTGGCCCCGGATAAGTGGAAGAAGATGGATGGAATTCATCCACTTCTCCCGAAATACATGAAAGTAAGTGGCCGGTGAACTGGGAGAAGAATAGAGTACACTTTAAAGTTACTTACACAATGTGTATCTGATATGAATAAAACATGTTGTCTAATTATAATGGAAAGGATTATTATTGCCACTTCCATAGACATCAGTGTGTAGCTCTAAATGTATTGCTTTTTTAGTACTTATGTGAATTTAAATGTCTGAAACATAAAATAAATATTATGTGGTTGAAAACACTGAATAGTTAATATAAATATATGACAAGCGCTGAGCGCGTGTGTCTCTGGCTCAGCGCCAGCTAACTCGCAAAAGCATATTTGAATTTAGCAGCTGATCACGTGATGCACTGACTGTTCTAGTCACATTGGTGTGATCGTACGTGCAAAATTCAGTGATTCCTCTGCGTACCACTAGAAGGAGCGAATCAGTGCACTAAATAAATGTTTTATTACAACTTTTATTTAAAATAAAGCTAATGTATGTAAAAAAAAAAAAATGCTTCATGCAAATGATGGAGACTTGAAGCTTGAAGCTTCGGTGAAGCTTCCTCTGTGACTTGAATCCGTTCACCAAAATGATTCATTCAGATTAGTTCACTCTTTCTTTCTCTCTCTTTTTTCTTTACGACTTATGCTGATATTGTTTGTGCCACAGTTTTGCGCAAGTGAGTCATTAAATCATTAACACATCCAAGAAATAGTGAGTCGTGTACAAATCAACTGCGAGACTGCAGAAAATACTGAAAATTACAACAAAGCTTTATTTCATTCAAATAAAGGATTTGTTCAAAACACTTTTTTGTTTATGAACGTAACCTACATGAACCATCCAAACCAACTGATTCAGGTCAAACTGATTCACTGATTCCAACGAACTCTCTGCACACTTTTCTATAAAACTGCTTGTGCAAACAATGAGACAAAATCAGCGATGTAGTGTTTTGTCATACTACACTGCTGCTTGTGGTAAAAACAACATGATCTCATAGGAAAACGTAACTATTTTTGAAATGTTGTGTGAATTTATAGGATGTGAATCGTACAAATATGTATATATATATATATATATATATATATATATATATATATTTTTTTTTTTTTTTTTTTTTTTTTAAAGTAAGCTTTAAAAGCTAGGGTAGGCAACTTCAGAGAGGCTATAGCAATAGCAAGCTAGCTTTGAAAGCATGAGATCCCACTCTCCCCTCAGAGCGTCTACAAGGCCATGCCTCCTTCAAAACACATGAACAC
This sequence comes from Abramis brama, assembly GCF_963993115.1. Classification (NCBI taxonomy): domain Eukaryota; kingdom Metazoa; phylum Chordata; class Actinopteri; order Cypriniformes; family Leuciscidae; genus Abramis; species Abramis brama. Next base: position 31,953,331 of record NC_139979.1, on the reverse strand, counting down.
ACAAATTACCTACATAACATTAATAATGAAGGTAAACAACTTACTTATACCACCTGACTGCTGCAGATTCATTTCGGAGTTGATAGTGTTGACAGAAATTCAGAGTCCGAAGACGTTCCGACGTCCGAAACAGCTCTGGGTAGAACATCACGGGTTGTCATCTCTTAATTGCGATAATTACGACATGGTGTGAAAGCAGCATAAACTCGTTGTTTTGGTTCAAGAGGAAATGTAAAAGGTGTTTGCTCGTTTGCAGCACTCAGTATCTGCATTTCCATTACCCTTCAAATTGCGCAAATTGAAATTGCGAATTAAAAATAAACCCAATGGAAACACGTTAATTTAGAAAAAAATCACATATATAGCAAAAAAGTTTTTATGCTCGCATGAGGTGGTTTTTCAGGCATTTCGAAAAAGGAATATTTTGCAAAACTGGTCATCTGGCGTACGTAAAAGACACAAAATCATCCTTTAAATATCGCTACAAGAGGCCCTTTTGCATTGCACAACTCAAAAAAGGTTAATCTGTTCATCCAGAAATTCTGACTCCACAGTTCCTCTGTGAAATCGCGTACTATAAGCTCCCAGAAACACCTCATATGTGGTCGCTCCCAAGTATAAGGGGCTTTCCTTGCCATTAATGCTTGGATAACATGCCTATGTCTCCTTCGGTTAAAAATAATGGCTAGTGCGGTGGCTGGGGTATACGTAAACTTACCAACATCCATCGCCATGATTTTTCGCGCGAGAAAAAAATTACGTTTCAATCGCATAATAGTTTTTTATCGACATTTAGAAAATATTGCAAAAGTTTAGTGCAAATCTGTAATGGAAACCAGGCTGGAGACTGGGTAGCTACAACTCTGCATAGCATGAAACGCGCTGATGATGTGTGATGTCTGCGCGAGCAGGTGCGCGGAGGTATGGAAATACATATGTTGAGAGGCAGGTAGGACATCATATTGGATGAAGATTTTTTGGTCCTGAGACTTAGACGGAAGATATCATTTTTGAAAAACATTGTTCAACCCAAAATCCACCCATAAACATAAACTTTGGGGTGTAAGCAGAACAAATGAAAACATAAAAATGAGATTGTATGAATTCATACAAATTAGCTACCAATTCGACCAAAAGTAAAATAGTTGCGAATTGCTATGAGATTGTTTTAGGTAAAAAGTAGCTTGCAACTGGAATACCTCTAATAATAATAATAATTCGTTACATTTATATAGTGCTTTTCTCTGCACTCAAAGCGCTTTACATAGAAGGGGGGAATCTCCTCAACCACCACCAGTGTGCTGCATCTACCTGGATGATGCGACGGCAGCCATATTGCGCAAGAACGCCCACCACACACCAGCTTATTGGTGGAGAGGAGACAGAGTGATGAAGCCAATAAGTATATATGGGAATGATTAGGAGGCCATGATGAACAGAGGCCAATGGGCAAATTTTGGGATTTTTAATGACCACAGAGAGTCAGGACCTCGGTTTAATGTCTCATCCGAAGGACGGTGCTTGTTACAGTATAGTGTCCCCATCACTATACTGGGGCATTGGGACCTACACAGACCACAGGGTGAGCACCTCCTGCTGGCCTCGCTAACAGCTCTTCCAACCTGGTTTTCCCAGGAGGTCTTCCATCCAGGTACTGATTAGGCTTCAACCCTGCTTAGCTTCAATGGGCAACCAGTCTTGGGCTACAGGGTGATATGGCTGATGGCCAAGATAATACATATAAAACAGCGCAGATAAGCATTACAAGATAAACACACACACACACACAATACAAAGATAGAAGACATAGCCTGTAGGATTGATTAAAATCCAAGATGAAATAATGTGTTTTATGCTTCGATCTAAATTCATGGATTGTTGATGCTGATCTAATATAAATCAGTGTTGTTCCACAGTTTAAGTCTTAAGCCACAGTTTAATAAACTTAAGTTTATTACTAAGTATCTGATAAATTTACCATTCAGGGCTTTTAGAGTGCAAACAAATAATTATCCTGGGTAAAATCTGTTGACGGGTGAAGATCAGGAAACCTGGATCTCACATATTTAACATCTTCATTCAGAATCATGATCCTCCATTCCAGACTAAAGGTTTGATTAGTCACTGTCTGACAGATGATTTAGATGAAATACGGTTTGGGTTTCAAAGCTCTGGGTTTGGGAAAACACACAGTGTGATTGTATTAGCGTTCATTTGAACTGCAGATCTGGATCCTGTATTGGTACAGAAGTTAAGGTCAGTTGTCCAGCAGAGCAGTGACCCTCAGATGGGGGTGTGGCCAAAGGGCTGATCTGGGATCTGTCAACACCTCTGTTCCCCAAACCGGCTTCTCCTGCCCAGAGCCTCTGGAGCGGCACCACATGGAAAGTAAGTGCAGAGTGGAAACTGGCTGCCAAAAAGTCCAAGCTCTGCACCTCTTCCAGATTAGCATTCCTTCCATCTGACACATGTGCTGTGAAGCAGATTATCATCTAAGTGGACAAAGCACAATTTAGAGAAAGGTGGAAATCTCAAAGGCAGGGTGAGGAGGAGGTACCTTATAACAACACCATTCACTGAGGGTAATTGCACCATGGGAAAATGAAGCAGTTATGTGATTTGGGAAATGGTCACTGGGAGTTTCTGGAATGTAAATATTACACGTCATCCGAGTTGAAACTCAGGTCGGGAAGCCATTTTTTCAGAAATACTGGAACCAAATTATTTTCATTTCCGTGAACATTTCTGGAACGTCTGCATTCTTTCACTGATGCGAACGTAACACCGTTCAAAAATATGATCCTTGTATCATAGGAGGCTGATGCCACTTTGGTTCTGGTTCTTAATAAATATCCGTGTGCATTGTTTTGTGATTTTTCTTATGGAGTGTCTATTTACACCAAGTGCACATAGCCCACCTTGTTGGCAGAGGCTATTTACACTAACAAAATTACAAAAGACATACCATTGACAACAGGACCAGTGGCTTGGTGAGTAAGGCTTTAGCTTTAGATGCGACAACCCGAGTTTGAATCCTCCTTTTTCTGAACTCATTCTCCCTTTCCCATCGCAAATCAGCTTGAAGAGGCATTGATTTTAAATAAAATGAAGAAAATATCAGAAAACTGTAAATGAAGTCCCTAATGGTTATTTGCTGTAATGGGAATAAAGTGTTTATCAGGTACGGTTAGGGGTAGGTGTAGGGGAGGGATTTAGGGACAGGGACAAGTAATGTCCCAATAAGGCAGCATCCAATATGTTGTTATTATGGCATACTGTTTTACTACTGAGGTGCAAATAGTATCTGACACTACTACTTTACACTTAATGCAAAGAAAATACTGCTATTTTCATTTAGTGCAAATAGAATTTTTTAAGTGCATAAGATGATATTGATATTATATGCTGACTGTATAGCTCACAGAAAAAAATAAAACCAAATTACAAGATTACATGAGACAGCAGAGTTGATATATGCAATCAACAGCTAAAGGATTGGCTGGATAGCATGGATCAGTTATTTCATACAGGTAACTGTTGTAACTAAATCATTCTGTTGGCAAAAAGCAAAAAGCATCAAAAGTATTTTGACTATTTTGATAATTTAATCCATTATGTTCGAGTAGATGTTTTACCAGTGTTCGTCTGTGATCTTTGAGATCAGATGAGAAAAGCACAATATAAATAAAAATTATTATTATTATATGTCTGCTTTGTCTTTGATTTCACAGACCTCGATAGTCTCTAGTGAAACTGGATCTTCTGTTATGGTCGTGGACCACTGATTCAATCGTTCTTCTGAACTAGTTCTGTTCAATAAACGGGGTGATCCAGACTAATTTGTTTACAAATGTGACTATGACTTCAGAAGACTTGGAAAATAGCACACGTTTTATGGATGTCTTTTATTATGCCTTAAAGGGGACCTATTATGCGCTTTTTTAAAGTCTTGATTTTGTTTTTGGGCTCTACTAGAAATGTAAGCTTAGCGTTAAGTTCTGCCAGGAAGACTCAATCAGCGCGTCATGTATTAACTCACTTCTAACCAATCATGTGTTAACACTCTCAGTATAAAAGAATGGTACTTACATTCGTCTGAGTTCGCAGATACTGACGGCGCCAATTACCTCCATCCTCCCCAACCACCTCCAAGATGGTCCTTTCCCTCCATCCTCCCCACCACCACCAGGATGGTCCCTTCCTTTACCTCCAGGGGGTCGGCTGCGCCCCTGCCTTCATCTTCAGGCGGGATTTGCAGATTCCGTTACCCTCGCATTGCTTGCTAAGGACGGGGCCTACGCCAAAGACTTTATAAAATTATGCTTGCTGAGCTATTAATAAATTTACACTTGTTATATCATTTTATCTCCCGAGTCTTTCTGGTAGAACTGGGTTTCATGCATGAATGTTGAAAAACACATTATTTTCTGCATATTTGACATTGTTGCAGCTCCTCTCTTCCCAGTTGGCCAGTAACGCTCTGTTTAGTTCCTGTCTCTATGAAGCCCCTCCTTTGGAAGAGCACAATGTGCTCTGATTGGTCAGCTGGAGCAATGTGTTGTGATTGGTCAACCACTTCCAGTGTGTTTGGGAAATGTCCCGCCTCTTACCATAACCGCCAGTTCCCTTTCAGTCGCTCACGTTCAACCTAATCGACATTACGACTGACTGGGATCACGCTTAGGGAGCCTGTCATCTTCGAGTATTGTTAAAATGAACCAATGCACATTGGCGTGCATGAATTGCATCACACGCTCTGCCCCGCAGCGCAGGTATAAATACGGAAGTGGATGCACGCACCAGCTGTCTTTCGCTTCGGAGCCAATCAGTCTTCTGATGTCTCTGAAGAGTGTTGTGTGTACAACGAGTGAGTGTGTCGGTGTTCTTCTGGAAGACTCTCCCAGAGCTGGTGTTTCTACAGCGAGTGCAGCGGTGATCACGAGCTTCTAGGCTCTCAACTGCTGTTTTAACAGCATCAAATTTCTAGTGTTTTGAGATGTTGATGGTTAGTTAGAGGGCGTAGAATTGAGTGCTTCACTGTTTCAGGTCACTGTTTCAGTGTTACCGCGTACATTACCCTGTGTGCTCTGGCACTGGTGACGGGTCCCATTTCCTGAAAGAGCAACATGGGTGTGTTTGCGTCTTTTTCAAGATGCCATTCCATCCGTGCGTTTCTGGGTGCGGTATGGCTCTGTCCTACTCTGATGGTCATGATAGGTGCATCACGTGTTTGGGCTTACAGCACGCTGAGGCAGCTCTCGCGGATGACTCATGTTCCCACTGCGGCAATATGACCATCTTGGTGTTGAGATCGAGGCTCGCCTTTGTTCGCGAAGGTGGAGTCCCCACTCCCATGCCCCGCTCTAGTCTTTCTTCTTGGCCAACTTCCCAGGAGAAGACTGGAGTGCCGCATGGGTTGGGTGATCTGAGGATCACAGTGAGGGGTAATCTGCCCGGCAAAGCCCCGTGGATCCCTCACTCCTCTTTCACACCGCAACCGGTGGAGCTCCCAGAGGAACGCACTGGTCCCTCTGTAGTGGAGCGACCAGCTGTTTCATTTCCCTCTGGGAGACCAGCGCTGCCCGAGCCAGATCCAGAGATGGCAGCTATGCTAAAAAGGGCCGCCGATGCGGTAGGGCTCGCCTGGAATCCTCCACCGTGTCCCGAACCGTCTTGGTTGGATGTCCAGTTCCTTTCTTCCCTGAAGTGCATGAGGAGCTTACTAGGTCGTGGACGGCATCTTTCTCTGCCCGAAACCGGCAAAGGGTTACGAGGCTTTCCCTCCCGAGGAGCGGTCTGTCGCGATGCAACTGTGTCCGGCGACCGCTACCTCATGGAAGGGGGATCCTCGTCTCCCCTCTAAGGCCTGTAAGTTCTCGCCCATCCTTACGGGCAAGGATTACAAAGCCTGTGGGCAAGCCGCTTCTTCTCTGCATGCCATGGCGCTGCTTCAGGTCCACCAGGCCCAGGCACTCATGAACATGCACGAGGGTAGCCCAGACCGTGAGCTCATGGGTGAGCTCCGCACTGCAACCGACCTCGCCCTCCGGGGCACGAAGGTTGCAGCTCATGCAATCGGTCTGGCGATGTCCACCTTAGTAGTCCATGAGTGCCATCTCCCCCATTTCACAGGTTCGGCTATTCGGCGACGCAGTGGAGAACTTCGCCCAACAGTTCTCTGCTGCCCAGAAGCAGACGGAGGCCATCCGACACATCCTGCCCCGGCGGCCCGCTGCTGCCTCCACCCATCCACCTGGGGCAGATCCTCCGCCTGCTCGACGCCAAGGGCGTCCGTCTGCCGCCACCTTTGCTCCCGCCGAGCCACCGCAGCAGCCTCCACCCAGGCCTCAGCATGGACCCGGCCACAGCCCAGCCCGCTCCAGACCCTGTAAAGCCTTGCACCCTTCAGCCACCTCTTGTATTGCCAGCCAGCAGATGGGTGCGATTCGAGGACTCGGTCATGCTAGAGCTTAGATTCTCTGCCTGAGCCCGAGCCCGAACTTCGGGCCGATATTTCCTGCCACTATCCTTGGGCCGGGCCGGGATTTTAAATCGTTCGACCTGAAGGATGCGTACTTCTGATCTTTACCTTTCCGCACGCAGGCCATGCCTGTGTTCTTGCGTTCGAGGGGTCGAAGTCTTAGTACAAGTCCCTCCCTTCGAGTGCTACATAGCCAGTTGGGTTTTCAGGTCAACTGAGGAAGATTAAACTCATCCACGGACTGAGAATCTCTTTTCCGGTTTGGAGGTGGACCTCAGCAGGAACGTCTCTGGTCCATGCTAGACAGAAGTGAGAAAGGGTCCCACTGAAACTTTTCAGAGGCTCCTGGGGTATGTGGCAGACACAGCCGCAAATAGGTCGGCTTCCTCCATATGAAAACTGCTTCAGCACTGGCTTCATGGCCGAGTCCCGAGTTGGCCGTGGCCGAGCGGCACGCTCCGTGTGACAAACACCTGGCCTGCCGCCAAACTCTCAAGCCGTGTTCAGACCTTTTGCTTCTCCGGGCCAGACGCCCCTAAAACAAGTATCTGCTAACACCAGGTGAGGGGCTACTTATAACGGGCATGCAGTAACGGGGGTCTGGGCGAGCCTCCAACTGCATTGGCATCCACTGCCTCGAGTTGTTAGCAGTTCACCTTGCTTGATGCCGCTGCTCAGTAAGCCTGCAATGTTCCTTCTGCTCCATGCGGTTATAATGGGACAGAATGCAAAGCCTCACGACCTCAACCAGCTATTGTCTGTTATGGAGACCAGCAGAAGGGAAGGCTGTTTCCAAGTAGAGGTTGGCCCATTTTATAGTGGTTGCCATCATCTTGGTGTGTTTACCCAAGGTGTACCGTGCCCATCCACTGCCTCGAGTTGCTAGCAGTTCACCTTGCTTGATGCAGCTGCTACGTTTCCCTTGCATGTCACAACTCACCCGCCACTTCCTCCTATGGAGTCAGAAGCTTCTGAGGTCGCTTTTTCCACTTTAAGTTCCGGCCTGCTCAATCCTGCTGCCGACGAGGCCTCACGACAGCATGTGGCCGAGGAGAGTGGAGACTCCGTCCCCAGGTGGTCCAGCTGTTCTGGTATCACTTCGGGGTGCACAGTTACATCTGTTTGCCTCTCTGAACTCGTCCCTTTGCCAATTGTTTACTCCCCGACCGAGCGGAAAACCCTCGGCATGCAAATATGCGTTTCCCCAGTGAGCCTTCTTGCACAACACTGTGCTAAATCAGGAAGGAGAAGGAGCAGGTCTGCTTAGTTGTCCCTTAATGGCCCAACTGGACCTTGTTCCTCCGAACTTCTGCTCCTCTCGACAGCCCCTTCCTGAGACATCTCTGGGATGGGGCACTGTTGGCACCCACGCCAGACCTCTAGGAACTCCATGTCTCGATGCCGAGGTTCAGGTGTCTACCTCAAAATGATCGTAGATACCATCAATTCTGCGAAAAAAGTGAGGTTTGCTTACGACTGAAGTGGAACCTGTTCATTGAATGGTGTTCTTCTCCCCGAGAAGACCCCCGAAAGTGTTCGATCACTTCTGTGCTTTCTTTCCTGCAAGATGGGTCTGAGCGAGGGCTGTATCCCTCCACCCTCAAAATGTATGTTGCCTTTATATTAACGCAGATCATGATGCAGTGGATCCAAATCCGTGGGGAAGCACGACTTGATCGTCAGGTTCCTGAGGGGAGCAAAGAGACTGAATCCGCCTTGCGCCCCTCTATACCTTCTTGGGACTTATCTCTGGTGCTACTGCACTCAGAGACCTCCCCTTAAATCACTGCAGGCATCCGAGTTAAAAATCCTGTTTTTAAAGAAACCGTTTTCCTGCTTGCTTGCCTCTATCAAGAAGGTAGGGGACCTGCATGCATTTTCGGTCAACGAATCTTGCCTGGAATTCGGGCCGGCCAACTCTCACGATATCCTGAGACCCCGGCCTGGATATGTGCCCAAGGTTCCCACCTCTCCCTTAAGACGGGACCAGGTGGTGAGCCTGCAAGCGCTGCCCCAGAGGAGGCAGACCCAGCCCTGGCTTGTCTCTGTTCCTTCCGCTCCATGCAGTTATAACGGGACAGAATGCAAAGCCTCACGACCTCAACCAGCTCTTGTCTGTTACGGAGACCAGCAGATGGGAAGGCTGTTTCCAAGCAGAGGTTGGCCCACTATATAGTGGTTGCCATCATCTTGGTGTTAGCCCGGTTCGAAGTGTCGGCTTGCTGCGCTATTCCCCTCCTATGGACTGGATATGTTTGCCATTCTTGCTCTAGTTGAGGAACTCAACAGGGTTCGGCTAAAGGGGAACTCAACTGGAGCAAAAATGGCACACGTATCCAGTCCATAGGAGGGGAATAGCACAAGTGGTAGGCCTAGCAAACCCTTCGGCATTGGACGTGGCGGAGCATCCGATTCTAGGCCTACCACTTGTATGCACTGGTGGAACTTGTGCTAGGCTGGGTCCATAAGTTGTGATCCCTACGGTGATCCCATATGTGTATTTTTCCATGGTACGGCTCCCTGCGGCGAGCCTGTGTCTTCCCTTGGCAGAGCCTGCTCTGCCGTCGCTGACCGGTTGCTTCTCCCCCGTTATAGGCTGGAGCCACCTCAGTGACATTCCATATGTTGTACTGCCCAGTAATTCTCTCAGTCCATATGTGTTATTCTCCACATGTTATTCTCCTCCCTACGGGCAGGATGTGGCTTCCGTAGCGTATTCCTTCCAACGACAGGTTAACGCTTTCCCAGTGGTCTTGTTGAACAGCAGTGACTTCCCTGGCCTAAGCCCTGTCCTATCTCCGCCTCAATATGCGGGAGGATCAGGAGGCTTTTGTCTAGGCACTGGAAGGTGGCAGCACTAGTGGCGTTTTAATCGGGATCCCAATCAGTCGTAGCGTCGACTACGTCAAACGTGAGCGACTGAAAGGGAACGTCTCAGTTACTTATGTAACCCTCGTTCCCTGAAGGAGGGAACAGAGACGTAGTCTCGTCGCCACTATTGCTGGACCACCGCTGACTCCGGGCTCCGCTCGTTCGTCAGCGAAAAACAACTGGTGCTTGCATCCACTTCCGTATTTATACCCGCGCTGCGGGGCGGAGCGTGTGATGCAATACTTGTTTTAACAATACTCGAAGATGACAGGCTCCCTAGCATGATCCCAATCAGTCGTAACGTTGACTAAGTCTCCGTTTCCTCCTTTAGGGAACGAGGGTTACATACGTAACAGAGATGTTTCAACACACTACTAACTAACTCAACCAGGCCCCGCCCCTTTATTTTGCATATGCCTTTGGCAGCAATTATTTAAATGATGAATATTGTGATGTGTTCGTTCCCAGAAGAAACTCAAGACTACAATGAAGGCGTTTCAGGGAGTTCAGAAACAGTGACACTGATATAGAGAATAACTCCCACTGGAGGGACTTTGTGCTTTGGAACTTTTTCATGCACAATCAGCAACATTACACACTAAAGAAAGAAACGTAAAAAAGCATAATAGGTCCTTTTTAATGGCGTTTTTAAAGCTTGTCAGCCATGTTTGAACTGTTTGAACTGCCCAAAAACTATGAAGATTCTTCACAGCAAAAAGAAATTCATACCGGTTTTAACATAAGGGTGAGTAAATGATGACAGTATTTTCATTTTGTGAGAACTACTCCTTTAAAGACATCAACTTTAATAGACACTGATGTGTGTTCATTTCCTCACCTGATGTTACCCCATGAGGGGCAGACGGTGAGGAGCCGTCTTCATTACCGTCATCTATCCCTGCAGTTAAATCATAAAATGCCTGAAGTGCAGTCTGGCTCCAGTGCTGGATGAGGAGGAGCAGAGGGAGTGTGGGAGAGGGATGAGGGAGTGAGGCATGAGGCGGGGCGGGGAAGAGCTGCCGCTGGACGGCCTACTGTACCATTCTGTGTACACACAGCTGGAAGTGTGCGAGAGAGAGAGAGAGAGAGAGAGAGAGAGAGAGAGAAGTGACAAAAACAGAAAAAAGACAGAGGACAGAAAGTCCAGGAGGAAAGTATTGAGAGAACAAATGTGCGGATATTATGTGTCATAACAGGTTTAACCCTTAATGATTGCCTTCACTACTAGGAACTGATATACTATTATACAAAGAAAAAAAGAAAGAAAACAAATCATTATATATATATATATATATATATATATATATATAAATATACTCAAGTCAGTTTTTATGTAATTTAAGGAATTAAAAATGTAATTTAAGACATTTTTTTTTAAAAATATGTCTAAATAGTCTATTAAGTTTTAGTTTTATTTAGTTTAGTACTTCATTTTAAACTAAATAAATGAGAAATGTTGTTTATGGTTTTTTATACTTTATTTCAGTTAGTGTTTATCTTAAGTAATTTTTTTATATATTTTTTTTCACACAGCAACAGAATATTGTGTTCCAGCGCATCCATGCCGAGTGGAGACTTGGTCAGGGAGTACCATAGTGGGCAATGGGATAGACCACCTGGGGATGGTGTCTCCACACACCTCAAAGCCTCACTCGTAATGAGAGCGCGTCCGCTGTGCGATTGAGTTTGCCTGGGATGTGAGTGGCTCACAGTGACTTCAGACAAGACTTGAAACCTCCGCAGGGCCAGCAGTACTGCCAAAAACTCTAGGCAGTTAATGTGCCAACACAGTCCAGGAGCCTGAAGCTGTGTGCACGTTGCATATAGTGCCCCAGCCTGTCTTGGCCTGTTGTAACAACATGCCTTGACACTTGTTCTAAAGGGAACCCCGTCCCGTAGAAATACAAGGTCTGTCCAAGGGCTGAAAGTGTGGCAACAGATCGGTGTGATAGCCATGTGATGTGTGCCGCAGCGCCATGCCCATCTAGACTCGAGTCTGAATCCAGTTCTGAAGTGGTCTCATCTACATCAACCCGAGCGGTGTTACTGCCATTGAGGATGCCATATGCCCCAGGAGCCTCTGAAATTGACCGCCGAACGTGAGGAGGCGAAGTACTCCATAACGTTCAGGCTGCAAATGTTAACGAGGGCCATAAACATTGTGTGTGTGACCAAGAGAATGAGGGAACCATACTCTGGGTGGTAGAGCTGCACGATTAATTGTTAAAAGATTGCGATCTCGATTCAAACACCGACATGATTTTATCCCTAAATAACAACAATTCAGCTATGTCTATTATGCCTGTTTCACATCGCAACCGGGGGATATCCGGGGGAGTGACGAATACAAATTCCACTTGCCAATTCTCATTGGCCTTTTCTGAAAGTATCAGAGGTGTTTGGGGCTCCCAAGTGCGACCCCTAGTGTCAGTACATCGTCACAATGTTGAAGTGAATGACAGATAGGGAACCCTAATCTAACAGTCTACTAATACTCTTTCACGAGTTCACACTTACATATAATCAGATAAAGTAAAGGTTATGCGTATTTGGTGTGCTGTCTGAGGGGAAGGCTCCGAGTTCATAATTATGTACCAGAGTACCAGGCTGGGATAGGAATAGTTAGGAGTGAGGAAATGGGGTGGTGGAGGGATGCTGGAAAACTGTCATGGGACAGAGGCATGGGTAAGTCATATACCTCCTGTCGTGCTAATTGAGTTGATTAACTGAACGTGCTCCTCCCGAACTTTGTTAATAAAACATCATAATGAGAGTTAGTTGACATGTTGACAAAGTAATTTATAGTTAATAGAATGTCTAAAATGGACCATCGAAATTAAATTGTAACCGCATCACCATAAAGAATTGCAAAAATACTTTCAGGTCAATCTGATCTGACAAAATGATAGTTCCGCCCCAAACTTGCGCCATTGGGAGTAATGTTGCTGTGTCAAGCTGGTTGTAATGTTTAGAGCAATATTACTTTGGATAGTTCTTTACAGTTTTACACTTTTTTGGAGTAATCAACTTACAAAAAGCATAATAATGGGAACAGAATAGTATTCTTGCATAACGGCAGGTCTTATAACATGCTGGCACTCTCTCGTCAGCAGAACCCCCAAACAACCACCGTACATGCCGTGAATGGGCGCTGTATGTGAACAACAGTTAAAAACTGTTCACCACCAAGACCCACTGTTGCATTTCTGCATTATTCAGAAAGATTGTCTAGAGTGCAGGATTTTTTCAGAGCAACTGATGCAGCTCTTAAAATGCTACTGAATAGAACAGGATGTTACATAAGTTTCGGAACTCAGTTGAATTTAACGAGCCTCACTGGCAGAGTGAGAAATGGCTTCCCATTGCTAAAGCATTTTGGATATACAATTTATACGTTGGAATGAAAGTGGGCACATATACAGTAATGCAAATGTTTACAAACAGTTTGCTTTATGATTATCCAACTCTTTCTCCAGCTTATGTGTTTCTGTGTTGCTGTACTGAAGCAAAATATGGAAATCAAACACACTGAGTTGTTTTATAAGTGTACTGACTGCAAAAAATCCAGCTGACTGTGCAAACTGAGAACTGCAAGCTCTAATACTGTCATGTGTGGAGGAAATTATGTGAAAAAAATACAGCGAGATTTCCATAACGCCAGAAACAACCTTTACGCAAGTACACAAATTCAGATGTGAACGCTTGCAGTCCGGTTGAACATACGTGTACTCTTACTGAGAGATGCATAGCCTTCCCTTGAACCCCCTAATTCCAGCCCAGCATGTAAAAAGAGTAATATTTGTAAATATTATTAACATTTATATTAACTTTTTTTTAAAAAATCTGAATATATTGTAAAATGTAATTTATTGCTGTGATCAAAGCTGAATTTTCAGCATCATTACTCCAGTCTTCAGAGTCACATGATCCTTCAGAAATCACTCTAATATGATGATTTGATGCTCAAGAAACATTTCAGATTTTTATCAATCTTGAAAACAGTTGTGCTGCTTCATATGTTTGAGGAAACTGATACATTTTATTTTGCAGGATTCTTTGACGAATAGAAAAAAGAAAAACGCATTTATTTGAAATAGAAATCTTTTGTAACATTATAAATGTTTTCAGAAATCTTTTGTAACATTATAAATGTTTTCAGTCACTTTTGATCAATATAATGCATCCTTGTGAAATAAAAGTATTCATTTCTTTCAAAAAACTGATACCAAACCGTTGAATCGTAGTGTTCATGTGAACAACTTCCATAATATTTAAAAGCATCCCAGAATGCAACTCATGAAGCTGGTTGAGATAATATCTACAGTGAGCAGAGCTGGGTACTGACAAAGAGGAAGCTCAGATATGAGAAATTTGGTTACTACATAATTCTCAAGCTTCCATTCGTGTAATTCCATACTTTTGATGACTATTATTCTAGCATGTGGAAAATAGTCATAATAAAGAATGAGTCTGTGCGTTTGCACTCTTGACTGGAAGTGCAACTCTTGACTCAATGTGCCCCATTGCAAATGATATTTGCAGTATCTTCGAATGAATTAAGGCCATTTAGCATTGTCGGTAAGTCAAAGTCCAGATGGTGCATGTTGGTACTGGCCTGTAGCCCCACTACACAACCCAAGCAGAACATCTACAGAACTTTAAACCTGCTAACCACTTCCTCCCAATAACCATTAATGAAGCTACTGTTAGGGACTACCAAGTAAACCGAGCGAACCTCCAAACACATGTACAGCAGATTTCATGGCAAGCAATAATGGTGTGGAGGGAAAAAGGGGGTAGAACAGGAGTGAGAGATACCTCGCTCTACAGGAAACGGGACGGTGCCAAACAGACCGGATTCCGGATCCAAACCACAGAGCCGAGTGGCATTCCTCCCCTCCGGTGTGATAGTTCTACCTGCCGCTTCAGCCTGACCACAGGCACTACGGGCCAAACCAGACTCCATGGAACAGTCATCACAGCCTGCAGAATGTGCTTCACTGAACACTTTAAAGTGGTTAGCGCTACAGGCAATGAAATGTGCACAAAGAGTCAGGTCTTTGTGAGGTGGAACACATGCGGGTGAATCCAAGGTTTATACAGCTATATTAGCTCTGATTAAGCACGTGGATTGCGGGCAAAAACGGCAGATTTTTCACAGTAAACACAGTAGTACAGGTGCAATGGCCAAAGTTGGAAAACAGTGCAATTAAAGATTAATGGTTTACTTAAAGGTTATACTGTAGTTCAATGAAAAATTATGTCATTTACTCACCATCAAACTTTTGTAACCCTTTTTCTAATTTTGGAGCTTGACAAATCTACGTTGTACAGTATATAAAGTGTGGCCAAGATATTCTTCAAAATTCACATTCTGAGACCAGTTTGAGTTTTTTTTCTTTTTGAAAAAATGTATTATTTTATTCAGCAACAACGCATTAAATTGATTAAAAGTGAAAGTAGACATTTATATTGTTACAAATGATTTCAAATAAATGCTGTTCTTTAGAACTTTCTATTCATCGAAGAATCCTGAAAAATAAAATACAGTTTACGGTTTCCAAAGAAATATGTAAAAAATAAAAAATACGTTAAAAAAAATACGGTTTCCAAAAAAATATGAAGCAGCAGCCTAACTGTTTTTAACATTGATCATAATAAGACATGTTTCTTGAGAAGCAAATCATCATATTAGAATGATTTCTGAAGGATCATGTGACACTGAAGACTGGAGTAATGATGCTGAAAATTCAGTTATTTTAAATTGTAAAATTTTTCACATTATTACTGTTTTTACTGTATTTTTAATTAAATAAATGCAGCCTTGGTGAGCAGAAGAGAATTCTTTCAAAAACATTTAATAATCTTACCAACCCCAAACTTTTGAACAGTAGTGTATGCTGCACACTTGCTTGGATTTCCTTTACTGTTTGGCTCAAAAAACAAACAAAAAAACAATTACGACATAAGGAAGAGTAAATGATGATTATTTTAGGTTGTATATGGGCAAGCAGTGGTCATTGTCCAGCATTAAGGATGCTCTAAAGGGAAAGTTTCTTAAGGATCCAGGACCGTAGTAACTCCAGTTCTTGTCGACACAACTGATGGTTGAGGTCTGGGAAGGAATGGAAAGACGTGTTGAGGCCAGCTTTCTCCAACAGTGAGTTTGTCTCCTTGCCCCAGCTATGGAAAACCAGCTCATCCGCTGTGCCGTGACACTGGAGGAGCTCAGGTAGGGGGCGCTGTGTTGCATTTTCTACTGCCTGTGCATAAGGTAATATAGATTATTTCTGGTGTTTGACATCATGATATGAAACATGCATTCTGAAGAATATTTATTACCTGATATACAACCGAGTCTTTGTTAAGAAAGCTGGACAGAGCGAAGATGCCAGCAACATCCTGCTGGTACCTGGAAACCAGATGTAGTGCCATGGCACCACCCATAGAGAAGCCACCTTGTGTCAAAAAGAGACATTATCACACTGATTTTGAGACATAATCATTTTTAGAAAGTGTCCCCTGGTGAAACAGAAGTCCTTAATTGTATTGAATGTGTAATGCACACTTGCTGATCTACTTAAAAGATTCTTTTTTTTTTTAGAAAAACTGTACTTGCAGATAAAGTTAATGAAAAAACTGTACACTTTCATGACTTAAAGTGTTAATTCACCCAAAAAGGAAAATGATCCCGTAATTTACTCATCCTCAAGCCATCCTAGGTGTATATGACTTTCTTCTTTCAGCCAAACACAATCGCAGTTATATTAATAAAATTCCTGGTTCTTCAAAGCTTTATAATAGGAGTGAATAGAGCTTGAGATTTTGAAGCCCAGAAAAGTGCATCCATCCATCCATCCATCATAAAAGTGCTCCATACGGCCCCAGGGGGTAAATAAAGGCCTTCTGAAGCGAAGCCATGTTTTTTCGTTAGAAAATTATTCATACTTGTAACTTTATAAACTATAATCACTGGTTTCCGGTAACGGCCGTACACAAGTCTAGTTCCAACACAAGACTGTCGGGTCAGAGGTCACTCTTCCGCCGGAACTAGACTCACGTACGGCTGTTACCAGAAGCCAGTGATTATAGTTTATAAGTTATAAATATGAATATTTTTCTTCAGAAGGCCTTTATTAACCCCCTGGAACCACATGGATTACTTTTATGATGGATGGATGAGTTTTTTTGAGCTTCAAAATCTAAGGTACCATTCACTCTAATTATAAAGCTTGGAAGAGCCAGGATATTTATTAATATAACTCAAGATTGTGCTTGGCTGAAAGAAGAAAGTCATATACACCTAGGATGGCTTGAGGGTGAGTAAATTATGGGATAATTGTTGGGTGAACTAACCCTTTTAGTACTTTTACAGTGCACTTTGTAATAATGCCAAATTGTAAGTATGTTTTAAATCATTGTCATAATAAACTTTTGTCATGCTTTAAAGTACACTTATTTTGATGTGTTGACTAACATACTAAAACACATGTAAAGTACTTGATTATAATTTAAACTGTAATGTGTAACGTGATATTACATTTTAAGTTAATATATTTTAAATGTTTCAAATTGCAATCATTACAAAGTGTAATTACAAATACATTTAAATACATTACATACAAGTTTCAATAGAAATTACATTAAAGTATATTTTAGTTTACTATAAATGCTTTGCAATTCAACCATATTTTAAAGACAATAGAAATATTTATGAAATTACATTTGTCCTACTTGAGTTGATCAAAAAAGCACTCTAAAGTTCAGCTAATTGCATGTAATATACATTTAAATTGCAATTAAGTGTCCAACAACATTGCAAAAGAATACACTCAAACATATACTTAAACTCATAGTAAAATATGCTAAAGTGTACTTTTTTTTTTCCAGAAGGAACTATCTACCTTGTATCATATAACAGAGCCAAGGTCTCAAAATGAAAGACTATGGAAATGTGAAACCCTAACATTTCATGATTATGGAACTAAACTTCTTAGATGGGAAAGGAATCACTGTAATTGTAAATGTATAATTTTTGTGCTATACTGTAGTTGACATGGGAGTTCACATTTAGCTTGTTTTCAATGAAAGGCATGCAACAAGTGGCAAATCGCAGGTGGTTTTGCTAGTAGCGTACAGGCATTGTTTGTAAACCTTTTCCGTGCAGAGCCATCTTTTCTCATTTGGCAGACACATCGGTCTTGATGAGTCATTGATTTATCAAACTACAATTTTTATATGATATGTTTTAAATGATATTTTCACTTCAACTCATGTCAGTGTCTGTGCTTAAAATCAGTGAATTATTAATTGCATTAAACAGGCATGTATACACTATTTATTGTCAATAATGGCATTATTGGTGCACATTGTAAACAGTCTATAACAGAAGTTTTATGTCTGAGTGAACTGTTCCTTTAGTAATGAAACACTTCTCACTCCGGAGCGATTAAGTCATGACGGCATTAATAACTGTATGCAATTTAAAGTGGTCTACAGTAGCCCAAGATCTGGAGTCCAACCAAGCTAAAAAACAAACAGTAAGTTGTGAATTAAATATTTTTTAACAAAAAGAAAGAGAAAAGAAAGCTAGCCTTAAGTTCCACATCATCAAAACTCAATTTTTCTTCTTTCATGCCTGTGCTTAATCTTACACATCTGGGCAAATCTGGGCACTACATCTGGGAAAGTGAACAAGTACCCATCAGCCTGTCAGAGCGGATGGGAGGAGTCATGTTGAGACAAGGGATAGATGGAGTTCACATGTTCTTTAAACCTCTCGTAGAGATGATGCGACCGCTTGTATCTCCAGGACTAATTAACAGGTCTACTACTTTCCCCATTATGCACTCCTCATCTGATCAAAGACACAAAAACTTGAGAAATCCACATACTGTAGTTGTTTGGCTAAAAATAATCTTTGCAAGCATGTTTGACTTGGGCTTTTCCCATTAACTACGACACCTAAAAGATTGAAAAACACAATCCATATATGAAACCGTTTTCCATGGAAAGTTCTGGCGCTTGTCAGTCCGTCAGCCTGGGAAGTGGACTCAGCGTACAGACCACTTCGTTTCTCCAGCGTGCAGAGTGACTCCAATGAGTATTTATAGTTAATGACAAAATGTTATGATTTAGGAAGATAATATTTCAGCAGTCTCACAGGAACATGTGTTTTTTGAATCAGTTTCTTTGGAACTGAGTTCAGGGGCTTTTCTGTCCTTCCACACAAGCCTTTTCACACAAAGACTTTTTTTTGTTGTTGCACTTTTCACATTTTATTCGCAACTATTTTAGGGTATTTATGTGTTATTGGCTTGTCGGTTAACCCTTCCTTAACTGTTGCCATTGGGTTTAACTCTCTGAGCAAAACGTAACTTCCTTTATTGTCTATCCAGCCTACTTCAGATGCCCTGAGGGAATTTGCCTGGGTTCTGCTAAGATCTCTTTTTACTGAATGATTTTCTGCCACTTTTATCTCATTGTGATATATTTGTGAACCCCATAACCCAAATATTTTGAGATAAAGCTTAGCAGAAACCTGAGAATCATCCAGAAATTCTTTTTGGGCCATTCTGGCAACAAATGAAAGGAATAAGAAACTTGATAAGTTTCATTCTTCATTTTACACAACGAGGGAGAGACTTATGAGCAGTGGTCTGAGACTCTGCTTAATTTGGAACAAGTGGAGTGTGAGAGTGTGTAAGTCAGAGAAAGCAATAAGGTAGGGAGAGATAGATGGATGGGGAAAAGAGAGAGTTGTGGAGAGGACACGGGAGAGATAAGCCAGTAGCCATACCAATAACCATCCTGTGTTTAGGTATCCCGACTCGGATCTCATCTTGGACAATGGCGCTTAAATTATCACACATGGAGTCTATAGACTCCAAGTGTTCCGG
The DNA here is from genome assembly GCF_963993115.1 of Abramis brama. Lineage (NCBI taxonomy): Eukaryota > Metazoa > Chordata > Actinopteri > Cypriniformes > Leuciscidae > Abramis > Abramis brama. Next base: position 31,934,080 of record NC_139979.1, on the reverse strand, counting down.
GCAATCCTGGGAAATCTTGTGACGATCAAACCACACATGAGACAGAGCCCCTCGCATGGGTGTGTACGGCCTAAAAACAATCAATTACAGCAGTAAAACAGACAAAGTAATAATTTTAATAAAACAAACAAAGTTAATTATGTTAATTACTGCATTCACACAGTTGTGGAAAATGCTTCGTAAAATGTTTGGAATGAACTGAATTTCAGCTTTAACTGTTCAGAAAATGTAATCTTATCTTCATTTAACTCTTTCCCCACCATTGACGAGTTTTCCCGGCAATTCCTGTTTTCACTGTTATATGGTAGGGGGCGCTATTACACATCTTCTGAAAGAGTACAGAATCTCAAGATTCAAAAAGAAGCGAAAATCAGGCCCATTTTAGGAGGGCTTTATCCCCCCCCCAAATATCTGCGATTAACTCCGTACACTAATTCGTGACCACCTCAGTACCCTTGAAAACGGGCTCCTCCCTGTATTTTAGTCAGCTTTTTTCAGCGTGTTCCTCAATCCGTAGCGGCACAGCGCCAGCGTCAGAAGCAGAGGATGACGTGTGTGCATTTATTGATAGATTGTTATGATATCTGTGTAGTTCTTTGTCATAAATGCAGTTTACATAATATGATGCAGGAGCAATTCAAGATGGTTCCCCATCCACTGTAAAATTCTATGAAATTCCTTTCATCTAAATGGAATTAGACTTTATGACTTTTCCTACTCTTGCTTCCTTAAGTGCAATAAAATTGCTGAAATTTGTTATATTAATTTTAGAACAAATCCAAAAGCAAAACACGTGAAAAGACCTGCAAATGAGCTAATGAGTGTTCCTCTGCAGCCATCTACTGGTTATAGTGGTAAGTTCATGTCATTTTCATGTTAAAAGTATGTTTGTTTCCCACCAGATGACAGAAATCCTCCACGAAAGTTCAAAGTTAATTGTACTGCACAAATGTAGAGTTAAAAAATAATAAATAATAAATAAAGTGTTTAAAACATTACATTACGATTAATCGCATCCAAAATAAAAGTGTGTGCTTACTAGGGGTGTAACAATATATCGTGTCACAATATATCGCAATACAAAAATGCAACAATATGTATCGTGAATAGTGACAATATGTATCGTGAATAGTTCACCCAAAATAAAAATTACTATGTGAGAAAAAAATAAAGTTTTCAGAGTTTTAGTGTCAGTACTACATTAAAATATTATATATAATGTTGAATATAATGTATAATAATGCAATAGGGGAATATCTGTGTGAAAAAGTGGCCTACATTATTTTAAATGTATCTAGTCAGTGACAGAGAAACATATTCGTCTAAAATAATTCTGTATTTTCAGCTTCAGAATCATGAATATTTTTATTCTGGTGTCTCTATTGTCCTGTGCTTTGGGTTTCCAGCACCAAGTCCAAGAATATTCATTTATACACACAATGTAATATCAAATTTATCAGTTTAATAAACAGTAAATTTTTTTGTTAACCTTTTATCATATGTCTTGGAGTATCACAATAATATTGTATATCGTGAGTTCAGTATTGTGATATGTATCGAATTGTGACATGAGGGTATCGTTACACCCCTAGTGCTTACATTTGTGTGTGTACTGTGTATAATTATTTTGTATATATAAATAAACACATGCATGTATATATTTAAGAAAATTTTGTTATTTATAAAATGTATATTTCTATATATTATGTGTAAATATATATATACAGTATATACATTTAAATATTTCTTAAATATATACATGCATATGTGTGTATTTATATATACAAATTAAATAATTATACAAAGTACACATGCATATATTATGTAAACACAAACATTTATTAATCATGATTAATCGTTGCCCAGCACTAAAAAAATATATATACTGTATATATAAAATATTTTACCCACAAATTGACAATATAGACAATTAAATTATTAAAATGTTGTCTATATTCTTAATGAATATTAATGAATATAAGCTGGATATTTTAAAATTATTAGAAATAATTTTAATGTTCAGGGATTGTAGAACCTACTGTATTGTTCATGCCTAATCTAGTATACAATGTATTAAATTATAAATGTATAATTATATATTATTGTATAATATAATCATACCCTCATTGGGGGCTGAGACCCCCTAATATTGACATCCTAGAATTGCCCCTGGTCGAACCCACGAAGAGATATATGACCATTCAAGCGGTGGACTCGATCTGCTCCATCTATGTTTTTAACATCGTTCTGAATCTGAAGTCTTTGACAAAAACATGATTTTTTCAGCTTTTTGTTTGAAAAGTTAGTCCAAAAATGCTGGTGCTGGCTGGCAACTTAAAAATAAAATGCAGGTGGGGAAAGATTTAAGTTATAAAATTGTTTCTATTAAGGTTTTAATTTAAGAAATAAAATATAGTGCAAGCTCTGAGCCCTCCCAAATATAAGTTTTACATGTTTTCTTACAGACATCTGAATAGCATTTTTCTTTCACTATCTATCTGTCCCTAGTCGGGGATATACATATATATATATATATATATATATATATATATATATATACAAATTTTTAATAATATGGTTAAGTAGTACGTTTGTAAACAATGAATTCAGTTAATGCTGTTTATATAATAGTTCGAGTTCTTAGCTTAGTGGGCTTATTGTCCACTTGATAATAAGCTTGACACTTGACATAAAAAGTTGTATGAATTATAATGTTCAGGGTGTTTACCTGGATGGCGCTGTGGGATAAATCACCCGGATGTTTTCAAATGCCAGGTTTTGTCCCAAAACATCACAAACCCAGCTGAGCAAACCTGGCCCTGTGTCTCCTAAATGAAACTGAATTTAGTTATTATACTCAGCCACACTGGATTAAATTATTCAATTGTGTCTAAACTAAACTTGTACAGTACAAACAGTACAAACACAATATTTGCATGAAACCATATCTGCAAGAAAATATTAGGTGCCTGTTGAATAAGCATATGGCTGTTAAGGTGTTCTGAGTTGCAATGCGTGTTATAAGCTGATACTGATACTGCTACAGTGTTTGGGGTGGTACTGGCCCAAGTCTAAAGAACCCACCTAAAGTCTCTAGATATGAAGTTCCCTTCAATGTAAATCTTAGTGTGTCGAGCACCTGTGTTCACGCACGCTATCAAATGCGTGAGACTGTATGAATTTACTAAGTTACTAAGTTAAAGTTACTAAGTTAAAAACAAAGTAACTTTATTTTTGTATCATTTAATGCAGTTGACACTCCTGAAACTTTGCAATGTCTAAGTGGTTGATGGTCCTCTTAGCAGCATGAAAAGCAAAACTTTTATTCTTAATGTAAATGTGTTAAACAGAAAGCAAGCAGGGAGCGCTACCATTACAAGCTGTCGTTACTTTTATTGAACTCACAGTTGATCTTTTATATTTCGTGTTTACAATATTGGTTATAATTAGAGGATTCGTGAGCCTGTTAATGAATTTAAAAAAATATGTTGGACCATGTAAATATGTATATGTCTGACCAAATTAAAAGGTAGAGCTAATAATTAATAATAATAATGAAACCTTTGTAAAGCAACCCCGAGTATAAATAGGCACTATAAAAAGTATTAAAAAGGTGCAATGGAGTATAAAAAAAGACTATAAAAAAGTGCAATGTTTTGGTCTTACTGACAGACTGTCTCAGATCAGCCAGTGAGCAGCCAGACCTGAAATTACTTGTGAAAACAGTGCAGATTTTTCACTAAGAATAAGGACTTCTTTTGATTCTTGTTAAGTTTATTTGCTCAAGAATGTTTTTCTTTATGCATTTTGGCATTTTTTTAATACTCTGCGTATGAATGCATTTTTGCATTAAGAATACAGCAAGACAAACTATTAATCCTTTTTTTAATGTTTTTTTTCTTTCTTTTTTTTTCAGTGACACTTTAAATAGGACAACCATTAAAGGACCAGTAAGACTTAACTAGATGATAAACTGTAAATACTCAGTAAAACTACAACTATTGTCTCAAGTATGCCTAAATAAAAGTCTTACGATCCAAGTTTGTGGCCCTTTGCACTTTATGTGGTTTAAAATGCAGTCCTCTTGCCTCCGAAGTTGAGTAGCCCTGATTTAGATTGATATAATACACATGCTATGAGGGTGAACAGAGGGATTTTAAACGCTTTCAGTGTGTGGTCACATAGGCTACCTATATGCAAGAGAGAGATAGCCGTAGTTCATTAAATTATTGCGCTCTGTCTGCACTAATTCTTTTAATTGCTTGTCTTTGAACAAGTCAGACGAAGTTTCACATCAATCGGTGCGTTTTGACTACATTTGATACAGTTAACCCGCGTCTCTTGCGTTTCATTCAGCTGTCATGCGTGAACTGCGTGAAAGAGCGCTGTTCCGGTTTATAAAACTTCTCTTTTCAAAGGTGTGAGCACAATGCATCATGAGAAAGATTTTAATAATTCTTCAAATCACCTGAGCCATGAAGAAAGATAACAGAAGCAGTGTGTTTTCCAGTCTGACTCACAACACTCTTCTGTAGTTTAACTGCAGCCATATTCATCCCGTGTTATCTCGCGATATTACCAACGTCATACACGTCACAGATCGCGTTCACCATTTAGGCTACTACTGTATAACTCATCACTTTATTCACAAAAACACATTTTTTCAAGACTTTGCCTAGATTTCTTCTCTTTTCAAAGGTGTGAGCACAATGCATCTGCATGAGAATTATTTTAATCTAGGCTACTCTTCTAGTTATTATTGCTCACACCTTTGAAAAGAGACGTCTTTATCACTTTATCTCTGAGATTTCCCTTATTATAAAATCTCTTAAACTCATTGATACCAACAAGAACAAGTTTCTAAATAATTATGATCATATTTTTCTTACTGGTTGAGGTGTCATTTGCCTGTATTTTCTCTCTCTTTCTCTTTCCTTTTCAATTTATGCTAATGTATTAAATGCAGTGCTGTTTGTTTTCTTGCAATAAATAAAAATAAAAAATCGTGAAACTCCTCACAAATGAATGATTGTTTGGTTTTATGTATAACATCCGAGGGCAAACTCGTGCGTTAAATTTTTTTAGAAATTTTGGACCCTATGAAAGAATATTGGCCCAAAAGTGTGTGGGCCCTTAGAATCGGTAGCCTACTAGAAAACAGGTCTGTAATTAAAATGAGTTTTTACTTTCAATACACAAAATAGTAATTTTAAGTAAGGGAGGTGAAACCAGGAAATCTGAACACCAGTTATTTGTGTTATCTTTGATATAGCCCTATAGTGAAAAATAATTTATATTTGACATCAATTATTTGAAATACATTTATTTTACTACAAATATATTTACATATGTATGTGCTTAATATAAATACCCTGCAATTGTACTTTTGATATACTAAATTGATATAATTGAAGTCTGCCAAATTAGAACTTTTTTTTTTTTTTTTACTTAATGCACTTTAGTTATCCAGAAATAGTGCTGAGGTCCAACTAAAGATATACTTAATATGTTTGATTGTGCTAACTACTGCAATTATACCTTAGGTACAATTTAAATATCTTGCATTTTAAGACAGATGTATATATTAAAACACATTTTAGGCTTAATATTAAGAAATGTGTATTGTTCAATAAAGAAATACTCCAAAAAAGTTGAATTATAATATTTATATCAGTAAGTCTCAAGCAATACGTAAGTAAATATGTGTTAATGTATTTGAAATACGTTTTGGTATAGGTTTTTTTTCACTAGGGAGGCTACTTGTATTCAGGAGTCAGGACCAGCATCCAGTGGCCCCCTTGTTTTTAAACTCCAAGTGTTAGCAAAAATGACTTTGGCCAGTACATTTGACATTGCTGGACAGTTGGATGGTTAACATTATGCATGGTTTAATTCGCAATTTATTTATTTTTTAAATTTTTTGAAAGGTGAATATTTCTGTTACTACAAGAATAACACAATGTAGAGTATATTAAAATAATGCAGAATATAGTTTTATGGCTGTTAAGAAATACATAGTCAGTTACTTTTCCTAATTCACACTTACATAACATTTTACTTACATAAAAACCCTGTCTAATAAAAAGTTATACAGCTCTGTTACATTGAACATCATTGTTTACTCAAAGAGATTTAGGGGATGTCTACAAGTTACTTTAAACACATACTGGGTCTTATCTTTCATAAACTAAGTGCCGTTTCACTTTGATTCTGGTACATTTCATTTGCTTTGAATGCTCAGACCACACATTCTGCGTCCTAAATCTCACCTCCTTCCACCTTTCCTCTCACTGTGTGGGAGGGATGGGCTACATATGTGTATAAAATAGTGTCTCTGTTTCCAATACTGACAAATGACTGGAGAAGATCCCCCCACAAATCAGTCCTGTATCACACTGTCTGTTTACGCCTGCCTTCTATAGGCAGCCTGATAGTGGACCTGTTACATTTAAAAAATGGGACCCATTTGTTTATTTTTTTTCATAATATCTGAACTGAATGTTTTCACAAGTACATCAAATACTGTAAGAAAATATATGGTCATATGGTATTGACTGAGATAATATAATTCATCTCAATTGCAACCGAAGAAAAATGGTCATGTCTATGATTGTTTATAGATTTTTTTTTTTTTTTTTTGGCTTTAGAAGTTTTGTATGAGACATCACAGCATAGGATACTAACAGAATGAGACAATTTATTATAAAAATTATATTATAAAAGTGTAAATAAAAAACTACATAATTGCATATACAAAACATATTCTTTCATATACTTTCTCCTTTAAAATGGACTCTTGGATTCAACCCCATGCAGCGACATTTGCTGTTGTTGGTGTTTCTTCCTGGCTGTATTTTAGGGAGTGGCTGTGGATATCGTGTGTTTGAGCTTGACACTTGACACTGTTATGGCATTTGTCCTTTCTCTGTGTGCAGTCGTGGTTTGCTTCATTGTTCCAGCAGGGACAGTTTGTTTGGAATGTTTAATTGCAATGGTTGAACTGTGTTGAACTGCACACAACCCGACTGGCCCTGTGATCTCAATATAGTGGCCCTCTTTACTGTTTCATTTATTTTAGCTGGTAATAAGGGATACACTGATATGAAAATTTTGGCCGATACAATAACCGATAATTCTTTACATTTAAAAGCCGATAACCGATATATTGGCCGATAAATTTAAATTCAAATTTTGATATACTTTGAAAGCCTGTATACTAAACCCAAAGAATTTACAACTTTTTATTACAATAGTCATAGTGTATACAATTATAATGAAATGACAGTCCGAATCATAGCTTTTAATGTTTTGCATTGCTGTTTGATTGCGCGCGCTGAAGCGGAAGAGAACGAGCACTGGGAAACTGAAGAACTGTTCTAGAAAGTTATTTAAATCAACAAAATGCATCCTATGTGAGATTAATCAGATATTTATATTACATTAACTTTATATTACGAATTATATCTGCACAAAATGACGTGAATGCACAAGCGAACTTGACTGTGCTGGTCAGAACGTGTAATCCCTGTTCTGGACACGCTATTTCCACAACAACCACAACAACCCAGAGAATTCGCAACGTTTTATATAATGTGCCCATTATAATAGCATGTAGCCTATGACAGTCCCAATTATAGTTATTAATGTGCATTGCTGTTTGAGCTGCGCACGCTAAAGATAAAGATGATCGCTGGTACAATTAAGCACTTTACTGCATCGTTCATTACCTCAACCAAACGCATCTTATATTAGATTAATCATATATATATATATATATATATATATAGTGCTGTATATATATATATATATATATATATATATATATACACACACACAAAATAGACATATTACAACTTACAATGGCACAAAATCTGTGCTTGTCATGAAGGCGCTCGTCGCGCTGAAACACTGGCGAACAAGAATTCACAACATTCTTTTACAGGCATGTTCATATTATAATGTTATGAAGCCTATGTGACAGATTTGTGCTGCACATGTTGCACTTAACTGTATTTTCCTTTTCGAAGTTATTCCAATCATTCAAATCCATCATGGCGAACAGCACGCATTTCTCAACTTAAGTAAATAATCTATCTATCAGCTTTGATATATCGGCCTAATTTTCTTATCGGATCGATAACGATAACATAAAAAATGACCATTTATCAGCCGATATGTGTGGTCGATATATTGTGCATCCCTACTGCTAATCCTAAACTCTTCATTTAGCCTCTATCTTAACCTTCTATCTGGGTGATGTTGTGATTCCCTCTGTGTGTTCGAAAAGCATCTTCTGGGTTTCCAAAAGGTGCTGTTTGGGCGTGACCCAATTTTAATTGGCCAATGACAGTCCATGACATCATTACTGAAGCGCCTGTGAGTATAAGAGGGCATCTGCAAAGTACTGTATGTCATCAACTTCCTTGTCTGAAGGAGACGAGCAGGCAGGCCAGAGACATTGCAATGAGATGCAGTGTCTCGATCCCCTTTTCAGGGAACCATGGTTACAGTCATAACCTGAGACGTTCCCTTTTGAAGTGGAACTCAACACTGCGTCTTGGATTGACTGTATGGTTAACAAATATCCATTCCGCCATCCTGCCTCATTTTCTGTGCCTATGCACAGCAATATGGGGATAGCATAAATTGACTCTACGGACTTACTTAGCCGAAGTCAGATGTGTCAATCGTACAGGGTGCGTCCTAGGACTCATGTAGGCTGTCAAGTGGTAATATTCCCTCAGCCAATTACCCAAGCTTCTATGCTCCGTGACAAGTAAAGTCCTGTCTCTACAACCATGCTGAAAGGATATTGTACAGCACCAATCACAGCTTCTCATCTGAGCTGCCCCAGATTCTGCAGTTGGTTATTATTGCAGCGGTCTGTCATCACTGGTTAATGTCAAAATATGTGAGATGACCAATCAAATCAAAGTAGGCGAGCTTTATGTTTACAGAAGCTGGTGAATGAGAATTCTAGCGCAGCGCGACGCTTCAGTTAATAGTCATAAAGTGTGAGATAAGGCGTAAGTAGCAAAATTATACATTCCATATTTGAATTTCAATGTTGTAGTATAGAAATGTTAAACGACTGACACAAATAATCAGGCAAACTAATAATCTAATTGCGCCATTTTGAATTGAAAATAGGCCTACAGTTTACGTGATTCATGTAATGTATTAATTAGTCACAGACAATAGCTGCGTTTACATGGACCCTTATAATTGGATTGATGGCTCAATCGGACTGAAAAACCTTTCCAACGATTGAGCTTGATCCGATTGCAATTTCGATGTACATTCTCTGTATATTTGTGCAGTGTGTGCATGTCAAAAAAAAATTTCTGATTTTAAGCTTGTGACATATAAACACGTACATCAACCCGATTACTTTATCGTTCATATAAACACCGTGTTTGGATTCATCAATCGGATTGATTTCATTCCGATTGAAACATAAGGTGTCCATGTAAACGTAGCTACTGTGAGGGGACAAGAAACATGAACGAAGCCGTTTTCATCAGATTAGTGAATGTATATATATTGTGTCTATATTGCTGCAGGGAAGCTACAGCTCTACTACCCCAGTGCAATCGAGGGAAAGCGTTCACACCCTCCTGGATTCATCCAGGATCTAAAAGACTCCCGCCACTCCCAAAGGTTCCCAATAACAAGAAGGGATAATAAATGGCAAATAACCTCTACTTGTTAGGTTCTACATGGATCGTTGAAGGCTCCAATGGGGAGCGGAGGACCATACTTTAAACCCCCTACAGCGGGGGGAGGGTTCCTGAAGAACAACCTACCAAAGGAAGCCTGCTAAGTGGTAGCTACAGCATTCGATATTGCTGCCCTTCTAAAAGGGAGCCAATGGGGAGCTATTCTACTTAAAGACCCCAGAGTCCTGAGAGAGGCAGCTCAACCCTCTTAGCACACTCATCTTAGACCTGCTATAGCCCGTACTTGATTAAATTTGCACTAGCCATAGTCAGTGACAGAAAACAAGGAGGGACACCGCCTCAGGCAAGCATCCTCAACTCGTTAGCATTGTACACTATCAGGGTCAACTAGACAGGTCTATTTCTCTAAAGGGAATCAATATCCCGTCTTAGAAGGGAAGGAGAAGGGATTTTACTTCAATCCTGTTTACCAAATTGCTTCCTATCGATTCCTTCCCTCTGATCTTGTCTTTTCCTCCTAGAGTCCTACTTCCTCTGTGCTCTACTCCTCGAAGGAGTATTCCTCAGTCCTCAGTCCTCAGGCTGTGATGGACCAGGTCCCCCAGAGATTTTAGGTGAAGATGTACTTCCTAAAAGCAGCTGACGTGCCCTCGCCTCTCTAAACTTCCCCGACCACCGTCTCTACAGATATGTTGAAAAGTTTTGAGGATGAGAGTCATTGATGTCCGTCAAGTTCAACCACAGATGCTTCTCCGTTGCCATAGTTGCCGCCCTTGAACGACCAACTGCATCAGCTGTTTGTTTGGTGGCCCTAAATCTGTGGTACGGCCTGACAGGAACCTCTCGTTGAGTCTGCCACAAGCAATTTCCTGTCTTGCATTCCCCCAAACTAGATCCAATCTAGTGTGACATGGGCCATCACCTCCAACAACTCCTCGTATGCCGGGCTGGCAGGCTGAGAGGGCTCACTACAAGCGATATCCTCGCCCTACTTAACCACATCCGCCTCATCCTTGCTCGATGGTGCCAGCAACATGCTATTTGCTGGATCAGAAGAGAGACAGTACATCCTGATCCAGCAGATTGCTTGAGTCGGCGACTGAGGAATGCGATAGAGCCATACCTTTCTCAAACTCCTTAGCCACCTTGACCTGCGATCCCCATGACTTTAGTCTCTGCTGTGCCAGGGGTGCAGACGCCTGTCTCACATCCCTAGAGATTTAGGCAGTGGGCCAAGTCCGTCTATCTCGTTTAGTTTTTGATTTGACAGTTACCCAGCAGCTGTCTGGCTCATTTTTTTTATTTGTCTGTATGAATAATTCACAAAAAGATTACCGATTGTTTCCAACGCCAATTGTTGCACATTAAAGTATAAAAATAGATTTAATTTCACTAGCTGATCACAAACGTTGGCCGGAGTGAGATCCAATCAACGCTTGTGTTGTTACCTTGTTGAATTGATTTGGCCAATCACGTTATTCGTTGAACCGGCGTCGTGTCAATCTGAAGCCAAATCCATGAGTCTACAACCCAACCTGGAGAGACCGGTGTGTCTCGGCAAGACAACGTCAAGGTAAGATTTGTTTTACAATGATTATACACCCCTGTATCTTAATGCTTTTCATATAAGTTGTATTTAAGACTGCAAGCTATAGTTCACCGTGAATATATGAGTTGTCGTTGATGAGAACAGTAACGTTAGCCACGAAAGAATGTTGGTAGTGGAGCAGTAACGTTAAAGCTAGGTCTAATGGTATGTTGCTTAGGCCAGGGGTTTTCAAAGTGGGGGCCGCAGCAAGTTGAAAAAAAAAAAAGTTAAAAAACGTTAAAAAATAAATATTTGCTAATATGAGTATTGTTATGAAAAAACATTATAATAATTTGTTGCTAGTGACAAGGCTAGTGACAAGAATTGGCCGATTTTCACGTGATTTTCAGTCTGACATATGCCGATTCAAATGCACTCGGGCGCCGCATGAATAACATCGCACAACATCAACATCACACATGCACACAGAACGCACATGTAGGAAACCTTTTGATTTACGGCCGTTTCAGATCGCGAGCGGCGCGTGAGCAGCGCGAATTTTTTTCGGCGTGCATGTTCAGTGAGTGCATTAACACCGCGAGCTGGAGCAGCGCGTGAGCGTCAAGCAGGAGCGTCGCATGAGCAGCAGTGAAGCGGAGGGTTTCGACGCCGAGTCTATTTTTGTAGCGCTGCTCACGCTCAGTTAAAGTGAAAGCACACTTTTGATGGACAAAATAAATATGATTTCACTCAAAAAAATGCACATAATTTGCATGTATAGTGTGTTTTAACAAGGAGTAGGCTATGTCAGAAAAGAAAATGAAGACAAAAATATTTATAGAGAATGTATCCATTTAAACTTGTTTTTATTAACCAGTTTGGGTAAAAGTGGTGTTTTATTATATATATATATATATATATATATATATATAGAAAATAAATATTTGTGTGTGCTGTAAAGTGGTTAGAAAAAATGAAATCAGAATCGGCTTAAATCTGTATCGGCAGGTCAAACTCAATGAAAAATCGGAATCTGCCTTGAAAATTGTAATCGGTGCATCTCATCTTTCTGATTGGCTGGTATCAAACACCATCACATAATCTGATGTTCACCTAGATGTTTTATTTATTTATTTCTACATGTGCCGTGCTGTAGTATTGTCGATGGGTTCAATACGGGGGGCCTTGGCCAGAACCTAGTGGTATTTGGGGGGCCTTGGCATGGAAAAGTTTGGGAACCCCTGGCTTAGGCTAATCCAAAATAATCATTCGGTACATACACAATGAACTAAGCAAAGAGTATTCAAATACGGGATAATTACGGGAAAATATTTAAACGGGAAGACTGCAGGAAATAAGTCTGACTAAGGGAGAATCACGGGGTAAACGGGAGGGTATGTCCAGGTTGGTTACAGCAAGCTACCTAGGCTACAAGTAAGCTAGACTAATTATCAGCTAAAAAGAGTGCAAACCAAAACAAAGAAATTATTTCAAATCAACTTTATAGTGGTAGTCATGGAGTTATTTAAGCCAATTATGGTTGATTGTCACGATTGATAGTGGTTGGGCTTCACCTACACAACAGAACAGGTATAAGATGGAATATGGTGGAAAAATATTTTAGTTAAAGATGACTGTTTTTGAGCTATTTAACAAAATTATTTGTGGTCAGAACTGCAGTAGTCTTGTCAAGCTTGTTTAAGATGGTTAGCATCTTAATACAAATGTCAGGATGAAAAGTGTGATTTAAAATGATCTAGTAATGTGCGCTTTCTGTGTTTATTTATCTGAATATAATTCAGTTGTTTATCTAACACACAGACACGGACAGGACAACATCATATCTCTCCACACCCAAATGACTACAGAGGTGATCGTTGATGGAGCAGGTCAAGATCACGGAGTTGCTTAGTATCCACATCACAGATGACCCATCTTGATCTATCGACACCACCAACAGAACCTGGCCAAGAAAGTCCAAAAACCTCTGCACTTCCTCCCACAGTTGAGGAAGGCTCATCTCCCAAAAATCCATCCTCTTAACTTTCTATAGGGGAATCATAGAGAGCCTCTTCCTTCCACCCCCACCCTCCAATAACCTAAGGGCAGCTGATTGACTCTTGCACAAATACACTGGTAGTTTACACTACGATGCTGCTACATTGGTTTATTTTTAAATTTGCTATGAACATTTGACCCCACTTACACACAAATTGCACTGCCTTTTGCTACTTGTCATGTCATCCACTTACACAATAATACTATATTAATTAGGGATGAGTCACGATTTTCGAATATTCGATTAGCTGATTTTATTATAGAATAGGATGTGCGGGATGATTGTCTTTAAAAAATCCCCATGTTTTAGTTGTGGTTATAAGTTGCAATCCTAAATTCACATAAAATTTGTATACATTTAATAAATATTCTTAATATTTGTTGTTTTTGTTTCTATGTTTGAGCTTGTATATCTCAATATTAATAACAGTCTGGTTAATTTTGAGTCTTGAAAAGTAAACTCTCAAGGGTTGGATTTCTAAATATATGTTGGTTATGTGTCTATTCAGAATGACTTATGAGCAGCAACCTTTTTATTTTGGGTATGTCATGTATGCATCACTTGCCAAAATTGGGGCTGACTAGTAAGGGGTTAAACGTATATAAACGAAACGTATGTTTAAGTTTTTTAACTTATATTTAAGCGTCACACCGCTCCGCTTTACTCGCATGCTCTCATTTCATTAATAAAAATAATTTAGTAGCCTATCCTTGCCTTGTTTTTGAATGAATAAATCAAATAGTGTAAAATACATTTCAGAGAAAGTTTTTCTCAGTCTTTTCCACTGGCCAAATAGTATTTTTAATTGATTTATATTTTTAATGGAAACAGATAGACCTTGTTGTGCATTATTTGCACGAAATCATTTTCTCAGACAATCTGGATTACAAAAAAAAGATTACTTTGCCTCCGCTGTAGAATCTGTGTTCATTATTTACATTGGTTGCAAAGGAAACGGGAGGTTTTCTAACGTTATGATTAGTACTCCTGCTTCTTTGCCGGTTTAAAAAAGTAAGAGTTTGTAAGGACATTTTGCGTCAAATGTGCATACAACAAAGTTGGAAACAATGTCTGTAGTACTTATACGATTTTATTACATGACCTCAGCAAAAAAAACCTTACACAGCTGTGAGGTAAGTATTAAATTCGTAATTTCGAGGTCCGGCCCACCGCCTAATTAGGGCCAGAGCTTACTCATTGTGAATTTCTCACAATGGGCACATTCAGATCCCTCGAGAACTGAATGCATGTGCTCCTCAACCAAACACATAACAGTTTGTGTGTGTCCTCAGGTACCAAAAACCTGGGACATATATAGGGACACACTTCCTGAAATGCTTACTTGAGGGTTTATCAATAATGATCACCTAACATGCACTAAATCAAACAAACGGCTCCTGAAGATAAAAACATTGCAGGTGCCCTTACTCATGGGCACTTCACCCTGGTGAAAAAATAATAATATGCTAAGTATACTTGCAGCCAGACTAATTATCAGTATACTTCAAGTGTGTTAATGATTAGTTAACTTGAAGTGTGCTATTTTGAAACAACTAATTTTGTACTAAGTATATTTTAGTTGTAATTAAATTGTAGTAAAGCATAACTTTAAGTGTATTTAGTGTACGTTTGTGTGCTAAATTGGAACAACTTCAAGTATACTTAGTATACTTTAAGTATATGCCTGTGTAGGGACTAATTGCTTGATTAGTGATATTAAAGTGTACTTTATTTGTGTTACAAGTACATTACAAATTCATTACGAATGTCTTCGAAACATACAAGCAATATACCATAAGTGTATATATATATATATATATATATATATATATATTTTTTTTTTTTTTTTTGCATTTTCACTTTTTATTAGCATAGGACAGTATCTAGACAGGAAGTGAGGAGAGAGAGAGAGAGAGAGAGAGAGAGAGAGAGAGAGAGAGAGAGAGAGAGAGAGAGAGAGAGAGAGAGAGAGAGAGAGAGAGGGGGGAGGAATGGGATCAGGAACAGTTCACAAGCCGGGACTCAAACTCAGGTCTCCCGAAGCACATTTCGGCACACTTGCAAATTGCATACTTTGTCTTCAATAACAAATGTACATTATTATACAAATAAAACTTGGCTATACTTTGTACAAAATACTATTGTATAGTAGCCTGGCAAGCCAGACCTACATCAAGATGTTAGGTATAGCAACTCACCATAGACACGGCTCAATCCGAGGGGCGGGATAAACGGCTGTCTTTCAAATTCCCTCTGCACGCAATAGGACAGCGCTTCAACCAACCAGAGCGTTTTCCCAACAGCGGAGCTAGTTGATAGATTCAACTTTTGCCATATCTGGCCGGCAAAACTACGAACACATCTTCCTTTTTTTAAGAATGACTTAAGTGCCGTTCTTTGCTCTTTTCTCAAAGAAAAACTTAACTCCAAGTCCTCCAGAGTCGCGGCCAAAGCTGATTCGAAAGACTGTTCTCCAGCAGCAGCCGCCATTCTTTGTTTTCAAGTAGCAGGGAACCGATGCAACTCTGTCGTCATTATGTTAAGCCCGCCCCGCCTACTCTATACACGACGTGATTGGCCTGACCCAATTTAGGTTTTTGCAGCTCGAAAGTCAACGGAGAGTTGCTAGACTGCCCTGGCTGCAAAATACATTTTGCTGCCGCTAGGGTGCGTCTAGATTTCTAGGCTAATTGTATAGGCTATATAATGTATTTTGAAAGTATACTTTCAATGCATTGTTACTGTCATAGATCGCGCCTCTGTGGCTCTCTCCATTCATCAAAGAACACCTTCACCAGAGTATTGAACTTCATTTCCCATAAACCCCGTACCTAGGACTAATCACCCACACAGGTGTTCCCAATTCTCCTCTCCATATAAACTGCATTCTGACTCTCACACATTGCGAAGTCTTGTTTTGCCCCGGCTAACATTTCCAAGCATTTACTCTCTGTTATTGATTCCCCGTGTACTGATTTGTGACTGTTCTTCGACTCCCGATTCCTTGCCTGCTGCCTGCCCTGATCTTCTGCCTGTTACCGTTTACTCTGATTACTGCCGCCTGCCCCGACCTCTGCCTGGTATTGTTTATGTTCTTGGATTACCTTCGCTATAGTTTACGCTGTACTCTGACCACTGCCTGTTGTGACTATCCTTAATAAATACTGCAAATGGATCCGAACGTCTCTGACTCTGCATCACAGTTACAATGATCATTTCCAGCAGTTAAAATATACCTAAAATATCTTTTTTGAAAATATACTACAGTACAATTATTTTAAAGTGTGTTTAATTATTTTAAAGTTGTATTGTGAAAATAGGTAAAATCATGATGCTAATATACTTTTAATATATTTTAAATTAGTAAAATTTTTGTTAGTATATTTGCAATGTACTATTGAAAAAGGGAATATATTTCAAATACAATAGTATACTTTTTTTTTCACTAGGGCAGTAATGACATCGTGTACTGTTGTTGGCCAATAAAATTGTTGTGTTTACACTTGTGTTTCAGACACCGGTCACACTGATGACGCTCCTCAAAGCGTCAATCCAAGATGCAGTGTTCCACTTCGAAAGGAACCCAGGTATGTGCTTTCCACAGGACGGAAGACTAATGCATTTGTTTTATCCCAATTTCTTTCTGGTTGGCCTGCCCCTTAACAGTCCTGACACAGAAAAGACAGCTGGAAAATGTGGACCCAAAAGGCTAAAAAAGTGTTCATTATGTTAAAAGGGGCATTTACCTCTGAACAAGTTATGCTGGGTGCACTAGCTTCTCTCTCCTTCATCTTCCAAAAAGACACGTCAAACTATTGAGAGTCAAAGTTGTCATTTCCCAGGAACATCTAGTGGCCATCTTATTGGCCAGAAGCTCAGGTCTCCCATAGAGTTAGAGTATTCAGCTATCGGGAAGAAAGGCCTGGCAATTAACTGAGTAATCCTGGAGCTATACTGTACTTGGTCACAGTTTATACTGGACATGCTCTTCTGCTTTTAGTGGTATGGATGACACAAATCCAAGAATGAGGACATGCTTCAAGACTTCCACTTTGCCATTAGATATCGGATGGAGCACATAACAACAATGCATATTCATGTCTTGTGCATTACTGGTGACTAAAGGCTCATGGTTGGCAGAAAAGTTATTGAAAGATAAGAAGGTAAGCATCTGTTTATATATCTTTGCGTTGAGATTTGAGAGGATATATGAGGATGCTTCTCTAAAACTTTCATATGGAGCCGTGAAGCACATAGCAACAGTGCCACACTGCAACAGTGAAATTACTGTACAGTACCATTGGCAAAAAGTGACAAGGAAACAGTTTAAAGGCACAAATCACCTCCAGATGTCTTTTAGGGATGCTATTTGTTCTTTCTGGTTGAGTAAAGAATACTTTACCACACGACCACATTAAAAGTAATTTTGAACTCATTTACACTGCAGGTCTTAATGCCCAATTCTCAACTGTTGACTATATCTGATTTTTTTTGACGACTGGCTTACAACTTCTTTTAAAAGTGACCCATATCCAATATCTACATTTACACTATACACTTGCGAAACAAGCCAAGGTAGACGTACCGAATCAGAAAAGCTTAGGCCGAAAAGGAAGTAAAAACGGCAATGTGATAATATAAGCTTTTTCTTTCCGCACCATCTTTAAAAGTCAGCAAAAAATTGGTCTCTTAAGGCAGAGAAAAAAGAGGAGAGAAAAGATTCATGTGATCGCAGTTGGTGTCCAGTTGACGTAATTCGTTACAGTCGCTTTTTCAATGACGTACAACTTGGCGACATAGCAGACACAAATGCACATATCCAATTCATATCCGATTTATTTCCACACATGAATGAGACCTGAAACCATACTGAACATATCGGAATCCATGTGCTTTTTTCCTGCTTACACGTTCGTTGGTCATATCTGATCTGTGCCACATGGGAGGAAAAAATCAGAATTGGGTCACTTCAACGATGTACTGTAAATGCGTCCACAGTGTCCCACTGTATTACCCTTTTCCTGGATAACGGGTCAATGGCTGCATTTACACTTGGCATTTACATGTGAGCACCATGATCCGATCAAGCAGATTGGATTATCGGCCACTCAGGACATGCTGCATTTACACTTGTCAACATCAAGCGGCTTCTGTATAACTAATAGGATCTCTGTTTCATGTACAATATTTAAAATAAGTCTGTAATGAAAAAACGGCCCCAGTGCAAAGTCGACCTGAAGTGGTGGGGTTTCTTTTACAAAAATTTCAGTTGCGGAGCTACACGTTTCAAATCTCACAAAACGAGGAGAAGGAGGTTGCAAATAACAATACATTGCAGATGCCAAGATTGAAATGGTAAAAAGAGACATATGGGTCCAAAATCTTTGTCAGGTTGGGTTGCGCATCCTTTACAGACAGTAATCATGCCATGCCATAAAAAGGTCACATTTTCTTAAGTGACAGCTTTGACCTTGATGCAGTCATGAGGGTTTATGTGGGTCCTATGTATGATAATAAAATTAATTTCAGAAATTAAAAACATGTTTATCCTAGAAAAAAATAGTATTTTGAATAAAAAAAACAGGAAAAATAAATATATATATATATTTATAAAGTGGGATAATAGCATGTTTTTCTTAAAAAAAAAAAAAAAGTATGATAAATGCCATTGCGATCCTACATTTTGATGCACTGTTGTATTAATGGAATTTATGTATTGTACTATATATATTCTATATTCATAATCCAATACAAATACCTATTTTTATCTATACATGACACATTGGACATGTAATAAAGCATATCACGTCAACTAGCTTAATACCTTTCTCTGCTTTTATCATATTGAAAAGTTTAAGAGGGGAGGAACTGCACTTTGACGGCTGTGATTTTTCATCACATTGTTTTTCTTCGAGCTTTCTTTTCATGTTGTTCTTTTTTTAAACATGATCTCACTGGTTCATCCCCCATGAGACTCTCATGGCGCACCACTTAGTGCTCATCAGTCAGTGTTGATGAAAGACTTGCCACATTCATACTAAGCATAGCAATGACTAAAACAACTGACCACTCTGAGTCAGCCCATTCTGAGGTGATTTAAATTTGCAGTGCGAATAGGGATGATAGCCTCCAGATGAGTTCTCAAAGTTCCTGTTCCAGAGAGACAAAGCTCACAGGTCATCCTTTGGTCATTCACACATTTGAAGTCTCTCTTCAAACGAAGTGCACGTAATCACAATGTATTATGACTTTCAAGGAGGAATTCGCAAAGTAGTTATGGATTGCATCTTTTATTTGCACATGCTTTCTGCATTGATTTAGTATGTGATTCGGCGAAAGAATTATGGAAATCAGGTAATGGTGCAAACATGGCCAAAAATATTCTGCAAGCTCATTCTTTCCCCCCATTTGATGAATAACTGCCGCCATGATTGCTAGAAAATGTTTGTTTCTTCTTGAGTTCACCTTCTTTACAATAAGGTCAAATTAGTTAACGTTAGGTAATGCATTAACAATAAGCAACACATTTGTTACAGTATTAATCTTTGTTAACCTTGGTTAATAAAAATCCAACTGTTAACTTAGGTTGGTGAAATAAATTTAACAGATACAACTTTTGATTTTAAAGGGTCCTATTATGCCATTTTACTAAGTTTCAATTTCGTTTTTGTGGTGTACTAGAACATGCTTTCATGCTTGATTGTAAACAACATAAAACTTATAATTGCAACTGTTAATATTATTCATTTAATTATAATTATTCATTCTCAAAAACGCAACTAGAAATAATAAGACATACTTATAAGTTGTGATCCATAAACAACAGATTGTCATGACGAAGTGGGAACTGCTATATTTTAGGAGAAGCTTTTGTCTGTAGCCTGCATTGTACTCTCTTAGCACACAGATAAACGTTGGGGTTATAATGTTCAGAAACAGTGTTTAAAATAAATTTTAACAACTCTAAGTTTGTCAGCTTTAGGAAGGTCAAACAAATGAGTTTTGTAAACGGGGTGGGAAAAATAGCGCCTCTTTGGCATAGCAGCAGCTCAGCCAGGTCTCGTCCACTTTTTTTTTTTTTTTTTTGCGTATTCCGAGCGGAGCTTATTTAAAAGAGTAACATTGTGACTTCACAAGATCTGGAAAAAAACGTGTTGTAGTCCAGACAAGCCGTTCGTTGTAGTTCTTGGGAAGTGGATTCTGTTAAATAAAATGCTCATGCTCAATCAGCAACACTTCACACTAACTAAAGTTGAAAAAGTGAAAAAAGCATAATAGGACCCCTTTAATAATGTATGAAATCAACATAAACTAAGATTAATAAATGGTTTCATTGTTCATGTTAACTAATGCTAACAAATGGTACCTTATTGTAAAGTTTTACTGTACCATATCTTTTAAATATATTTCTGTTTCAGTGTTACATCATGTATTGTAAACCAAATTTTCAATCCGGCAGCTTTACTTAAAACTAACCATGCACTAACATTTAAACCTGTAAAAACACCTGCTAAGATGTAAACAGAGTGCATTGCAGTCACATAAGCGCATGTTTCAAAGCAGTTACAGATCCCATTGTGATTATTCCACCTGTCTTTCATTTTGATATTTGTGATCCAGATCAAACTTTTGTGTGGAACAGTGTGCTACACTCCTTGAGAGGCGTTCTGGCGTGGCTAAGAAGTACGGCAGACTTTTATCTCTCATGTGGTCTGCAAAAGCTTGGAGTTCAGCTGGTGATATCAGGACGGCTTTAATACCCCCCACCCCTGCCCCCCGCCTCCACTGACTACTCAAACCGGTGTCCTGCTTCCACCTCTACAGCAGCATGCAATGTTGGCCGCATATACTCGCTGCATTTATGGCTCCACTTCAAAGCTCCTACTGTAACTCTGCCAGAGAGCACCACATAACTCAGCCAACATGAAAGTAAAGCCTGTCGTAAATTTTGTGAAAAAATTGAAACAAACATACCGAAGCCAAACACGTTTATTAAGTAGGAGAACAATGGCATTGCCTTTTGGGCTTGTATATTTGGTGCGTGCCGTCAGCTGTTGCAGGTTTCACTCACTGTGTTTAGCAGCATTTTCCGTAAATGCCCTGGTCATAATTCCATAAACTTCCAGCTATGACGAGATATTGGGTTTTTAGGAATGTGCATGGAGTAGCCAAGGAATTTTTTTGCCAATGTGATTTTATTTTCTAGTTTGACTTTGATGTTGGTCAGCGTTTTCTCTGTTCATTCTTTTATAGAGGAAAATTGGAAGGATGCCTGTCAGCACAAGAGTCAAAGAAGAAAGTGAACAGTTACTACAAAGTATTGTTTAATAAGCTTATAAAACAATATCTACGAGCAAATATTGAAGTGAATTAAGATGTACCACTCTCTTTCTTTGGCTTAAAGGGTTAGTTTACCCAAAAATGAAAATTCTGTCATCATTTACTCACCCTCATGTTGTTCCAAACCTGTAAGTCTTTCGTTTATTCCGAAACAGAAATGAAGATATTTTAATGAAATCTGCCATTTCTGTCCCTCCATTGACAGCTACTCAACTACGACGTTGACGCTTCATAAAGTTCATAAAGAGATCGTAAAACTAGTCTATATGAATTGAGTGGTTTAGTCCAAATTTTCTAAAGCGACTTGATCGATTTGTATGATAAACAGATTTAATTTAGGCTTTTATTCACATATAAACATTCATCAACTCACACATCAGTTGTGGTAAACAGAAGCTCAAGCATGTTCGCCTATACGTGCGAGAACCAATGAGGTTCATTCTCGTGTTACGCAGCACGTTTGAGCTTCTTTAGGAACCAATGAGGTTCATTCTCGTGTTACGCAGCACGTTTGAGCTTCTTCAGGAACCAGTGAGGTTCATTCTCGTGTTACGCAGCACGATTGAGCTTCAGCAAGAACCAATGACGTTCATTCTCGTGTTACGCAGCACGATTGAGCTTCAGCAAGAACCAATGAGGTTCATTCTCGTGTTACGCAGCACGATTGAGCTTCAGCGAGAACCAATGAGGTTCATTCTCGTGTTACGCAGCACGTTTGAGCTTCAGCAAGAACCAATGAGGTTCATTCTCGTTTTACGCAGCACGTTTGAGCTTCAGCAAGAACCAATGAGGTTCATTCTCGTGTTACGCAGCACGTTTGAGCTTCAGCAAGAACCAATGAGGTTCATTCTCGTGTTACGCAGCACGTTTGAGCTTCAGCAAGAACCAATGAGGTTCATTCTCGTGTTACGCAGCACGATTGAGCTTCAGCAAGAACCAATGAGGTTCATTCTCATGTTACGCAGCACGTTTGAGTTTCAGCAAAAACCAATGAGGTTCATTCTCGTGTTACGCAGCACGTTTGAGCTTCGGCAAGAACCAATGAGGTTCATTCTCGTGTTACGCAGCACGTTTGAGCTTCGGCAAGAACCAATGAGGTTCATTCTCGTGTTACGCAGCACGTTTGAGCTTCGGCAAGAACCAATGAGGTTCATTCTCGTGTTACGCAGCACGTTTGAGCTTCAGCAAGAACCAATGAGGTTCATTCTCATGTTACGCAGCACGATTGAGCTTCAGCAAGAACCAATGAGGTTCATTCTCATGTTATGCAGCACATTTGAGCTTCAGCAAGAACCAATGAGGTTCATTCTCGTGTTACGCAGCACGTTTGAGTTTCTGCAAGAACCAATGAGGTTCATACTCGTGTTACGCAGCACGTTTGAGTTTCTGCAAGAACCAATGAGGTTCATTCTCGTGTTACGCAGCACGATTGAGCTTCGGCAAGAACCAATGAGGTTCATTCTCGTGTTACGCAGCACGATTGAGCGGCAAGAACCAATGAGGTTCATTCTCGTGTTACGCAGCACATTTGAGCTTCAGCAAGAACCAATGAGGTTCATTCTCGTGTTATGCAGCACATTTGAGCTTCAGCAAGAACCAATGAGGTTCATTCTCGTGTTACGCAGCACGTTTGAGCTTCAGCAAGAACCAATGAGGTTCATTCTCGTGTTACGCAGCACGATTGAGCTTCGGCAAGAACCAATGAGGTTCATTCTCGTGTTACGCAGCACGATTGAGCTTCAGCAAGAACCAATGAGGTTCATACTCGTGTTACGCAGCACGATTGAGCTTCAGCAAGAACCAATGAGGTTCATTCTCATGTTATGCAGCACATTTGAGCTTCAGCAAGAACCAATGAGGTTCATACTCGTGTTACGCAGCACATTTGAGCTTCAGCAAGAACCAATGAGGTTCATACTCGTGTTACGCAGCACGATTGAGCTTCAGCAAGAACCAATGAGGTTCATTCTCATGTTACGCAGCACGTTTGAGTTTCAGCAAGAACCAATGAGGTTCATTCTCGTGTTACGCAGCACGATTGAGCTTCGGCAAGAACCAATGAGGTTCATTCTCGTGTTACGCAGCACGATTGAGCTTCGGCAAGAACCAATGAGGTTTATTCTCGTGTTACGCAGCACGTTTGAGCTTCGGCAAGAACCAATGAGGTTCATTTTCGTGTTATGCAGCACGATTGAGCTTCGGCAAGAACCAATGAGGTTCATTCTCGTGTTACGCAGCACGATTGAGCTTCAGCAAGAACCAATGAGGTTTATTCTCGTGTTACGCAGCACGTTTGAGCTTCGGCAAGAACCAATGAGGTTCATTCTCGTGTTACGCAGCACGATTGAGCTTCGGCAAGAACCAATGAGGTTCATTCTCGTGTTACGCAGCACGTTTGAGCTTCGGCAAGAACCAATGAGGTTCATTCTCGTGTTACGCAGCACGATTGAGCTTCGGCAAGAACCAATGAGGTTCATTCTCGTGTTACGCAGCACGATTGAGCTTCAGCAAGAACCAGTGAGGTTCATTCTCATGTTATGCAGCACATTTGAGCTTCAGCAAGAACCAATGAGGTTCATTCTCGTGTTACGCAGCACGTTTGAGTTTCTGCAAGAACCAATGAGGTTCATACTCGTGTTACGCAGCACGTTTGAGCTTCAGCGAGAACCAATGAGGTTCATTCTCGTGTTACGCAGCACGTTTGAGCTTCAGCGAGAACCAATGAGGTTCATTCTCGTGTTACGCAGCACGATTGAGCTTCAGCAAGAACCAATGAGGTTCATTCTCGTGTTACGCAGCACGTTTGAGCTTCAGCAAGAAC
Organism: Abramis brama; assembly: GCF_963993115.1. Classification (NCBI taxonomy): domain Eukaryota; kingdom Metazoa; phylum Chordata; class Actinopteri; order Cypriniformes; family Leuciscidae; genus Abramis; species Abramis brama. Next base: position 31,909,652 of record NC_139979.1, on the reverse strand, counting down.
CAATGAGTTTCATTCTTGTGTTACGCAGCACGTTTGAGCTTCAGCAAGAACCAGTGAGGTTCATTCTCGTGTTACGCAGCACGTTTGAGCTTCAGCAAGAACCAATGAGGTTCATTCTCGTTTTACGCAGCACGTTTGAGCTTCAGCAAGAACCAATGAGGTTCATTCTCGTTTTACGCAGCACGTTTGAGCTTCAGCAAGAACCAATGAGGTTCATTCTCGTGTTACGCAGCACGTTTGAGCTTCAGCAAGAACCAATGAGGTTAATTCTCGTGTTACGCAGCACGTTTGAGCTTCAGCAAGAACCAATGAGGTTCATTCTCGTGTTATGCAGCACGATTGAGCTTCAGCAAGAACCAATGAGGTTCATTCTCGTGTTACGCAGCACGTTTGAGCTTCAGCAAGAACCAATGAGGTTCATTCTCGTGTTATGCAGCACGATTGAGCTTCAGCAAGAACCAATGAGGTTCATTCTCGTGTTACGCAGCACGTTTGAGCTTCAGCAAGAACCAATGAGGTTCATTCTCGTGTTACGCAGCACGATTGAGCTTCAGCAAGAACCAATGAGGTTCATTCTCATGTTATGCAGCACATTTGAGCTTCAGCAAGAACCAATGAGGTTCATTCTCGTGTTACGCAGCACGTTTGAGTTTCTGCAAGAACCAATGAGGTTCATACTCGTGTTACGCAGCACGTTTGAGTTTCTGCAAGAACCAATGAGGTTCATTCTCGTGTTACGCAGCACGATTGAGCTTCGGCAAGAACCAATGAGGTTCATTCTCGTGTTACGCAGCACGATTGAGCGGCAAGAACCAATGAGGTTCATTCTCGTGTTACGCAGCACGTTTGAGCTTCAGCAAGAACCAATGAGGTTCATTCTCGTGTTACGCAGCACGTTTGAGCTTCAGCAAGAACCAATGAGGTTCATTCTCGTGTTATGCAGCACATTTGAGCTTCGGCAAGAACCAATGAGGTTCATTCTCGTGTTACGCAGCACGATTGAGCTTCGGCAAGAACCAATGAGGTTCATTCTCGTGTTACGCAGCACGATTGAGCGGCAAGAACCAATGAGGTTCATTCTCGTGTTACGCAGCACGTTTGAGCTTCAGCAAGAACCAATGAGGTTCATTCTCGTGTTACGCAGCACGTTTGAGCTTCAGCAAGAACCAATGAGGTTCATTCTCGTGTTACGCAGCACGTTTGAGCTTCAGCAAGAACCAATGAGGTTCATTCTCGTGTTACGCAGCACGATTGAGCTTCGGCAAGAACCAATGAGGTTCATTCTCGTGTTACGCAGCACGTTTGAGCTTCAGCAAGAACCAATGTGGTTTATTCTCGTGTTACGCAGCACGTTTGAGCTTCTGCAAGAACCAATGAGGTTCATTTTCGTGTTACGCAGCACGTTTGAGCTTCTTCAAGAACCAATGAGGTTAATTCTCGTTTTACGCAGCACGTTTGAGCTTCAGCAAGAACCAATGAGGTTCATTCTCGTTTTACGCAGCACGTTTGAGCTTCAGCAAGAACCAATGAGGTTCATTCTCGTGTTACGCAGCACGTTTGAGCTTCAGCAAGAACCAATGAGGTTCATTCTCGTGTTACGCAGCACGTTTGAGCTTCAGCAAGAACCAATGAGGTTCATTCTCGTGTTATGCAGCACGATTGAGCTTCAGCAAGAACCAATGAGGTTCATTCTCGTGTTACGCAGCACGTTTGAGCTTCAGCAAGAACCAATGAGGTTCATTCTCGTGTTATGCAGCACGATTGAGCTTCAGCAAGAACCAATGAGGTTCATTCTCGTGTTACGCAGCACGTTTGAGCTTCAGCAAGAACCAATGAGGTTCATTCTCGTGTTACGCAGCACGATTGAGCTTCAGCAAGAACCAATGAGGTTCATTCTCATGTTATGCAGCACATTTGAGCTTCAGCAAGAACCAATGAGGTTCATTCTCGTGTTACGCAGCACGTTTGAGTTTCTGCAAGAACCAATGAGGTTCATACTCGTGTTACGCAGCACGTTTGAGTTTCTGCAAGAACCAATGAGGTTCATTCTCGTGTTACGCAGCACGATTGAGCTTCGGCAAGAACCAATGAGGTTCATTCTCGTGTTACGCAGCACGATTGAGCGGCAAGAACCAATGAGGTTCATTCTCGTGTTACGCAGCACGTTTGAGCTTCAGCAAGAACCAATGAGGTTCATTCTCGTGTTACGCAGCACGTTTGAGCTTCAGCAAGAACCAATGAGGTTCATTCTCGTGTTATGCAGCACATTTGAGCTTCGGCAAGAACCAATGAGGTTCATTCTCGTGTTACGCAGCACGATTGAGCTTCGGCAAGAACCAATGAGGTTCATTCTCGTGTTACGCAGCACGATTGAGCGGCAAGAACCAATGAGGTTCATTCTCGTGTTACGCAGCACGTTTGAGCTTCAGCAAGAACCAATGAGGTTCATTCTCGTGTTACGCAGCACGTTTGAGCTTCAGCAAGAACCAATGAGGTTCATTCTCGTGTTACGCAGCACGTTTGAGCTTCAGCAAGAACCAATGAGGTTCATTCTCGTGTTACGCAGCACGATTGAGCTTCGGCAAGAACCAATGAGGTTCATTCTCGTGTTACGCAGCACGTTTGAGCTTCAGCAAGAACCAATGTGGTTTATTCTCGTGTTACGCAGCACGTTTGAGCTTCTGCAAGAACCAATGAGGTTCATTTTCGTGTTACGCAGCACGTTTGAGCTTCTTCAAGAACCAATGAGGTTAATTCTCGTGTTACGCAGCACGTTTGAGCTTCTGCAAGAACCAATGAGGTTCATTCTCGTGTTACGCAGCACGTTTGAGCTTCTTCAAGAACCAATGAGGTTCATTCTCGTGTTATGCAGCACGTTTGAGCTTCAGCAAGAACCAGTGAGGTTCATTCTCGTGTTACGCAGCACGTTTGAGCTTCTGTTTGTGTTCGCTGATCAATCTGTTTATCATATAAAGCGATCGAGTCTCTTCAGAAAATTTTGACTAAACCGCTCAATTCATATGGATTAGTTTTACGATCTCTTTATGAACTTTATGAAGCGTTAAAGTGGTAGTTGCGTAGTTTCAATGGAGGGACAAAAATCTCTCAGATTGCATTAAAGATATCTTCATTTGTTTCGAAGATGAATGAAAGTCTTACGGGTTTGGAACGATATGAGGTTGAGCAATTAATGACAGAGTTTTCCTTTACACTTTAAGTTTCATAATCAAGTTATATTAAATTTCACAAAGCTGATTAAGCTGAATAAATGGCAACTACAAGTAAGCTGTTTGTAGGTTGATATGGAAGCAGATATGCCTATTGGTACCTTTATCACAATCCATGTGTTGTCACTTCTCATTGTCACATTCCCAAAAATTATTTCACCTCTTCTTTAGTTGATTTCCTAGTCTAGCTTTCTAACAAACCTAACATTGCACTATGACTATTGTTTTTTTCTCATTGACGAACTGCTTATGCTCCTTTGTAAGTAGAAAAAGTGTCTGCTTAATGGAAATAAATGGAAATGAAAATAATCACATCTGGTTGTATTAGCATTATCGATCTTGCATTTGTGACCCTGGATCACAAAACCAGTCTTATGTTGCACGGGTATATTTGTGGCAATAGCCAACAAAACATTGTATGGGTCAAAATTATAGATTTTTCTTTTATGCCAAAAATCATTAGGATATTAAGTAAAGATCATGTTCCATGAAGATATTTTTTAATTTCCCACCTTAAATATATAAAACATTTATTTTTGTGAATGGATGCAGCACTATCGCCAATAGAAATGGACAACTTTAAAGGCGATTTTCTCAATATTTCGATTTTTCTGTACCCTCAGATTCCAGATTTTCAAATAGCTGTATCTCGGCCAAATATTGTCCTATCCTAACAATCCCATATCCCATACATCAATGGAAAGATTATGTATTCAGCTTTCAGATGATGTATAAATCTCAATTTTAAAAAAAATTACCCATAAGACTGGTTTTGTGGTCCAGGGTCACATTTATGTTAGAAAGGCAATGCACAGTCAGTAGTTTGGACAAACCTAGTTGAACTTAACAGGTTAAGAATAGTTCTCTCAAAAATGAAAATTCTGTCATTATGTGCTTCATGTTGTTCCACACCCATGTGTTGTTATTTTTTCAGTGAAACGCAACAGGAGAAATCAGTTACAATGGGAGGTGGGAACCCATGTTTCCTTCACACTTCATCTCTCTCATATTTGCTAATGTAACTCTATTTTTGGAAAATGAGGGTAAAAAAAAAAAGCATTACAGAAATATTTGCATGAGAGAGTCATGGACTTTAGAGTTGACTTTGGAGTGCCATGGCACTCTGGATTCGATCTTCACACTTTGTTTTCATAGACCTGCAATTAGGAATGAACAAAGTAAGAAAAACAGCCGCAATTTGATGGCTAGGTCAAGGAGAAGGGATATAAAAAGATACAGAAGAAAAATTAAACATTCTTGACATTCAAGTTGAGGGCCTGAACGCTTTGTTGGGGTTTGTGTTGAATGAGTGTCTGACATGTATGGAGGACCAAACCTGCAGAATATATATTTTTTATTATTATTATTGTTTTCAGTATTTATTTTTACATTTACAAATACAGACACTCCAAACCTGGAAACTGGCAAATAGTCCACAAAAGAAACAGGAACATAATCCAAAGACCACGAAGGAAGGAACAAGACATCCAGGTACCCCGATGGAGACATAAATACAAACAACGACTCATGCCCCACAACTAAAACACAAGAGGTTAAATAGGCAAACTAAAGCCAGTAAATGATCAACAGGTGGGAGACATTAAACCATAATGAGTCCAGGCACAGGATTGTTGGGAATGTAGTTCATAATGGGAGAACAACAAAGTCGGAAGGAGTGTCCTCTGGAGGGGCTCATGGGCACTCCAGCTGGTGATCGTGACACTAACATACTAAAGTACTTCAGTTTAACTGTAGGGTTTTTCGTTATTACATTTTATATTTTAAATGCATAAAATTCCAACTTCATCATTACAAGTGTGTAATTACATATAAAATACATGACATACAATTTCAATAGAGATGGTATATTTTAGTTTACTATAAATGTTTATCAGTACATTTGGCAGAACACTTTAATCATATTTCAAAGACAATAGAAGCAAATATTAAATTACATATAAAGATGAATTTTGGAATAAGCCAGGTTAAAAAATAATAATTTTGCTGACATATTAAAGTCTAATAGTTTTTAATTAGTTAGTTTTTAAAGAGGGGATTTTGGATTTCTCTTTTTATCACTCCATAAATCAGAAAATATTGTCAACAAATACATTTTCACCATGTTTTTAGGAAACAGGCGAATGATGCATGAACAAAATCCTCTGTAAAAAAACATATAGAAATATACTGTAGACTTTATAGACTCTCTATATATATAAGAATATAGGAATAAAAGTTTGGTGTCTATAAGAGTTAGTGAAGTGAAGATTTCTGGATCAGTGCAGAAGGAAAAATAACTAATTTTGAGAAATCAGCCTTTAAAAGATATGTATTTTAATTGAAATCTACAGACGCAACTAGATAAAGTGCAATAAATACTTTAAGGTGTATTTCAGGTGTTTTCTGTCCACTAGCCTGAAACTACAAGTTAGGAAAAGTTAAATAGCCCAAAATACATTTTAAAAAAATTACCAGTGCATGAAAAACAATGGTTTTGCCAGCAGTGTCTTGCCATAAACTATAATACTTGTGATAAGTAAATATAAATACTTTCATAATAAGTACTCTTTTTAAAAGTAGGCTAAAGTGCACTTCTTTTTTTAACAATGGCTGACTGCTGAATCAGAGCAATTTTCTGAAAGCACCACTGGGCCACATTTTTCATGATCTTCAGGAAGTTGATGTGCGAATGGCTTATTTATAGTCGACTGCATATTATGCAGTGATAGAGTGTTGTAGCCTCAAAAAAAAAAAAAAAAAAAAAGCCATGCTTTAGCTTTAAACACCAGAAATATAATTTTTTTTTACTGGAAAATGTTTTATGTTTCACATTCAAAAATTCAGATGATTCATCCTCCCCTCCTCTCTCGAGTTCACTGCCGGTAGAGCCGCGGATGCAAGAGTCTTTGTCTTCATCTGAAACGCTATAGTCTCCAGGAGAGGAAAGGCTGGGTGGCTCCAGATCTAATTTTGCAAGGCCCATTCCACCCCATGCTCGCTTTTGGGTCCCAGATCATTAGATGGCTCTTCCCAGGGGTCCACCTCTACTTCCTTCATCGAATCACGACCCTGCCTTTCACCTCGCTTTGAAATTAGACACTGGAATGATGAAGTTATTTATTATTCTCAGTCCTCCCCACTCATTCTCCTCTGGAGGAAAAGGAAAGGGGGAGCGAAGAGTGAGAAGAAAAGAGGCTTTGGTGGAAAAGGGAGTTATTGAAATCTCCTCCCCTCTCTCTCTGTCAACATGATATTCGTTCTTCCCCTCGATAAGTATCCAAGCCCAGCTACCGAACGCACAGTGGCCAAATCTTGACTTGGCGGCTATGCAAAGTAAAGGCATGAAGAAAGCATAGAGACCTACTTGTTCCCACAGAAGCAGACCTTGAAGTCAGGCCTGTGTTATTTTATACCGCCATACTTTCAACAACGATGTCACATATCCAGACCTCTTTGAGATCATCCAATTTCTGCTACCACATGACCCTTTGAAACTTTGAGAGTTTCAAGTATACATCGAGCCAGCTTTGTTTAATTAAATCTCAAGTTTCAGGGATTTCTGTGACTGGCCTCCTTATAGCAAAGCAAAATTGCAAATAGTTTTATAGCTCCATACACTTACTGGATGCCAAGAATTTTCTCAAAGGTATCTATTTTTATTTCTTCTGAGGATGTTTAGGAGATTTTAATGAATTACAACCGAGTACTCCATTCATTCTCTCGAGCTTTAAAAGAGCAACCTCTGAAGAGTACAGTTTTCTTCTCTGAAGTCAATAAGATTGTGTGGTCTGTATTTTGTAATAGCATGTGAGTTGTATGTTATTTCAGTTGTTGATCCATCTTCTATGGTGGTAAAGCAATTATTGTGGCTTGGCACAAACTAACTTGATGACTTTGGCCATGGTTTTCAAAAGTGTCAGAGCAGCTGCTGTTGGCAACAAAAGTCATAGCAAAGCGCATGGATCTGAAGGGCATTTCAAGGGCATTTCAAGGATTTGCAGCCAACCAAAGTGCCCCAAGATCTTACAGACGGAAGTTTCTATTCAGGGGTGCGTTTCCCGAACAACGACGTAACTCGCTGCTTAACTACCATAGTACGAAGCATCGTTGAAGAAATCAACTAGCTAGTCACGACTGTTTCCCGAAATCGCATTGTCGCAAAGTGGTCGTTCAACCACGTTGGTTTATGACGTCATGCACGTGGTGGAGTAATAACTACAGTACTTTTAATGAATCTGTTTGAGATCGAATTAACGCTAGACATGGCATCTGAGGACTAAGGTTAATTTTCTATTGCATTTGAAAATAATGTACCACCTTCACAAAACCGAAACAAATAGTATTAACAAAAGCAAACGTGAGATATAAACGCATTTGCTGAAGCAACCATGCCATTTTATCTTGCTTTTACAAGTCTAGAGCTCTAGTACCGGGTGAGCTACCGAGCAAGTTTACATGGTAAAAGGATTATAGTCATAATATACTGTAGTATTGTGCAAGGAATCAAGCAAAAATAAGTATTTATTAATCAAATAAAATGCCCCTGTAATGATGATTTATGTGAAAAAGAATAAAAGTTGTTGGTGTTTTACTCACTATTTACGGCCATTTTGGGGCCGTAAAAGCAGTCAGCAGACCCTAGTGAAAAATAAATATACTAAAATTTATTTAAAATACATTTATTTTAATGCTAAGTATATTACAAATACATTTACATATTTATGTGCTTAATATAAATACCCTGCAACTGTATTTTCGGTATACTAAATTAAAGTCAGCTAAATTGGAACAACTAATTTTGTACTTAATGTACTTTAGTTAAGATATACTTAAATATATTTGATTGTGCTAAAGTAAAAATATAGCAAGTATACTTTAGGTACATTTTAAATATCTTGCATTTAAACACTCTGATATTACACAGAGATCATACTAGTAATATTAAAACACATTTTAGGCTTAATATTAAGAAATGCACATTGTGCAATAAAGTACTCCAAATAAAGTTTAATTATAGTATTTATATCAGTAAGTCTCAAGCAATATGCCAATAAATATGTTAATGAATTTGTAGTATATTAGTTAGTATGAAATAAATGTATTTTAAATACATTTTGGCCTCCCCTAGTGAAAAAAAAAAACCTATACCAAAATTTATTTAAAATCCAGATTTAGAGGAGGATAAAGATTAGACTGGTCTGGACTCTGTTCAAGTAAATAAATTCATTATCCACCAAGATATAATCTAGATGTGGAAATCGATATGATAGAAGAGATCTGTTTGGGCAAAGCGGTGCGATTCAAAATCATATAATCACATTGAAGAAAGAATGTTCAATCTAAACTGACACTCTGAGTAGATTAAGCAGCTCTCTTCAAGATCTGCCTCATGTTCTGTCAGATACAGAGGTTTGTGCTCTCAGGTTACTGACTCACGTGTGATGTGAAGTGCTTTAACTTAAGACAGGAGATTTAAGTTAATTGCCAGAATCCATTTCCATTGGATGGGGCAAGGAGGTTTTGTGTTTTCAGGTGTTTAAGACATAGTTCACCCAAAAATGAGCATTCTGTCATCACTCACCCTCATTCTGACCATGTATTATTTTCATCTTCCGCGAGGCACGAAAGGAGATGCTTGGCAGAATTTCCATTTAGCTTTACTTTTCCATACAACAAAAGCGGATGGTGATTTAAACTGGCAAGGGGAAAAGGACAAAAAAAAAACACCCAGCAATTTATACATTAGCTTTGTTTAACAGATCAACATTTTTTTGACTTCAGAAGACTTGGAATATAGTACTCAAGTTGTATGGACCTTTGTCCCTTATAGACCAATATACACTCTTTTGTTGTGTGGAAAAGTGCAAAGAGCAACCTTTTCCCTAAGATCTGCTTTAGAATAAAGTACATGTCATAGAGTAAATGTTGACAAAATATCAACTATTCCTTTAAACCATTAGCACAGTTGTGAACTGAAGTCTGCTCACAAGAGATGATGTTGAAGGGGTGGCTGGTCTTTACCCAGTGAAATGATGAACCTCTTCGTAAACGAGTGCCAGGCTTATAAACTTCCTCCCTGTTTCACTGGCGGCTGGAGGGGGAAGGGGGCGAAGGGTCATAAATCTCTGTTATTGATGCGTCACTGACATATGAGATCCCTGGGGAAGCCCACTCTCATATATTCAAGCTCAAGTTCAGCACATTTCTTCACGGGGCGTAAAGCAGGGGTCAAGTGTCAAAGAGCCTGTCAAAAAGGAGGGGTCAGGGGCAGTTTGGGACAATGCAGTCTGTTGGTCACATGGATGTATTACAATATTCTTTTGGAATTAAAGGTGATGTGTGTGAAGTTTAAGCATACTGAATATTATGTGGAAAGCACTTTCCGAGAATAAATTACCAGTATATTAATATTGGAGAAAATGCTTGGGAACTGCAACACAAAAGAAGATCTCAGATTTGAAAGCTTCAAAGAGTACCAGAGATGTATCATGAAAATAGTTCCTATGATGTATGTATTATATATATTATTTTACATTTTTTAATGGAAAAGGGTAGTTTTGATACTTTGCATAAGATATCTGTTTGTGTTTCACATAAAAGAGAACAACACAAAATGGGTACTTTTAGAATCCAGTGATATTTTAATATCATTGATGTACATTTGTAGTTTTTGTTAATATTTTCACTTTAATTTTAGAATCAGAATAAGATGTGTTGTTCATGCATTTATATTAATAGAGAAAGAATGAAAAGTTATAAGAGGGGGGTTAAATGGGTGAAATAAATAAATAAATATGAGTTGTAGATATTGCAGAACTGCTGTGCTACTAGTCTTTATGGGTGAGCGAAGTGAAGGAAGAAGGCTTTAGTGCCGGAACATTATTTCACTCTTACTATGTGTGCTTTTGCACATTGCAGAAAAAGAAGAGTGACCATGATTTAATAATGGCCTAATAAAAAAATCCCATGCTACAGTAGTTCTTAAGATCACTGTGCCTTCAGAAAAGGCACAGCAGCTTCCACAGTTGTCATGATGTGGATTTAGGATGAGATCAAACGCAAAGAGCAAACAAATCTTGATCAGATTATTCCAGGCCTAGACCTGGACAAGGAAAAGTGATAGGTATTATAGTGTGATGAATGGTGATACTGTACTTCCCGGCTAACAAACAACATATGCTTTCACTTTACATCGGAGAGAAACATGATTTGGCAAAGATGGGAAAAGGTTTTTGGTGGTAATGAATATTCCTGTGTGAACAAGGCACTGACTGACTTCAATTTCAGCTCCGTTATTTTCCAGCTTTTAGGAATCAGCGAATGTGTAAAAGCCATTTTGACTGTCTGGAAAAAGTGTGCGCTAAGTGAAGAAACAGGCGTTGGTGCCGTTCCAAAGTCATATAGAACATGATCCTAAATAAAGGATGTGAGGGGCTCCTTCGGTCTGTGTTCTTGTGCGTTGGAGTTTGTGCACGTGTGTGATGAGGATGATGATGGTATTTGTGCATGTGTTCGCACATGTTCTGCTGCCGTCATTTGATGCACACTGCATTTTGATGGCTGAGTCTGTGAGAACAATCGGACCTGCAGCGTTCCCAGCATAAGTCCTGCTTTCATTGCGGATCAGTCGCATAGCGCAGGTGTTCTCCAAGCCTTTGAGACTGACTAACTGAGAGTCAAGGTCTTCTAACTGATCCCTGCGGTCACAGAGAACTAGTGGCTATGGATAATAAAGGTCCGCAGGTGGAGAGGTGGATTTGCTGAATGGCCACCCATGAATTTTTGAATGCTACCAATCCATATCTGAATTCTGACTTGATGCAGCCTGAATCATAATCACATCCCGTTCGTTCGACTGAGCCTGGTTTCTCCCAGAGTTCTTTTTTTCTCAATTTCTGTCACCTGATGGACATTTGGTTCCTTGTCACTGTCACCTCTGGCTTGCCTAGTTGGGGACACTTAATATTCACTAAATATTATTGATCTGACTGTACTGACGCTGTTGTATGATATCTGAGCTGGACGGTGACATATTTTATGCAGAACTGCTTTATGGATGAAATGAATAATTCTTTACTACTGAACTGAATCAACACTGAACTGACTTCAGCTGAACAACAGTCGAATGCATCGTTTTCCTGTTATCACTGTAAAGCTGCTTTGAAACAATCCGTATTGTATTAAGCCCAATAAAGGTGACTTGACTTGACTTGATTTTATCAGAGAAATAAGGCATGCTACACTGAAAATTGTTTTTAAACAATTTTCAAACAGAAATTTCACAAATAATGACAAAGTCACACATTGAATTAAACATGAAGTTTTAAAGTAGAAATACTCCAATTCTAATTTTTACTCTCAACTTCCAGTGTATTCACTTTTCTATTGACAGAAGTTTGCTATAAAAATTATGGTCACAGCAGGGATGACAATTTAAGCTTGTATTGTCCTGACATCAGACATAAAATAACAGGGTTGATCCATAAACTGGGGACACAAACTCAAGTCTTTGCAATAATAAATTAGGTCAATTAAAATATACACTCACCTAAAGGATTATTAGGAACACCATACTAATACTGTGTTTGACCCCCTTTCGCCTTCAGAACTGCCTTAATTCTACGTGGCATTGATTCAACAAGGTGCTGAAAGCATTCTTTAGAAATGTTGGCCCATATTGATAGGATAGCATCTTGCAGTTGATGGAGATTTGTGGGATGCACATCCAGGGCACGAAGCTCCCGTTCCACCACATCCCAAAGATGCTCTATTGGGTTGAGATCTGGTGACTGTGGGGGCCATTTTAGTACAGTGAACTCATTGTCATGTTCAAGAAACCAATTTGAAATGATTCGAGCTTTGTGACATGGTGCATTATCCTGCTGGAAGTAGCCATCAGAGGATGGGTACATGGTGGTCATAAAGGGATGGACATGGTCAGAAACAATGCTCAGGTAGGCCGTGGCATTTAAACGATGCCCAATTGGCACTAAGGGGCCTAAAGTGTGCCAAGAAAACATCCCCCACACCATTACACCACCACCACCAGCCTGCACAGTGGTAACAAGGCATGATGGATCCATGTTCTCATTCTGTTTACGCCAAATTCTGACTCTACCATCTGAATGTCTCAACAGAAATCGAGACTCATCAGACCAGGCAACATTTTTCCAGTCTTCAACTGTCCAATTTTGGTGAGCTTGTGCAAATTGTAGCCTCTTTTTCCTATTTGTAGTGGAGATGAGTGGTACCCGGTGTGGTCTTCTGCTGTTGTAGCCCATCCCCCTCAAGGTTGTGCGTGTTGTGGCTACACAAATGCTTTGCTGCATACCTCGGTTGTAACGAGTGGTTATTTCAGTCAAAGTTGCTCTTCTATCAGCTTGAATCAGTCGGCCCATTCTCCTCTGACCTCTAGCATCAACAAGGCATTTTCGCCCACAGGACTGCCGCATACTGGATGTTTTTCCCTTTTCACACCATTCTTTGTAAACCCTAGAAATGGTTGTGCGTGAAAATCCCAGTAACTGAGCAGATTGTGAAATACTCAGACCGGCCCGTCTGGCACCAACAACCATGCCACACTCAAAATTGCTTAAATCACCTTTCTTTCCCATTCTGACATTCAGTTTGGAGTTCAGGAGATTGTCTTGACCAGGACCACACCCCTAAATGCATTGAAGCAACTGCCATGTGATTGGTTGATTAGATAATTGCATTAATGAGAAATTGAACAGGTGTTCCTAATAATCCTTTAGGTGAGTGTATATCTGGATTAGTCATGAAACTCTAGAGGTCGCAGGCTGATAGATCCTTTACATGCAATCTGCAAGCCATCACACCGTTCACACTATCAAAGTTCATCTGAACCCATCCACCTCCCCAGCTCCACCTGCCTAGATCTGCTATGGGATTTATTTATGAATCTTACATTCTCACAGCAGTGTGTCTGTGTATCTATTAGCAGTAGCAAGACCAAATACATTAGCATTGCCCTATTCATTAACATGCTGAAAGTATTTCAAGAGTTGTCATAATTTAAATGTATTTAGCCAAATTTAGCCATCCTCATAAAGAAAAACAAAACAAAAGTTAGCATTTGATTTTTATTGTTAATCTTGTTTTTTTTTTTTTACAAAGTGAGTGACACAAATGGCCTGTTTTGATGGATTCTTATTATGTCTTATTGGATTGGATTGATGAAGATGACATTTGTAGCTTAATGGGAAAATGTTTTTTTTCTTTTCTTTTTTTTTTCTGTCCACTCAAAACCTTTTCTGATCTAATCCTACCTGCTAATCCATTCCCAATGTCCTAATGTTCCACAGGACACCTGTTTTCTGTGTAAACGTAGACTTACACTGATGACCTTTTACACAGGAAACAGTTCAAGTTGCAGTATATTTAAATGCAGTTCAGGAGGTCACCATAATCAGCGTGGGACGATCAATCCTGGAACGGCTCGCTTCTACTCCAAACGGCAGTTCCTTTCACTGCTCCTCTTTGATCCAGCCCTTTCTCGATTCTCTGTGATTGCAATTCTTTCTGTAGATAAAATGGATGAACATATA